>NC_092039.1:34882080-35240696 GCF_003086295.3 Arachis hypogaea | reverse complement strand
TTTTTATGCCAGTTCCAGCGTTAAACGCTGGAATTTCTGAGGCTGATTTGCTACGCCGGTTTGGGCCATCAAATCTTGGGCAAAGTATGGACTATCATATATTGCTGGAAAGCCCAGGATGTCTACTTTCCAACGCCGTTGAGAGCGCGCCAATTGGGCTTCTGTAGCTCCAGAAAATCCACTTCGAGTTCAGGGAGGTCAGAATCCAACAGCATCTGCAGTCCTTTTTGGTCTCGGAATCAGATTTTTGCTCAGGACCCTCAATTTCAGCCAGAAAATACCTGAAATCACAGAAAAACACAAACTCATAGTAAAGTCCAGAAAAGTGAATTTTAGCTAAAAACTAATAAAAATATACTGAAAACTAACTAGATTATACTAAAAACATACTAAAAACAATGCCAAAAAGCGTATAAATTATCCGCTCATCACAACACCAAACTTAAATTGTTGCTTGTCCCCAAGCAACTGAAAATCAAAATAGGATAAAAAGAAGAGAATATACTAAAGACTCCAAAATATCAAGGAAACATAGCTCTAATTAGATGAGCGGGACTAGTAGCTTTTTGCCTCCGAACAGATTTGGCATCTCACTCTATCCTTTGAGGTTCAGAATGATTGGCATCTATAAGAACTCAGAACTCAGATAGTGTTATTGATTCTCCTAGTTAAGTATAATGATTCTTGAACATAGCTAGTGAATGAGTCTTGGTTGTGGCCCAAAGCACTCTGTCTTCCAGTATTACCACCGGATACATACATGCCACAGACACATAATTGGGTGAACCCTTTCAGATTGTGACTCAGCTTTGCTAAAGTCCCCAATTAGAGGTGTCCAAGGTTCTTAAGCTCACTCTTGTTGCCTTGGATCACAACTTTATTTCTTTCTTTTTCTTTTTTTTTTTTCGAAAACTTCTTTTTTTTTTGTATCCACTGCTTTATCTTGCTTCAAGAATCACTCTAGTAATTTTTAGATCCTCAGTAACAGTTCTCTTTTTCCTCATTCTTTCAAGAGCCAACAATTTTAACATTCTCAAAACAACAAATTCAAAAGACATATGCACTATTCAAGCATTCATTCAGAAAACAAAAAGTATTGTCACCACATCAAACTAATTCAACCAGTTTCAAGGATAAATTTCGAAATCCTGTACTTCTTGTTCTTTGTGATTAAAGCATTTTTCATTTAAGAGAGGTGATGGATTCATAGGACATTCATAGCTTTAAGGCATAAAATTTCAATTTTATTAATTATGAATTAAGAACAAGACTCAAAGATAGATATAAAATGAGACTAAAAAAATTAAAAATGGAAAACAAAACAAAAGAACAAAAACGCAAAAACATAGGCTCCTAATGGTAGAGGTTTTCACAGAGTTAGGACTCAACAACCTTGATTTTGAGAAGTGGATGCTCCCTCAGCTTGAGAGGATAGCTTTTGGCGTTTCAACTCTTGGAGTTCACGCCCCTGCTTCTCTTGTTCCTTCAGCAATTTGCAGAGCATGCAGTTCTGATTCTGCTGTTCTTCCTTCAGTTGCTCCATAGTCTCTTGCAACTTGGTGATAGATGCTTCTAGGATGGTCCAGTAGTCAATTCTTGGAAATTCAGGGAGGAATTCCTGCGCCCTCCTCTTGATAGAGTTGTCTTGCATTTGGCCTTCCATTGACTTCTTGGTGATTGGGTGTTCAATGGGTATGAACTCATCTACTCGCATCTTCACCCCAGCCTCTTTACAGAGCAAGGAAATCAAGCTTGGGTAAGCCAATTTGGCTTGAGTGGAATTTTTATTTGCAATTGTGTAGATCTCACAAGCAATCACATGATGAACCTCCACTTCTTTTCCAAGCATAATGCAATGAATCATCACTGCTCTCTTGATGGTGACCTCAGAGCGGTTGCTAGTGGGAAATATGGAACGCCCAATAAAGTCTAGCCAACCTCTTGCAATTGGTTTGAGGTCTCCCCTCTTGAGTTGGTTTGGGACACCCTTTGAATTGG
The DNA here is from genome assembly GCF_003086295.3 of Arachis hypogaea. Lineage (NCBI taxonomy): Eukaryota > Viridiplantae > Streptophyta > Magnoliopsida > Fabales > Fabaceae > Arachis > Arachis hypogaea. The sequence continues at coordinate 35,238,698 of NC_092039.1, read as the reverse complement.
TTATCCACTTAGTTCCAGGGAGGCATATGTCCTCTAGAACCTGATCCAACCCTTTATCTGCTCTCACCATCCTCCTATTAAAGGATTTAGGATCATCTTGCAGTTGAGGTAGTTTGAAGATTTCTCTTATTCTGTCCAGATGGAAGTACATAACTTTCCCTCTGACCATGGTTATGTAGGGTTTCACCGTTGTCAGTGGCTACCTCCCATCCTCTCAGTGAAAATGTTCCTATGCTCTGTCACAGCATATGGCTAATCAGCTGTCGGTTCTCGGTCAGGCCGGAATAGAATCCAGCGATTCTTTTGCGTCTGTCACTAACGCCCCGCCTGCTAGGAGTTTGAAGCACGTCACAGTCATTCAATCATTGAATCCTACTCAGAATACCACAGACAAGGTTAGACCTTCCGGATTCTCTTGAATGCCGCCATCAGTTCTAGCCTATACCACGAAGACTCTGATCTCACGGAATGGTTGGCTCGGTTGTCAGGCGAGCACTCGGTTGTCAGGCGATCAACCATGCATCGTGCAATCAGGAATCCAAGAGATATTCACCCAATCGAAGGTAGAACGGAGGTGGTTGTCAGTCACACGTTCATAGGTGAGAATGATGATGAGTGTCACGGATCATCACATTCATCAAGTTGAAGAACAAGTGATATCTTAGAACAAGAACAAGCGGAATTGAATGGAAGAACAATAGTAATTGCATTAATACTCGAGGTACAGCAGAGCTCCACACCTTAATCTATGGTGTGTAGAAACTCCACCGTTGAAAATACATAAGAACAAGGTCTAGGCATGGCCGAATGGCCAGCCTCCCAATGATCTAAGATAGCATAAAAATGAAGATAGCTACCAAAGTCTTTAAATACAATAGTAAAAGGTCCTACTTATAGAGAACTAGTAGCCTAAGGTTTACAGAAATGAGTAAATGACATAAAAATCCACTTCCGGGCCCACTTGGTGTGTGCTTGGGCTGAGCAATGAAGCATTTTTGTGTAGAGACTCTTCTTGGAGTTAAACGCCAGCTTTAGTGCCAGTTTGGGCGTTTAACTCCCATTTGGGTGCCAGTTCCGGCGTTTAACGCTGGAAATCTTGAAGGTGACTTTGAACGCCGGTTTGGGCCATCAAATCTTGAGCAAAGTATGGACTATCATATATTTCTGGAAAGCCCAGGATGTCTACTTTCCAACGCCGTTGAGAGCGCGCCAATTGGGCTTCTGTAGCTCCAGAAAATCCACTTCGAGTGCAGGGAGGTCAGAATCCAACAGCATCTGCAGTCCTTTTTAGTCTCTGAATCAGATTTTTGCTCAGGTCCCTCAATTTCAGCCAGAAAATACCTGAAATCACAGAAAAATACACAAACTCATAGTAAAGTCTAGAAAAGTGAATTTTAACTAAAAACTAATGAAAATATACTAAAAACTAACTAGATCATACTAAAAACATACTAAAAACAATGCCAAAAAGCGTACAAATTATCCGCTCATCACAACACCAAACTTAAATTGTTGCTTGTCCTCAAGCAACTGAAAATCAAATAAGATAAAAAGAAGAGAATATGCAATGAATTCCAAAAACATCTATGAAGATCAGTATTAATTAGATGAGCGGGGCTTTTAGCTTTTTGCCTCTGAATAGTTTTGGCATCTCACTCTATCCTTTGAAATTCAGAATGATTGGCTTCTTTAGGAACTTAGAATCCAGATAGTGTTATTGATTCTCCTAGTAGAGTATGATGATTCTTGAACAAAGCTACTTATTGAGTCTTGGCTATGGCCCAAAGCACTCTGTCTTCCAGTATTACCACCGGATACATACATGCCACAGACACATAATTGGGTGAACCTTTTCAGATTGTGACTCAGCTTTGCTAGAGTCCCCAATTAGAGGTGTCCAGGGTTCTTAAGCACACTCTTTTTTGCCTTGGATCACAACTTTATTTCTTTCTTTTCTCTCTTTTTTTTTCTTTTCTTTTTCTCTTTTTTTTTTCGATTTTTTTTTCTTGCTTCAAGAATCATTGTAATGATTTTTCAGATCCTCAGTAACATGTCTCCTTTTTCATCATTCTTTCAAGAGCCAACATTCATGAACCACAAATTCAAGATACATATGCACTGTTTAAGCATACATTCAGAAAACAAAAATAATGCCACCACATCAAATAATTAAACTGTTATAAAATTCAAAATTCATGCAATTCTTTCCTTTTCAATTTAAGCACGTTTTATTCAAGAAAGGTGATGGATTCATAGGACATTCATAACTTTAAGGCATAGACACTAAGACACTAATGATCACAAGACGCAAACATGGATAAACATAAGCACTAAAATTCGAAAAACAGAAGAATAAAGAACAAGGAAATCAAGGAACGGGTCCACCTTAGTGATGGCGGCTCTTTCTTCCTCTTGAAGATCCTATGGAGTGCTTGAGCTCCTCAATGTCTCTTCCTTGTCTTTATTGCTCCTCTCTCATGATTCTTTGATCTTCTCTAATTTCATGGAGGATGATGGAGTGTTCTTGATGCTCCACCCTTAGTTGTCCCATGTTGGAACTTAATTCTCCTAGGGAGGTGTTTAGTTGCTCCCAATAGTTTTGTGGAGGAAAGTGCATCCCTTGCGGTATCTCAGGGATCTCATGATGAGTGGGGTCTCTTGTGTGCTCCATCCTCTTCTTAGTGATGGGCTTGTCCTCATCAATAGGGGTGTCTCCCTCTATGTCAACTCCAACTGAATAACAGAGGTGACAAATAAGATGAGGGAAGGCTAACCTTGCCAAGGTAGAGGACTTGTCCGCCACCTTATAGAGTTCTTGGACTATAACCTCATGAACTTCTATTTCTTCTCCAATCATGATGCTGTGAATCATGATAGTCCGGTCTATGGTAACTTCGGACCGGTTGCTAGTGGGAATGATTGAGCGTTGGATGAACTCCAACCATCCTCTAGCCACGGGTTTGAGGTCATGCCTTCTCAATTGAACCGGCTTTCCTCTTGAATCTCTCTTCCATTGGGCGCCCTCTTCACATATGATTGTGAGGACTTGGTCCAACCTTTGATCAAAGTTGACCCTTCTAGTGTACGGATGTTCATCTCCTTGCATCATAGGCAAGTTGAACGCCACCCTCACACTTTCCGGACTAAAATCCAAGTATTTCCCCCGAACCATAGTAAGATAATTCTTTGGATTCGGGTTCACACTTTGATCATGGTTCTTGGTGATCCATGCATTGGCATAGAACTCTTGAACCATCAAGATTCCGACTTGTTGAATGGGGTTGGTAAGAACTTCCCAACCTCTTCTTCGGATCTCATGTCGGATCTCCGGATATTCACCCTTTTTGAGTGAAAAAGGGACCTCGGGGATCACCTTCTTCAAGGCCACAACTTCATAGAAGTGGTCTTGATGCACCCTTGAGATGAATCTTTCCATCTCCCATGACTCGGAGGTGGAAGCTTTTGCCTTCCCTTTCCTCTTTCTAGAGGTTTCTCCGGCCTTGGATGCCATAAATGGTTATGGAAAAACAAAAAGCAATGCTTTTACCACACCAAACTTAAAATGTTTGCTCGTCCTCGAGCAAAAGAAGAAAGAAGAGAGTAGAAGAAGAAGAAATGAGGAAGAAGGGAATGGCTTTATGTTCGGCCAAAGGGGAGAGAAATGGTGTTTAGGATGTGTGAAAATGAAGGAGTGAAGGAGGGTTTATATAGGAGAGGGGGATGGGAGGGTTCGGCCATTTGAGGGTGGGTTTGGGTGGGAAGGTGGTTTGAATTTGAATGGTGAGGTAGGTGGGGTTTTATGAAGGATGGATGTGAGTGGTGAAGAGAAAGATGGGATTTGATAGGTGAAGGGTTTTTGGGGAAGAGGTGTTGAGGTGATTGGTGAATGGGGGAAGAAGAGAGAGAGTGGTAGGGTAGGTGGGGATCCTGTGGGGTCCACAGATCCTGAGGTGTCAAGGAAAAGTCATTCCTGCACCAAATGGCAAACAAAATCACGTTTTGTGCCAATTCTGGCGTTAAACGCTGGGCTGGTGCCCATTTCTGGCTTTTAACGCCAGCTTCTTGCCCCTTTCTGACGTTTAACGCCAGTCTGGTGCCCCTTTCTGGCGTTAAACGCCCAGAATGGTGCCAGACTGGGCGTTAAACGCCTAACAGCTAACCTCACTGGCGTTTAAACGCCAGTAGGTGCGTCCTCCAGGGTGTGCTGTTTTTCTTCTTGTTTTTCATTCTGTTTTTGCTTTTTTCATTGATTTTGTGACTTCTCATGATCATCAACCTACAAAAAAGAGAAAATAACAAAATAAAATAGATAAAATATAACATTGGGTTGCCTCCCAACAAGCGCTTCTTTAATGTCAGTAGCTTGACAGAGGACTCTCATGGAGCCTCACAGATACTCAGAGCCATGTTGGAACCTCCCAACACCAAACTTAGAGTTTGAATGTGGGGGTTCAACACCAAACTTAGAGTTTGGTTGTGGCCTCCCAACACCAAACTTAGAGTTTGGCTGTAGGGGCTCTGTTTGGCTCTGCTTTGAGAGAAGCTCTGCATGCTTCCTCTCCATGATGACAGAGGGGTATCCTTGAGCCTTAAACATCAAGGATTCTTCATTCACTTGAATGATCAACTCTCCTCTATCAACATCAATCACAGCCTTTGCTGTGGCTAGGAAGGGTCTGCCAAGGATGATTGATTCATCCATGCACTTCCCAGTCTCTAGGACTATGAAATCAGTAGGGATGTAATGGTCTTCAATCTTTACCAGAACATCCTCTACAAGTCCATGGGCTTGTTTTCTTGAGTTGTCTGCCATCTCTAGTGAGATTTTTGCAGCTTGCACCTCAGAGATCCCTAACTTCTCCATTACAGAGAGAGGCATGAGGTTTACACTTGACCCTAAGTCACACAAGGCCTTCTTGAAGGTCATGGTGCCTATGGTACAAGGTATTGGAAACTTCCCAGGATCCTGTCTCTTTTGAGGCAGTTTCTGCCTAGATAAGTCATCCAGTTCCTTGGTGAGCAAGGGGGTTTCATCCTCCCAAGTCTCATTTCCAAATAACTTGTCATTCAGCTTCATGATTGCTCCAAGGTATTTAGCAACTTGCTCTTCAGTGACATACTCATCCTCTTCAAAGGAAGAATACTCATCAGAGCTCATGAATGGCAGAAGTAAGTCCAGTGGAATCTCTATGGTCTCAGTTTGAACCTCAGATTCCCAGGGTTCCTCATTGGGGAACTTATTGGAGGCCAGTGGACGTCCATTGAGGCCTTCCTCAGTGGCGTTCACTGCCTCTTCTTCCTCCCAAAATTCGGCCATGTTGATGGCCTTGCACTCTCCTTTTGGATTCTCTTCTGTATTGCTTGGAAGAGTACTAGGAGGGAGTTCAGTAATTTTCTTGCTCAGCTGTCCCACTTGTGCCTCCAAATTTCTAATGGAGGATCTTGTTTCAGTCATGAAATTTTGAGTGGTTTTGATCAGATCAGAGACCATGGTTGCTAAGTCAGAGTTATTCTGCTTAGAACTCTCTGTCTGTTGCTGAGAAGATGATGGAAAAGGCTTGCTATTGCTAAACCTGTTTCTTCCACCATTATTGTTGTTGAAACCTTGTTGGGGTCTCTGTTGATCCTTCCATGAAAAATTTGGATGATTTCTCCATGAAGGATTATAGGTGTTTCCATAGGGTTCTCCCATGTAATTCACCTCTTCCATTGAAGGGTTCTCAGGATCATAAGCTTCTTCCTCAGATGAAGCTTCCTTAGTACTGCTTGGTGCATTTTGCATTCCAGACAGACTTTGAGAAATCATATTGACTTGTTGAGTCAATATTTTGTTCTGAGCCAATATGGCATTCAGAGTGTCAATCTCAAGAATTCCTTTCTTCTGACTAGTCCCATTGTTCACAGGATTTCTTTCAGAAGTGTACATGAATTGGTTATTTGCAACCATTTCAATCAGTTCTTGAGCTTCAGTAGGCGTCTTCTTCAAATGAAGAGATCCTCCTGCAGAGCTATCCAAAGACATCTTGGATAGTTAAGAGAGACCATCATAGAAAATACTTATGATGCTCCATTCAGAAAGCATATCAGAACGACACTTTCTGATTAATTGTTTGTATCTTTCCCAAGCTTCATAGAGGGATTCTCCTTCCTTCTGTCTGAAGGTTTGGACTTCCACTCTAAGCTTACTCAATTTTTGAGGTGGAAAGAACTTTGCCAAGAAGGCATTGATTAGCTTTTCCCAAGAGTCCAGGCTTTCTTTAGGTTGAGAGTCCAACCATGTTCTAGCTCTGTCTCTTACAGCAAAAGGGAATAGCATAAGTCTGTAGACCTCAGGGTCAACCCCATTAGTCTTGACAGTGTCACAGATTTGCAAGAATTCAGCTAAAAACTGATGAGGATCTTCCAATGGAAGTCCATGGAACTTGCAATTCTGTTGCATTAGAGAAACTAATTGAGGCTTAAGCTCAAAGTTGTTTGCTCTAATGGCAGGGATAGAGATGCTTCTCCCATAGAAATCGGGAGTAGGTGCAGTAAAGTCACCCAGCACCTTCCTTGCATTGTTGGCATTGTTGTTTTCGGCTGCCATGTGTTCTTCTTCTTTGAAGAATTCGGTCAGGTCCTCTAAAGAGAGTTGTGCTTTGGCTTCTTTTAGCTTTCTCTTCAAAGTCCTTTCAGGTTCAGGATCAGCCTCAACAAGAATGTTTTTGTCTTTGCTCCTGCTCATAAGAAAGAGAAGGGAACAAGAAATGTGGAATCCTCTATGTCATAGTATAGAGATTCCTTGAAGTGTCAGAGGAAAAGAAGAGTAGAAGACAGAAGTAGAAAATTCGAACTTATCAAAGAAGATGGAGTTCGAATTTTGCATTAAGGGATAGTGTTAGTCCATAAATAGAAGGATGTGAAAAGGAGGGAAGTAATTTTCGAAAATTAAGTAAAAGATTTTGAAAACATTTTTGAAAACAATACTTGATTTTCGAAAATGAAAGTGGAAAAGAAATCAAGTGATTTTTGAAAAAGATTTTGAAATTAGAAATTAAAAAGATTTGATTGAAAACTATTTTGAAAAAGATGTGGTTAATAAAATATGATTAGTTTTAAAAAATGTGATTGAGAAGATATGATTTGAAAAACATTTTTTTTAAAAGATTTGATTTTGAAAATTAAAAACTTGACTAACAAGAAAAGATATGATTCAAACATTAAACCTTTCTCAACAGAAAAGGCAACATACTTGAAATGTTGAATCAAATCATTAATTGATAGTAAGTATCTTTGAAAATGGAAATAAATTGATTTTGAAAAAGATTTGATTGAAAAATTGATTTGAAAAAGATTTGATTTTGAAAAGATTTTGAAAACTGAAAAAAAATTGATTTGAAAACAAAATCTTCCCTTCTAGCCATCCTGGCGTTAAACGCCCAGAATGGTGCACATTCTGGCGTTTAACGCCCAAAACTATACCTTTTTGGGCGTTGAACGCCCAACCAGGTACCCTGGCTGGCGTTTAAACGCCAGTCTGTCCTTCTTCACTGGGCGTTTTGAACGCCCAGCTTTTTCTGTATAATTCCTCAGCAGCATGTTCTGAATCTTTAATTCTCTGTATTATTGACTTGAGAAGACACAAATTAGAAATATTTTTGGATTTTTAATAATAAGGAAAAATCAAAATGCAACAAGAATCAAATAACAATGCATGCAAGACACCAAACTTAGAAGTTTGTATACTGCTGACACTAATGAGAATGCATATGAGACACACAAAACACTCAAGTCAAGAGAATTTAAAGATTAGAGTAAGAAATCATCAAGAACATCTTGAAGATCACTAAGACACATGAATGAATGCATGCAACTGACACCAAACTTAAGATGAGACACTAGACTCAAACAAGAAATTTTTGGATTTTATGATTTTGTAAATATTTTTGTGTTTTTCGAAAATTAAGTGGAAGAAGAAAATAAAGGTATCAAAATTCTCAATGAGAATCCCAGGAATCAGTGCAATGCTAGTCTAAGACTCCGGTCCAGGAATTAGACATGGCTTCACAGCCAGCCAAGCTTTCAAAGAAAGCTTCGGTCCAAAACTCTAGACATGGCCAATGGCCAGCCAAGCCTTAGCAGATCACTGCTCCAAAAGCAAGATTGATAAAAATCAACAAGCTCTTGTGATGATAAGTTGAAACCTCGGTCCAATGAAATTAGACATGGCTTCTCAGCCAGCCAGACTTCAACAAATCATCATGAAACTCTAGAATTCCTCTTCAAGAATTTCGAAAAAAAATAAATACCTAATCTAAGCAACAAGATGAACCGTCAGTTGTCCAAACTGAACAATCCCCGACAACGGCGCCAAAAACTTGGTAGCGCGAAATTATGAACAATACTTTTCACAACTCTCATAATCCCCGGTCATGAACCCCCAAAAACTTGGTGTTCAATACCATGGCATTACACAACTTCGCACAACTAACCAGCAAGTGCACTGGGTCGTCCAAGTAATAAACCTTACGCGAGTAAGGGTCGATCCCACGGAGATTGTTAGTATGAAGCAAGCTATGGTCATCTTGTAAATCTTAGTCAGGCAGACTCAAATGGATATGGTGATGAACGAAATAAAAACATAAAGATAAAGATAGAGGTACTTATGTAATTCATTGGTAGGAACTTCAGATAAGCGCATGAAGATGCCTTCCCTTCCGTCTCTCTGCTTTCCTACTGTCTTCATCCAATCCTTCTTCCTCCTTTCCATGGCAAGCTTATGTAGGGTTTCACCGTTGTCAGTGGCTACCTCCCATCCTCTCAGTGAAAATGTTCCTATGCTCTGTCACAGCATATGGCTAATCAGCTGTCGGTTCTCGGTCAGGCCGGAATAGAATCCAGCGATTCTTTTGCGTCTGTCACTAACGCCCCGCCTGCTAGGAGTTTGAAGCACGTCACAGTCATTCAATCATTGAATCCTACTCAGAATACCACAGACAAGGTTAGACCTTCCGGATTCTCTTGAATGCCGCCATCAGTTCTAGCCTATACCACGAAGACTCTGATCTCACGGAATGGTTGGCTCGGTTGTCAGGCGAGCACTCGGTTGTCAGGCGATCAACCATGCATCGTGCAATCAGGAATCCAAGAGATATTCACCCAATCGAAGGTAGAACGGAGGTGGTTGTCAGTCACACGTTCATAGGTGAGAATGATGATGAGTGTCATGGATCATCACATTCATCAAGTTGAAGAACAAGTGATATCTTAGAACAAGAACAAGCGGAATTGAATGGAAGAACAATAGTAATTGCATTAATACTCGAGGTACAGCAGAGCTCCACACCTTAATCTATGGTGTGTAGAAACTCCACCGTTGAAAATACATAAGAACAAGGTCTAGGCATGGCCGAATGGCCAGCCTCCCAATGATCTAAGATAGCATAAAAATGAAGATAGCTACCAAAGTCTTTAAATACAATAGTAAAAGGTCCTACTTATAGAGAACTAGTAGCCTAAGGTTTACAGAAATGAGTAAATGACATAAAAATCCACTTCCGGGCCCACTTGGTGTGTGCTTGGGCTGAGCAATGAAGCATTTTCGTGTAGAGACTCTTCTTGGAGTTAAACGCCAGCTTTAGTGCCAGTTTGGGCGTTTAACTCCCATTTGGGTGCCAGTTCCGTCGTTTAACGCTGGAAATCTTGAAGGTGACTTTGAACGCAAGTTTGGGCCATCAAAGCTTGAGCAAAGTATGGACTATTATATATTGCTGGAAAGCCCAGGATGTCTACTTTCCAACGCCCTTGAGAGCGCACCAATTGGGCTTCTGTAGCTCCAGAAAATCCACTTCGAGTGTAGGGAGGTCAGAATCCAACAGCATCTGCAGTCCTTTTTAGTCTCTGAATCAGATTTTTGCTCAGGTCCCTCAATTTCAGCCAGAAAATACCTGAAATCACAGAAAAACACACAAACTCATAGTAAAGTCCAGAAAAGTGAATTTTAACTAAAAACTAATGAAAATATACTAAAAACTAACTAGATCATACTAAAAACATACTAAAAACAATGCCAAAAAGCGTACAAATTATCCGCTCATCAGTGAGCCAAGGAATTGGGATCCAATCATATAAGATTGCCAAGCAAAATTCAATGAATGCATTGGTTGAGGAAGGGATAAAAATGTTTTGATTCGGAGATCTCAATATCTCCTGAAACCCAATAAATTCCCCATTTCTGATCTACCACTTTCTCTTTACATTCTGCAATTAAATTCATGCAATCACCCCGATCCCTTTTTAATTTCAGCAATTTAGCTTCTCGCTCTTTAATTCATGCAATTTTACATTCCGCAATTCTCATCTAAATCTTGATTCCGCTCAACTAGAACACACTTCTAATCCGAATTGCTCAATCAACCAATCCTTGTGGGATTCGACCTTACTCTATTGTGAGTTTTTACTTGACGATAACCGGTGCACTTGCCGGAAGGAATTTTTGCCGATCGTGCAATTTCCTAAAATCGTAGTTATCAAGTTTATGGCGCTGTTGCCGGGGATTGGCTTTCGATTGACAATTCTCAAATTGGAAGTTAACTAGATTGAGCATTTTTCTTGTTTTGTTAATTCAGTTCAAGTTACTTGTTGAATTTTAATTTCTGCACTCTGTTACTTGCTTTCTTTCTTTATGCCTTTAAATTCAAGCAACTAACTCACTGACTCACTAACTATTTGAATTAATTCCTCAACTGCTCTAACCATACTCTTCCATTAACCAAGAGTATTTCACTTGTTTGTTGCCTGTGCTGTGTTCTTGTATGACAGGTAGGAGAGGAGAGACAACAACTCCTCCATATACCGAACCAGAGAGGACCCTTCATAAACTTAGAAGGGAAGCAAGAGGGAAGAGAGTACTGGGAGAAGAAGAATCTGAAGGAGAATCTGAGGACAATTTTGAGGAAGCTCTAGATCTCAACATGGATAGAGAAGTTCACAACCATGAGAGAGCTGATGGAAACAATGCCATTCCCGAGAGGAGGGTTCTTGGTTCATACATAAACCCAACCTCTGGGAATTGTGGTAGCAGCATTCAGAAACCACCCATTCAGGCCAACAATTTTGAACTCAAACCACAGCTAATATCACTGGTGGAGGATCATTGTTCATTTGGTGGTAGTGTTAATGAAGATCCAAACCAACATCTCACAAAATTCCTGAGAATTTGCGACACTGTGAAGTCCAATGGAGTTCAGGAAGATGCCTACAAACTGCTCTTGTTCCCATTTTCACTTAGGGACAAGGCAGCTAAGTAGCTGGAATCATTTCCAAGGGGGAGCCTAACAACCTGGGATGAGGTGGAAAGCAAGTTTCTGGCACGTTTCTACCCCCACAAAAGGTCAATAGGCTTCGATCTGAGGTTCAGACTTTTAGACAACAAGAGGGTGAAACTCTCTACGAGGCATAGGAGAGATTCAAGGATTTGACAAGGAAATGCCCACTAGACATGTTCCATGACTGGGTGCAATTGCATATTTTCTATGATGGACTTTCTTATGAATCAAGGAAGGCTGTAGACCATTCATCAGGAGGTTCATTGAACAGGAAAAAGACTGTGGAAGAAGCCATCGAAGTGATTGAGACAGTGGCTGAGAATGAGTACTACTATGCTTCAGAGAGACACAACACTAAGGGAGTCATGGAGCTGAACCATGTTGATACAATTTTAGCCCAAATCAAGGTGTTTGCCAAGCAACTAGCAGAGCTCACCAGGAACTTAAAAACAAATCAAGTGGCTGCAATACACACACAAGATCAAGAGGAAGTAAGCACTGAAGGATGTGATTGGGAAGAGGCCAACTATGTGGGAAATCAACAAAGGCAACCATATGATCCACATTCCAACACTTACAACCCAGGGTGGAAAAACCACCCAAACTTTGGGTGGGGAAACAAGCAAACCCAACCACAAAACCACAAACCTTACAACCCCAACCAACATAACAATCCCACATACCAAAACTCCAACCAAAGATCATACCAAGCCACACAAAACACTTACTCCCAACCACCATATCATGGCCAAAATAATCAACCTGCCCAACCTAATCCGAACCAACAATTTCAAGATCAATTAAACAGGATAGAAGGAATGCTTGCAACCATGGGTCAAGACATAACCGAATTGAAAGCCTTTAAGGAAGAAGTAAATTCTAACTTGCAAAACCAAGGAGCTGCCATCCAGAAGCTAGAAAATCAAATTGGGTATTTGTCTAAGCAAACCCCTGGGCCAAGCGTTTCTCATGCTGCCAAGGCTATTGCAAGGGAAGAATGTAAGGCCATAACCCTCAGACGTGGAAAGAAGCTAAAGGAGATCTCAAAGGAAACCACAGAGTATGAAGCAAAGGAAAATGTGAGAGACAAGGAACAGGGACAATCTTTTACACCGTCTGCAACAAAAGAAAAAGAAAAAGAGGTCCTGAAGCCTTATACACCCAAAGCACCATATCCTCAACGTTTGATGAAAAGTGAAAAGGATGGCCAATTCTCCAGATTCTTGGAGATTTTCAAGAAGCTTCAAATCAACATTCCGTTTGCTGAGGCAATAGAGCAAATGCCACTCTATGCAAAATTCTTAAAGGAATTAATGACCAAGAAGAGAAGCTGGAGAAATGAGGAAACTGTGTTGTTGACTGAAGAATGCAGTGCCATCATTCAACACAAATTGCCTCAGAAATTAAAGGATCCAGGCAGTTTCCAAATCCCCTGCATCATAGGAGAAGTCATGGTGGAGAAAGCCTTGTGTGACTTAGGGGCCAGTATCAATTTGATGTCTCTAACAATGATGAGAAGAATGAAGATTGAGGAAGCCAAACCAACAAGAATGGCCCTCCAATTGGCAGATCGAACTTTTAAATTCCCTCATGGGATAGTTGAGGATTTGTTGGTGAAAGTGGGAGATTTTATATTTCCTGCCGATTTTGTGGTGTTAGATATGGAGGAAGAAGCCAAAGCTTCGATAATCCTGGGAAGACCCTTCCTGGCTACTGCTGGAGCCATCATAGATGTCCAAAAGGGTGAACTCACTCTTAGACTACATGATGAGCAATTGGTGTTTAACGTATTCAAGGCAATGAGCTATCCATCAGAATCACTAAAGGAATGCATGAGGGTGGATGTAGTGGACATTGCAGTACAAGAAACCTTTGAGGAAACAACAAAGGAAGTGGCAGAGGAGGAGTTCACCAAGGATATTGAAGTTAGTGACATCAAGGCTGCTGAAACAACCATGCCAAGCATGCCTGAGAGAGTGAAAGAAGAGAAGGAAGCACCAAAACCTGAGCTCAAAGCATTGCCCCCTAATCTCAAGTATGCATACTTGGATAGTGATGAGAGCCATCCTGTTATCATTAGCTCTGCCCTGAGCCAAGAACAGGAAGAAGAATTGATCAAGGTGCTACAAACTCATCAAGATGCCATTGGATGGACCCTAGCTGATTTGAAGGGGATAAGTTCATCCATATGCATGCATAAAATCTTGTTAGAAGAGGATGCTAGACCCTCCATTCAAGCTCAGAGAAGATTGAATCCCGTCATGAAAGAAGTGGTACAAAAGGAGGTCATGAAGTTATGGCAGGCAGGGGTAATCTACCCCATTTCTAATAGCCCATGGGTTAGTCCCATCCATGTAGTTCCCAAGAAAGGTGGCATAACTGTGGTGCCAAATGAGAGGAACGAACTCATTCCCACAAGAACTGTCACTGGGTGGAGGATGTGCATAGACTACAGGAAGCTCAATGAAGCCACCAGAAAAGATCATTTCCCACTCCCATTCATGGATCAGATGCTTGAAAGGCTTGCAGGACATGCTTACTATTGCTTTCTGGATGGATACTCAGGCTATAATCAGATAGTAGTTGATCCAAGAGATCAAGAGAAAACATCATTTGTTTGTCCATATGGAGTTTTTGCTTATAGACGCATGCCCTTTGGATTGTGCAATGCACCCGCCACTTTCCAAAGATGCATGCTGTCCATCTTTTCGGACATGATTGAAAAATTTATTGAGGTTTTCATGGATGATTTTTCTGTGTTTGGAGATTCCTTTCCTAGCTGCCTACACCACCTTACCTTGGTGCTTAAGAGATGCCAAGAGACCAACCTAGTATTAAACTGGGAAAAGTGTCATTTCATGGTCACAGAAGGAATAGTCCTTGGCCACAAAATCTCTAATAGAGGCATTGAGGTGGACAGAGCTAAGGTGGAACTCATTGAAAAACTACCTCCACCAAGTAATGTCAAGGCAGTTAGGAGTTTTTTGGGACACGCTGGCTTTTACAGAAGGTTTATTAGAGACTTTTCTAAAATAGCCAAACCTTTGAGTAACTTGCTTGTCTCTGATACACCCTTTGTATTTGATAAAAATTGCATGCTAGCCTATGAACTTTTGAAGCAAAAACTTTCCTCGGCACCTATCATTGCCCCACCTGATTGGAACTTACCTTTCGAACTGATGTGTGATGCATCAGACCTTGCTATTGGGGCAGTGTTAGGACAAAGGAAAGACAATTTGGTACATGTGATTTATTATGCCAGTAAAGTCTTGAATGATAACCAAAGGAATTACACAACCACTGAAAAAGAACTCTTGGCAATAGTCTTTGCATTTGACAAATTTAGATCCTATCTCATTGGATCTAAAGTCATTGTCTTCACTGATCATTCAGCTTTAAAATACTTACTTGCTAAACAAGAATCCAAACCAAGACTTATTAGATGGGTTCTTTTGTTGCAGGAATTTGACATTGAAATCAAAGACAAGAAGGGTGTAGAGAACAAGGTGGCAGACCATTTATCAAGGATACCATGTGAAGAAGGAAGCACACAAAGCACACATATAAATGAGTGCTTTCCTGATGAACAACTCATGGTAATTCACAAAGCACCCTGGTTTGCAGACATAGCAAACTTCAAGGCCACTGGGAGTTTGCCGTTGGAATTTAACAAGCATCAAAGGAAGAAATTGGTAAATGATGCCAAATACTTCATCTGGGACGAACCATACTTGTTCAAAAAATGTTCGGATGGCATACTTAGAAGATGCATATCAGAGGAAGAAGGAAGGGAAGTCTTATGGGACTGCCATGGCTCCACTTATGGAGGACATTTTGCAGGAGAAAGAACAGCAGCTAAGGTGTTGCAGTGTGGTTTTTATTGGCCCACTATCTTCAAAGATGCAAAGGAACTAGTGAAGCACTGCCATGAATGTCAGAAAGCGGGGAACCTACCAAGAAGAAATGAAATGCCACAACAATTCATTCTGGAACTTGAATTGTTTGATGTATGGGGGATAGATTTCATGGGACCCTTTCCCACTTCATACTCAAATAATTACATTCTTGTGGCAGTAGACTATGTCTCCAAATGGGTTGAAGCAATAGCAACTCCAACCAATGATAATAAGGTAGTCATGAACTTCCTCAGAAAACACATTTTTTGCCGTTTTGGGGTTCCAAGAGCAATCATCAGTGATGGAGGAAGCCATTTCTGCAACAAACCATTAGAGGCATTGCTTCTAAAATATGGAGTCAAACACAAGGTAGCCACACCATACCATCCACAGACAAGTGGGCAAGCCGAAATATCTAATAGGGAGCTCTATTGTAATTCAATGAATCAATAATAGTTTTTATCTTCTTCTTCAATCTTTTCTCTTGAATTTTGTTAGAAAGCTTCTCGATCTAATTCCATTGGTTAGTTGTCTTGGAAAAGAGACTATCCATAATTGGAATCCTTCGGAACCTTGGGAAAGGAATGGAGGATTCATGCTAGAGAAGCTTTCTCACAGTGAATTGGATTGGGGTTTGGATGGATATTGTGACATGTAATCTTACCAAATTGTGGTTCATGAAACTGTGTGGTATAATCAGTGATCAAGCATCATCTCTTCTTATGAGCATTTAAACCAAGGGATTGGGAATTTGTTTGTTTTTAGAGAGAATTGGTGAGCCAAGGAATTGGGATCCAATCATATAAGATTGCCAAGCAAAATTCAATGAATGCATTGGTTGAGGAAGGGATAAAAATGTTTTGATTCGGAGATCTCAATATCTCCTGAAACCCAATGAATTCCCCATTTCTGATCTACCACTTTCTCTTTACATTCTGCAATTAAATTCATGCAATCACCCCGATCCCTTTTTAATTTCAGCAATTTAGCTTCTCGCTCTTTAATTCATGCAATTTTACATTCCGCAATTCTCATCTAAATCTTGATTCCGCTCAACTAGAACACACTTCTAATCCGAATTGCTCAATCAACCAATCCTTGTGGGATTCGACCTCACTCTATTGTGAGTTTTTACTTGACGATAACCGGTGCACTTGCCGGAAGGAATTTTTGCCGATCGTGCAATTTCCTAAAATCGTAGCTATCAGTATTCAAATTTTCGAAAACTTAGGGTCCTAGATCTAAAATTTTTAAGTTTTGTGTCTTTTACTTGTTTTTCTCTTTCTTCATTAAATTCAAAAAAATAAAAAAATATCCTTTCTATCTTTATTTTATTTTAAATTTTCGAGATTTTAAATAAAAATTCAATTTTAATCTTAAATTTTTATCTTATCTTATCTTAGTTTTCAAATTTCAAAATTCAAATCTTTGCAAATTCAAATCTTTTCAAAAATCACATCTTTTTCAAAATCTTATCTTATGTTTTTATCTTTCTTTAAAATTCAAAAATTTAAAATTCAAAATTCGAAAAAATATTATCTTATCTTAATTCAAAATTTAAATTTCAAATTTCAAATTTTAAAAATCAAACCTTTTCAAAAATCAAATCTTTTTCAAACCTTTATCTTATCTTGTTGACTTTTTCATATTTCAAATTTTAAATTCAAATCTTTTCTAATCTTCTATCTTATCTTGTTTTCAAATCTTTTCTTAATTAGTTACTTATCTTCTCTTTCTTCTTTTGCAAAACTTCCTAACTAATTCTTCTCTCTTCTAATTTTTGAAAATTCTCTTCTTCTTCTCTCTCTTCTATTTTCGAAATTCATAATTAAATTTTCAATTCTTTTTAATTAATTAACCTTTATTTTTGAATTACATAAATAAATAAAACAAAACCAAAAATATTTTTATTCATGTTTATCTCTCTACTTCTAATATTCGAATTCTTCTTCTCTTCTCTGTATCCTCATTCTTCTTTTTTCTTCACAACTCACAGGGAGTTCTCTATTCTTTGACATAAAGCTCTCATTCTTCTTCCTTGTTTTCATTTTCTTGTTTATGTATGCAAGAACACTGAAGTCACTATTGATCTAAAGGGGAATATACGAATTAGGAGACCTCTGGGTTCTTATTCATTTGACACCCCTATTGACTCAGATGACTTTAAGGTCAACCTAGACCAGATGCTGCAATTATGGCAAAAGTGCCAGTTTCATGGACACTCACAGAAAGATCCCAGTAAGTTCATCTCTAACTTCCTGTAGTTTTGTGACACTGTAGAGGCCAATGGAGTGGACCCTGAAGTCCCCAGACTAAAACTCTTTCCATTTGCTCTGAATGATCAAGCAAATGAATGGTGGCATGTTAAACGTAGCCGCACACTCTGCTGAGGTTTATAGTGCTCCTAGTGCTATGAGTGGTGACAACCCTCAAGGAGACAATCTCACCCATGACTGGTGGACACCTGAGAAGGTTAATATTCCTCTTACTAAGTTGTTTGAGGAAGTACACCCCTATAGGGCCCTCACAAAAAGCCTGATGCTCTCTGGGAAGGAGACCTTAAAAGAAGGTGAGACAGTAGCCTTCACCAAAGAGGCCAAACCTTAGGAGTCTGCTACTGAGGGACTAAAGGCAATCACGGACCAGAAGGATCCTGAGACTGCCATTAAGCACGACCCTACAAAAGATAAGGAACTTCAAGTTGATTCTTCTTGGGGCATGCAAGAGGAGCCTGTGATTACCATAGAGCTCGCCCTTACAGAGGTGAAAGACCCTCAAGAGCTACCTTTTTTAAGCGTGCAGAAAGAATCGGCAGATGAGCAGTTGGCTCATTTTCCAACAACCCTTAAGGAGCTGCAAGTCAATATCTCTGTTGCAAAGGTATTGGGAAAAAAGACCCCCTATACGGCATGTCTAAAAGACATTCCCTTTGAAAAGAAGGACCTAAGGGGAGATAAAATAGAGGTACTTATTGAGAAGTACAGTATCCTAATTCAGAATGAGCTGCCAAGGAAGATGCCAGATCTATGGAGCTTTCAGATCCTATGGACTACTGGAAAGCTCACTTTTGACAAAGCCCAGTATGATCTTGGCTTGAGTTTAAATCTGATACTTTCATCTATGATGAAGAAGCTAGAAATCTAAGAGGCACAAGAATTAAGGATTACCTTGCAGAAGGACTGGATGGTGTTCAAGGTTCTTGACCCTCCATTACCCCAAGGGAGGCACATGCATGAAAGATTCAGCATTCAAGCCTCCTCCCTTAGATGAAACCAATTCAATCCCTCCTAAGACCAAACGCAAGTTTGGTGTTGGATGTACACTATCCACAAAGGAGGAAGGCCCCAAAAGGAAGATGGTAATGTTCACTTATCTCATCATGGTATTCACTATGTGATGCGTAAGTATCTTCTCTATCTTTTCCTAGTGAATTTGCATTCAAATTGTTGAGTTCAATCAAGAATTAATTATCTTTTAGCCACTATGGATGCTACTTTGAGTCGTATGCAATTCTGTTTATTTCAAGCAGCATTCGGATGGAATTGATGGAGTTTCTATAGAAAAAGAAAAGAAAACGAATGATGCTGTCAACCCTGACCTTCCTACACTCTAACATGAATAAATCGAGTTAGAGATATCCAATTGACGTTATTTTAGTGGCATTGGAAAGCTAACTGATGCGTGAGCATCTTTCTTATCTTTTCCTAGTGAATTTGCACTTAAATTGTTGAGTTTAATCAAGAATTAATTATCTTTTAGCATCTTTTTGTTTATTTTAGGTAGCATTCAGCTGGATTTGATGGAGTTTCTGCAGCACAAGAATTAAAGGAGAAAACCAGCGAGGAGCGACGCGTACGCGTACCTGACGCGTGCACGTGATTTGGAGCTTTCCATGGCGATGCGTGCACGTGGATGACGCGTACGCGTGATTTGAAGATTTGCACAGCGACACGTGCGCGTGCCTGACGCGTACGCGTGACATGCAGAATAGACCATCGACACGTACGCGTGACATGCGCCATGTGCAGAAAATGCTGGGGGCGATTTTTGGGCTACTTTTGACCCAGTTTTCAGCCCGAAAAGCACAGATCAGAGGCTACAGAGTGAAGGAATCAAGTGGTCCCCATCCATCAATTGAAAACTTAATGATTGTTATAATTAATTCTGATTTAAATTTAAATTTGATTTTTAAATTAGGAAAAGATATTACTTAATTTTAGAAAATAGATTTTTCTAAAATTAATTAGGATTAGTTATAAAAAGGGGGATTCCATTAGGGAATTCTATACCAATTTACATTCCTCATTCCATGAGAAACTAAACCTCCACTGTTAAGGTTAGGAGCTCTGTCTATTGTATGGATTGATACTATTATTTTTCTATTTTAGTTCATGTTTTGATTTATATTTCAATAATTATTTTCGTTCTTTATTTTATGAAATTTGATGGAACGGAAGTATGACCCATGCTCTATTTGAGATCTTGTATAACTTGGAAAAGCTCTTTACTTGAACAACAGCTTGAAAACATATTATCCTTAATTTCTAATTGTTTGTATTTAACGGGATACGTGACATATAATCCCCTTATTTTTGGATAATTAGGATTCTTGTGGCATATAAACTGGAATTTGATCATCACCCTCTAATTGGAATTAATTGACCAAGGAATTGGCAGTTGATGAATTTTAGAGGAGACTAGGAAGGTCTAAGGAATTAGGGTCTAGTCATAAATAGTTTGCCATGAATTAAATCTTGCATGATTAAAACAGTTAATAAGAAAAGTCAATCAGGAAAATAGATAACTCTGAAGCCTTAACTATTTTCTCCATATATATTTCAAAACTTCTTTACTGCATGCCTTCTGATATTTGGAAGTCACTTTTTAAACCTTTTGAACATCTCAAAACCATTTTCTGCTTGCCTAACTAAGTAAATCATTTAACCAGTGTTGCTTAGTCCATTAATCCTTGTGGGATCGATCCTCACTAACCTGAGGTATTACTTGGTACGACCCGGTGCACTTGCGGTTAGTTTGTGGGTTAATAAATACCGCACCAAGTTTTTGGCATCATTGCCGGGGATTGACTGTGATTAACAACTATCGGTTGTTTGATTACTTAGATTAGGCGTTTTAGTTTTAATTTAATTTAAATTTTATTTAAAAAATTTTCGAAAAAAAATTTCTGTTCTGTCTTCTTTGCTTTCCTGTTTACCACATGGTACGTTTAATTCTGTTTGGTGTTTTGTGCTAAGGAAAAATAATGGAAAGAGATCACATGGGTTACTACTCACACCCGAGTAGTGATTCATATTATGGTGGATGGAGGAACTATCCAAATTTTGGTTGGCAAAGTCAAAACCAAAGAAACTTTAATGCTCCATGTTCTAACTATCAAGAGCCACCACCTCCTTATTCATACCAACAACCACCATCTCCATATTCATATCAAGAACCATCATCTTTCTATCCATATCAAGAACCGTCATCTTTTTACCCATACCAAGAGCCACCATCTCCTTATTCATCTCAAATACCATCAGATCTTGAGCTTCTCATGAAAGAATTCCTACATGATATAAAGACAAGTGTCAAAAATGTAGAGAAATATGTGCAGACGATGATCAAGAACCAGGAAGAGGAACAAGCAAATTCCTTTCCAAGAGATACAATGCAAGATCCTATGGAAGAAAGTGAGGAAACCAATCAAAGGAGTTTACACTCCAGTGAATTAGAGAACTTTCCACCCTCGCATATAGAAGAAGAGAAAGATGCACAACCTCCCATGCCCTTGGTAAGCAATGAAGAAGAGACTGAATTAGAAGAAAGCTACCAAGAGGAAGAGGTTGAAATTGAGGAAGCTTGCAAAGAGGTGGAAGAATTCAAAGAAGAACACAAGGGAATGGAGCTTGCAAGACCTCTCCAAAAGCCATTACCATCCAATACAACATTCAAGTGGGTAAAATTCCTATCCTTAACCCTTACTTTCCAACTTGAATATGGGCTACTAGAGACGGATGGTCAACTTAGAGCTCTTTGTGGCATTAAGAGTAAGAGGAAGATGGTTAGTGGTAAGAGTTGTCAAGCAAGGTTCAATATGGTTGCATACTCCAAATTGAAGTGCAAGGATTGGTGTAGAGTTCAGTTGAATGGGTCTAGAAGGTTTTTTGGATGTCTCTATGAGAATTCAGATTGCTTGCAACCCGGTGGGAACAATGGTGATCCACAAGAAGACGGGTGTAAAAGCAAGGTTTGGGACCCTGGAATTTATTCCCACGGTCAACACTCTTGGGGCCTTGTCACTTGCTTCAACTTGCTCGAAGGTGTTATGTGCCTAGCTCGGAATTCCGGTGGCCATTGGAATTACAAACATTGGTGGAGATTCCTGGATCAGTACAAGCACAAGCCACCATGACAAGGAGCTCAACACATGTCCAACTTAAGGACTTTAACAAAAAGTGCTTGGTGGGAGACAACCCACCGTGGTATGATCGCTCCTTTTCATTCTTAGTTGTTTTTCTTAGTAGTAGTTTTCTTACTTATTTGATTTTTATCGAGTTTTCACTATTTTTCTGATCATGCAGCTATTTTTGAACAAGAACCGAACACTTCAAAAAAAAGAGCACACGACGCGAAAGCGTCGCTAACGCGTACGCGTCATATGTGTGTGCCTGAAAATAAAAGTGAACAGAGAGTTACGTGAGAGTAGCGAAGGAAGTGTGCCTTGTGCACAAATTGGATCACGCGTACGCGTCTATGACGCGTGTGCATCAATTACAATTTTGGCACTCTACACGTACGCATCAAGCACGCGCACGCGTGGATGAGTAAAATCGGCGTAAAAGGTGTTTAACCAGAGAGTTATTCTGGTGTGGGGCTGGAACTATGCTAGACGCACAAACCCCACCACGCAGACGCGTCCTTGACGCGTTCGCGTCATTTTCCTATCCTGGCCGTCCATGCGTGCGCGTCTTCGACACGTACGCGTCACTTGAATTTCGCGCGATCCACGCATACGCGTGCCTCACGCAAACGCGTCGCATGCGACGCCCAATTGGACACCTCAGCGCCTGATTCAAATCATCCACCTCCCAAATCCTAATTCTCTCTTGTTCTTTTATCTTTTTATTCTTCTTTTATCATATAAATTGCTTTTATGTTTCTCTCTACCTGTAGTTTTTCTTTGCTTGAGGACAAGCAAACCTTTAAGTTTGGTGTTGACGCTTCGCTTATGGCTTTTCTGTCTAACACCAAAGGGAGAAGAATGTTCTTTATGAAGGAATGAGATGACCACCAGCATAATTGAGGTGGTTGAGTTCCTTTAATTCTATTTCTCCTCCGTTCTTATTGTGTTATTTTCTGTTTTCTGTTGCTTTGATTGCTTGCATGATCTTTAGTACTTTTAACCTAAAAACGATTGTCTCATGTATTACTCAATAAAGCTTGAATTCAAAAGAAAAAGAAGTGATGTATTGCATGAGAAATTGAGTTATATTTAAGAGTAGTATTATTTACTTAAATATGGTGGTATTTTTTGTGATTCTGAATGCATGACATGAACAGTGCATATTTGAATTTGAATCAAGGAATGTTGATGTACAAGGAACAGGAATTTAGAGAATTATTATGACTTCTCTGAAACAAACAAAAAAAATTAATCCTTGAAGCAAAAGAAACAGCAAAAGAAAAAGAAACTATAAAAGCAAGGTCCAAGGCTCTGAGCATTAATAACTAGGGAGGTCAGATATGATTAAAAGCTCAAAGAGTTGTTTCCCTAGTCATATGCTTGTGGTGTGATTGTGTCAAGTAATCCTTGAGATAGAACACTTAGAGTCGAGACCAAGTGCGTTTAACAGAGTATGCCAAAGGCTTTGAGCACCACTGTCTGGGAGTAATGATGAGCGGATAATTATACGCTTTTTGGTATTATTTTTATATAATTTTTAGTATGATTTAATTAGTTTTTAGTATATTTTTATTAGTTTTTAAGCAAAATTCACATTTCTGAACTTTACTATGAGTGTGTGTTTTTCTGTGATTTCAGGTATTTTCTGGCTGAAATTGAGGGACCTGAGCAAAAATCTGATCAGAGGCTGACAAAGGACTGCGGATGCTGTTGGATTCTGGCCTCCCTGCACTCGAAATAGAATTTTTGGAGCTACAAAAGTTCGAATGGCGCTTTCTCAATTGTGTTGGAAAGTAGACATCCACGGCTTTCCAGCAATATACAATAGTCCATACTTTGCCCGAGTTTATATGACGCAAACTGGCATTTAACGCCAGCTTTCTGCCTTATTCTAGCGTTAAACGCCAGAAACAAGTTGCAAAGCAAAGTTAAACACCAGAAACACGTTACAAACTGGCGTTCAACTCCAAAGAAGACCTCTACACGTGAAAGCTTCAATGCTCAGCCCAAGCACACACCAAGTGGGCCCAGAAGTGGATTTCTGCATCATTTACTCATTTCTGTAACCCTAGTAACTAGTTTAGTATAAATAGAACTTTTTATTATTGTATTATACATCTTTGGATTATCTTTTGATCCTTTGATCACATTTTGGAGGCTGGCCTCTCAGCCATTCCTGGACCTTCATCACTTATGTATTTTTAACGGTGGAGTTTCTACACACCATAGATTAAGGGTGTAGAGCTCTGCTGTTCCTTGAGTATTAACGCAATTACTACTGTTTTCTATTCAATTCATGCTTATTCTTATTCTAAGATATTCATTCACACTTCAACCTGATGAATGTGATTATCAGTGACACTCATCACCATTCTCACTTATGAACGCGTGCCTGACAAACATTTCCATTCTACCTGCGAAAGCTAGAGTCTGTATCTCTTGGATTCCTGGTCCACGACGCATGGTTGCCTCTCCTGACAATAGAGCTTTCCATTCCGTGATAACAGAGTCTTCGTGGTATAAGCTAGAATCCATTGGCAGCATTCTTGAGATCCAGAAAGTCTAAACCTTGTCTGTGGTATTCCGAGTAGGATTTGGAATGGGATGACTGTGACGAGCTTCAAACTCGCGACTGTAGGGCATGGTGACAAATGCAAAAGGATAGTAAATCCAATTCCTACACGATTCGAGAACCAACAGCTGATTAGCCATGCGAGAAACCGTAGAGGACCTTTTTCACTGAGAGGATGGGAAGTAGCCATTGACAACGGTGACGCCCTACATACAGCTTGCCATAGAAAGGAGTATGAAGGATTGGACAAAGGCAGTAGGAAAGCAGAGATTCAAGAGGGATAAAGCATCTCCATACACTTATCTGAAATTCCCACCAATGATTTACATAAGTACCTCTATCTTTATTTTACGTTTTATTTATATTTTAATTATCAAAACTCCATAACCATTTTAATCCGCCTGACTAAGATTTACAAGGTGACCATAGCTTGCTTCAAGCCGACAATCTCCGTGGGATCGACCCTTACTCACGTAAGGTTTATTACTTGGACGACCAAGTACACTTGCTGGTTAGTTGCGCGAAGTTGTGAAAAAAAGTGATATTACAATTGTGCGTACCGAGTTGTTAGCGCCATTGAGATCACAATTTTGTGCACCAAGTTTTTGGCACCATTGCCGGGGATTGTTCGAATTTGGACAACTGACGGTTCATCTTGTTGCTCAGATTAGGTAATTTTTATTTTCTTTTCAAAAAGTTTTCAAAAATCTTTCAAAAGTTTTTTATTTGTTTTTTTTTTTCCAAAAAGATATTTTCGAAAAAAAATCCAAAAAAATTCATAAAATCATAAAAACTCAAAAATATTTCATGGTTCTTGTTTGAATCTAGAGCCAAATTTTAAGTTTGGTGTCAATTGCATGATTTTAATTGTCTTGAAATTTTCGAAACACATGCATTGTGTTCTTGATGATCTTCAAGTCGTTCTTGATGAATTGCCTTGTTTGATCTTCATGATTTATTGATTTGCACTGCATGATGTTCTACATATGCATTCTTGCATTCATATGGCCCAAACATGAGAAAGTTCTAAGTTTGGTGTCCTCCATGTTTTCTTTCATTAAGAAAACTGAGTTCTTGATGTTCATCTTGATCTTAAAGATTGTTCTTTGTGTTCATCTTGACGTTCATAATGTTCTTGCATATATCTTGTGTTTTGATCCAAGAATTATATGTTTCGACTCATTTTGTTGTTTTCAAAATTGAAAACATATCTTCTTGAATAAAGGATTTAGCAAAATAAAGATCCAAGAACATAAAGCAGAGGAATACAGAGAAAAAGCTGGGTGTTCAAAACGTCCAGTGAAGAAGGAAAACTGGCATTTAAACACCAACCAGGGTACCTGGTTGGGCGTTTAAACGCCCAAACCATGCAACAATTGGGCGTTAAACGCCCAAAACATGCAGCTCCTGGGCATTTAACGCCCAAAATCAAATCTTTTTTCAAATCAAATATTTTCAATCATATCTTTTTCAATCATATCTTTCCAAACATATCTTTTTCAAAAATAAAATCTTTTCCTCATATTTTCAAAAATCTTGATTCAAAAATTTCAAGTTTGTTACTTTAGAGAGATTCAATATTTGAAATTTAGAATCATATCTTTTAGTTTCTTGTTAGTCAACTAATCAATTTTAATTTTAAAAAGCAAATCTTTTTAATTTCTTTTTCAAATCTTTTTAAAAATAAATTTTAATCATATCTTTTCAATCATATCTTTTTTTCAAATCATATCTTTTTCAAAATCAATTTCAAAATCTTTTTCTTACTTCTTATCGTTTTCAAATTTATTTCTTATCTTTTTCAAAACCACCTTTTCACTCTTAATTTTCGAAAAAAAATATATTATCCTTTTTTTTTAATCCCTTTTAATTAACTAATTATTTTAAATTTTAATTTTTGAAAATTTCTTCCCCTCTCTCATCTTTTTCTATTTAAATACTAAGATTCCTTGTGCATTGTCAATTCAAACTCCATCTCTCTTTGTGTGTTCGAATTCTTCGTTACCTACCTTATCCTTCCATTCTTGTTTTCCTCTGACACCTCAAGGAATCTCTATACTGTGACATAGAGGATTCCATATTTTCTTTGTTTTCTTCTCTTTCATATGAGCAGGAACAAAGATAAAGACATACTTGTTGAAGCTGATCCTGAACCTGAAAGGACTCTGAAGAGGAAGCTAAGAGCAGCTAAAGCACAAAACTCTGAAGAGGACCTCACTAAAATTTTCGAAAAGGAAGCAGCAAAAGAAACAATTATGACCAAACCAAACAACAATGCAAGGATTCCAATTTCCATAGAAGAAGCATCTCAATCCCTGCCATTGGAGCAAACAATTTTGAGCTAAAGCTTCAATTAGTTTCTCTGATGCAACAGAATTGCAAGTTTCATGGACTTTCATCAGAAGATTCTTTTCAGTTCTTAACTGAATTCTTGCAGATCTGTAATACTGTTAAGACCAATGGAGTTGATCCTGAAGTCTACAAGCTTATTCTTTTCCCTTTTGCTGTAAGAGACAGAGCTAAAGTATGGTTGGACTCTCAACCTAAAGATAGCCTGAACTATTGGGATAAGCTGGTCATGGCTTTCTTAGCCAAGTTCTTTCCTCCTCAAAAGCTGAGCAAACTTAGAGTGGATGTTCAAACCTTCAGACAGAAAGAAGGTGAATCCCTCTATAAAGCTTGGGAGAGATACAAGCAACTGACCAAAAAGTGTCCTTTTGACATGCTTTCAGAATGGACCATCCTGGATATATTCTATGATGGTCTGTCTGAAATGTCTAAGATGTCAGTGGACCATTCTGCAGGTGGATCTATTCACCTAAAGAAAACACCTGCAGAAGATCAGGAACTCATTGGCATGGTTGCAAATAACCAGTTCATGTACATGATGAACGGATAATTTATACGCTTTTTGGCATTATTTTTAGGTAGTTTCTAGTAGGATCTAGCTACTTTTAGGGATGTTTTCATTAGTTTTTATGCAAAAATCACATTTCTGGACTTTACTATGAGTTTATTGTTTTTCTATGATTTCAGATATTTTCTGGCTGAAATTGAGAGACCTGAGCAAAAATATGATTCAGGCTGAAAAAGGACTGCTAATGCTGTTGGATTCTGACCTTCCTGCACTCGAAATGGATTTTTTGGAGCTACATAACTCTAAATGGCGCGCTCTCAATGGCGTTGGAAAGTGGACATCCAGAGCTTTCCAGCAATATATAATAGTCCATACTTTGTTAGAGTTTAGATGATGCGAACTGGCGTTCAACGCCAGTTCCATGCTGCATTCTGGAGTAAAACGCCAAAAACACGTCACAAACCAGAGTTAAACGCCAAAAACACGTTACAACTTGGCGTTTAACTCCAAAAGAAGCCTTTGCACGTGTAAAGCTCAAGATTAGCCCAAGCACACACCAAAGTGGGCCCCGGAAGTGGATTTCTGCACTTAGCATAATTTCTGTAAACCCTAGTATCTAGTTTAGTATAAATAGAACTTTTTACTATTGTACTGGAGGTCGAGTCTTTTGACCATTCGGTCTTTTGATCATTCTAGGGGGCTGGCCATTCAGCCATGCCTGGACCATCACTTATGTATTTTCAACGGTGGAGTTTCTACACATCATAGATTAAGGGTGTGGAGCTCTGCTGTACCTCGAGTTTTAATGCAATTACTACTATTTTCTATTCAATTCAGCTTATTCTTGTTCTAAGATATTCGTTGCACTTCAACCTGATGGATGTGATGATCTGTGACACTCATCATCATCCATCCTTATGAACACGTGCTTGACAACCATTTCCGTTCTACCTTAGATCGAGCGTGTATCTCTTGGATTCATTAATCAGAGTCTTCGCGGTATAAGCTAGAATTATTGGCAGCCATTCTTGAGAATCTGGAAAGTCTAAACCTTGTCTGTGGTATTTCGAGTAGGATTCAGGGATTGAATGACTGTGACGAGCTTCAAACTCGCGATTGTTGTGCGTAGTGACAGACGCAAAAGAATCAATGGATTCTATTCCGACATGATCGAGAACCGACAGATGATTAGCTGTGCTGTGACAAGAGTATTTGGACCATTTTCACTGAGAGGATGGGAAGTAGCCATTGACAACGGTGATGCCCTACATACAGCTTGCCATGGAAAGGAATAAGAAGGATTGGATGAAAGCAGTAGGAAAGCAGAGATTCAGAAAGAACACAGCATCTCCAGACACTTATCTGAAATTCCTACCAATGATTTACATAAGTATCTCTATCTTTATTTTATGCTTTATTTATTATTATTTTTGAAAACCATTACAACCATTTGAATTCGCCTAACTGAGATTTACAGGATGACCATAGCTTGCTTCAAACCAACAATCTCTGTGGGATTGACCCTTACTCACGTAATGTTTATTACTTGGACGACCCAGTGCACTTGCTGGTTAGTTGTGCGAAGTTGTGAAGAATGTGAGTGAACCATAGTAGTGTGCACCAAGTCTTTGGAGCCATTACTAAGAATTGTTCGAGTTATAAAAAGTGTAAATCACAATTTTGCCTATCAAGTTTTTGGCGCCGTTGCCGGGGATTGTTCATGTTTAGACAACTGACGGTTCATCTTGTTGCTCAGATTAGGTAATTC
The DNA here is from genome assembly GCF_003086295.3 of Arachis hypogaea. NCBI lineage: Eukaryota > Viridiplantae > Streptophyta > Magnoliopsida > Fabales > Fabaceae > Arachis > Arachis hypogaea. Next base: position 35,209,893 of record NC_092039.1, on the reverse strand, counting down.
TCTTTTCAAAAAGTTTTCAAAAATCTTTCAAAAATCTTTTTTTTTGTTTTTCAAAAAAATTATTTTTCGAAAAATCCAAAAAAATTAATAAAATCATAAAAAACCAAAAATATTTTTGTGTTTCTTGTTTGAGTCTAGTGTCAATTTTTAAGTTTGGTGTCAATTGCATGTTTTAAAAACTTTTGCATTTTTCAAAAATTCATGCATGTGTTCTTCATGATCTTCAAGTTGTTCTTGACAAGTCTTCTTGTTTGATCTTTAAATTTTCTTGTTTTGTGTTTTTTGTTGTTTTTCATATGCATTATTGCATTCATAGTGTCTAAGCATTAAAAATTTCTAAGTTTGGTATCTTGCATGTTTTTCTTTTCTTGAAATTTTTCAAAAATAAATCTTGATGTTCATCTTGATCTTCAAAGTGTTCTTGGTGTTCATCTTGACATTCATAGTGTTCTTGCATGCATCATGTGTTTTGATTCATAATTTTCATGTTGTGAGTCATTTTTGTGTTTTTCTCTCTCATCATTAAAAATTCAAAAAAAATCAAAAAAAATATCTTTTTCTTATTTCTCTCATAAATTTCGAAAATTTGAGTTGACTTAGTCAAAAAATTTTAAAACTTAGCTATTTCTTATAAGTCAAGTCAAATTTTCAAATTTAAAAATCTTATCTTTTCAAAATCTTTTTCATTTTTCTTTTATGATTTTCGAAATTTTGAAAATATTTTTCAAAATCTTTTCTTATCTTTATTTCAAAATTTCAAAAACTTTACTAACAATTAATGTGATTGATTCAAAAATTTGAAGTTTGTTACTTTCTTGTTAAGAAATGTTCAATCTTTAAATTCTAGAGTCATATCTTTTAGTTTCTTGTTGGTCAAGTAATCAATTTTAATTGTAAAAATCAAATCTTTTTCAAAATATCTTTTTCAATCATATATTTTTCAAAATTAATTTCAAAAATCTTTTCTAACTTCTTATCTTCTCAAAATTGATTTTCAAAATCTTTTTTCAACTAACTAATTGACTTTTTATTTGTTTCTTATCTTTTTCAAAACCACTTAACTACTTTCCTCTCTCTAATTTTCGAAAATTACCTCCCTCTTTTTCAAAATTCTTTTTTTAACTAATTGTTTCAAATTTTAATTTTTATTTTATTCCTTTTCTTAATTTTTGAATTTTAACTTTAATATTTTTCTTTTATGTTAGTTAATTTTCAAAAACTCTTCTCTCTCATCTCTTTCTATTTATTTATTCATTTACTAACACTTCTCTTCATCTTAAAATTCGAACCCCTTCTTCCTCTCTGAGTTCGATTTTCCTTTTTTCCTTCTTATATTCTTTTCTTCTTCTACTAACATAAAGGAATCTCTCTACTGTAGTAAAGAGGATCCCTATTATTATTTTCTATTCCCTTCTTTTTCATATGAGCAGGAGTAAGGACAAGGACAATCTTGTTGAAGCAGATCCTGAACCTGAAAGGACTCTGAAAAGGAAACTAAGAGAAGCTAAATTACAACAATCCAGAGACAACCTTACAGAAATTTTCAAAAAGGAAGAGGAGATGGCAGTCAAAAATAATAATGCAAGGAGGATGCTTGGTGATTATACTACACCTACTTTCAAATTTGATGGAAGAAGCATCTCAATCCCTGCCATTGGAGCAAACAATTTTGAGCTGAAGCCTCACCTAGTTGCTCTAATGCAACAGAACTGCAAGTTTCATGGACTTCCATCAGAAGATCCCTATAAGTTTTTAACTGAGTTCTTGCAGATCTGTGAGACTGTTAAGACTAATGGAGTAGATCCTGAAGTCTACAGGCTCATACTTTTCCCTTTTGTTGTAAGACACAGAGCTAGAATATGGTTGGACTCACAACCTAAAAATAGCCTGGACTCTTGGGATAAGCTAGTCATGGCCTTCTTGGCTAAGTTCTTTCCTCCTCAAAAGCTGAGCAAGCTTAGAGTGGATGTTCAGACCTTCAAACAAAAAGATGGTGAATCCCTCTATGAAGCTTGGGAAAGATACAAGCAGATGACCAAAAGGTGTCCTTCTGACATGCTTTCAGAGTGGACTATTTTAGATATATTCTATTATGGTCTATCTGAGTTCTCCAAGATATCACTGGACCATTCTGCAGGTGGATCCATTCACCTAAAGAAAATGCCTGCAAAAGCTCAAGAACTCATTGACATGGTTGCAAATAACCAATTCATGTACACTTCTGAGAGGAATTCTGTGAGTAATGGGATGCCTCAGAGGAAGGGAGTTCTTGAAATTGATGCTCTGAATGCCATATTGGCTCAGAACAAAATGTTGACTCAACAAGTCAACATGATTTCTCAAAGTCTGAATTGATGGCAAAATGCGTCCAACAGTATTAAAGAGGCATCTTCTGAAGAAGAAGCTTATGATCCTGAGAACCATGCAATGGCAGAGGTAAATTACATGGGTGAACCCTATGGGAACACCTATAATTTTCCATGGAGAAATCATCCAAACTTCTCATGGAAGGATCAACAAAAGCCCCAACAAGGCTTTAATAATGGCGGAAGAAACAAGCTTAGCAATAACAAGCCTTTTCCATCATCTTCTCAGCAACAGAAAGAGCATTCTGAGCAGAGCTCCTCTAGCTTAGTAAACGTAGTCTCTGATCTATCTAAAGCCACTTTAAGTTTCATGAGTGAAACAAGGTCATCCATCAGAAATCTGGAGGCACAAGTGGGTCAGCTGAGTAAGAAAATCACTGAAACTCCTCCTAGTACTCTCCCAAGCAATACTGAAGAGAATCCAAAAAGAGAGTGCAAGGCCATTGGCAATCAAAATGGCTGAACTTAGAGAGGAAGGGAAGGATGTGAATCCCACTAAGGAAGACCTCATGGGACGTCTCCCAAAGAAGAAGGAGTTCCCTATTGAGGACCTAAAGGAATCTGAGGCTCATATAGAGACCATAGAGATTCTTTTAAACCTCTTTCTGCCATTCATGAGCTCTGAAAACTATTCTTCCTCTGAAGAGGATGAAGATGTAACTGGAGAGCAAGTTGCTCAATATTTAGGAGCTATCATGAAGCTGAATGCCAAGTTATTTGGTAATGAGACTTGGGAAGATGCACCTCCCTTGCTTATTAGTGAACTATATACATGGGTTCAGCAAACTTTACCTCAAAAGAAACAAGATCCTGGTAAATTCTTAACACCCTACACCATAGGCACCATGACCTTTGAGAAGGCTCTGTGTGACCTGAGGTCAGGCATAAATCTTATGCCACTCTCTGTAATGGAGAAACTAGAGATCTTTGAGGTACAGGCTGCCACATTCTCATTAGAGATGATAGACAAGTCAATAAGACAAGCTTATGGATTGGTAGAGGACGTGTTAGTGAAGGTTAAAGGCCTGTACATCCCTGCTGATTTCATAATCTTAGACACTAGGAAGGATAAGGATGAATCCATCATCCTTGGAAGACCCTTCCTAGCCACAGCAGGAGCTGTGATTGATGTTGACAGAAGAGAGCTAGTCCTTCAATTGAATAGGGACTACTTGGTGTTTAAAGCTCAAGGATCTTCCTCTGCAACCATAGAGAGGAAGCATGAAAAGTTTCTCTCAATACAGAGTCAAACAGAGCCCCCACAATCAAACTCTAATTTTGGTGTTGGGAGGCCACAACCAAACTCTAAGTTTGGTGTTGAACCCCCACATTCAAACTCTAAGTTTGGTGTTGGGAGGTCCCAACAATGCTCTGATGATCTGTGAGCTCCATGAGAGCTCACTGTCAAGCTATTGATATTAAAGAAGCGCTTATTGGGAGGCAACCCAATTTTTATTTATCTATATTTTTATTGTTCTTTTATGTTTTATTAGGTTCATGATCATGTGGAGTCACAAAACAATTACTAAAATTAAAAATAGAATCAAAAACAGCAGAAGAAACAGCACACCCTGTAGGAAGAGATTACTGGCGTTTAAACGCCAGTAAAGAGCATCTGGCTGGCATTCAACGCTAGAACAGAGCATGAATCTGGCATTGAACGCCAGAAACAAGCAGCAGTCTGGTGTTTAAATGCCAGGATTACACCCTGAGGAGAGCTGGCATTAAACGCCAGAAACAAGCATGGAACTGGCGTTTCACGCCAGAAACATGCTGCAGATTAGCGTTGAACGCCCAAAACAAGCATAGAGCTAGCGTTGAACACTAGAAACAAGCATCAATCTGGTGTTGAATGCCAGCATTGCATGCAAATGGCATTTTACACACCTAATTGGTGCAGGGATGATAAATCCTTGACACCTCAGGATCTGTGGACCCCACAGGATTATCTCAGGATCTGTGGACCCCACAGGATCCCTACCTACCTCAACTCACCTTCTCTCTTCTTCACACAATCCAATAACACTCTTCCCCAAAAACCCTTCACCAATCACCTCAATCTCTCTTCTCCATCACCTCTTCACCACTCACATCCATCCACTCTTCCCCATAAACCCCACCTACCTTCAAATTCAAAATCACTTTTCCCACCCAAACCCACCCTAATGACCGAACCTACTACCCTCTCCCTCCACTATATAAACCCCTCTATCCTTCTTCATTTTCACACATCACAACCCTCTCCTCTCCCCCTTGGCCGAATACACGCCCATCTCTCTTTCCTTCATATCTTCTTCTTTTTCTTCCATTCTTTCTTTTCTTTGCTCAAGGGCGAGCAACATTCTATGTTTGGTGTGGTAAAAGCATAGATTTTTTGTTTTTCCATAACCATCTATCGCACCTAAGGTCAGAGAAACCTCTAGAAAGAGGAAAGAGAAGACAAAAGCTTCCACCTCCGAGTCATGGGAGATGGAGAGATTCATCTCAAAGGTCCACCAAGACCACTTCCATGAAGTTGTGACCAAGAAGAAGGTGATCCCTGAGGTCCCCTTCATGCTCAAGAAAAATGAGTATCCGGAGATCCGACATGAGATCCAAAGAAGAGGTTGGGAAGTTCTTACCAACCCTATTCAACAAGTCAGAATCTTAATTGTTCAAGAGTTCTATGCCAATGCATGGATCACTAGGAACCATGATCAACGTATGAAACCGAATCCAAAGAATTATCTTACAATGGTTTGGGGAAAATACTTAGATTTCAGTCCGAAAAATGTAAGGTTGGCGTTCAACTTGCCTATGATGCAAAAAGATGCATGCCCCTACACTAGAAGGGTCAACTTTGATCAAAGGTTGGACCAAGTCCTTATGGACATATGTGTGGAAGGAGCTCAGTGGAAAAGAGACTCAAAAGGCAAGCCGGTTCAATTGAGAAGACTGAACCTTAAGCCTGTGGCTAGAGGATGGTTGGAATTCATCCAATGCTCCATCATCCCCACTAGCAACCGATCCGAAGTAACTGTGGATCGGGCCATCATGATCCATAGCATCATGATTGGAGAGGAAGGAGAAGTTCATGAAGTCATCTCTCTAGAACTCTACAAAGTAGCCAAAAAGCCCTCCACCTAGGCAAGGCTAGCTTTTCCTCATCTCATTTGCCATCTATGCTACTCAGCTGGAGTTTTCATAGAAGGAGACATTCTCATTGAAAAGGACAAGCCCATCACTAAGAAGAGGATGGAGCAAACAAGAGAGGCCATCCATGGATCTCAAAAGACGCATGAGGAAGCTCATCATCACGAAATCCCTGAAATGCTTCAAGGGATGCACTTTCCTCCAAACAACTATTGGGAACAACTCAAAGGATGCACTTTCCTCCAAACAACTATTGGGAACGCCTCAGAAGAAGAGAGTTCTTGAAATTGATGCTCTGAATGCCATATTGGCTCAGAATAAAATGTTGACTCAACAAGTCAATATGATTTCTCAAAGTCTGAATGGATTGCAAAATGTATCCAACAGTACTAAAGAAGCATCTTCTGAAGAAGAAGCTTATGATCCTGAGAACCCTGCAATGGCAGAGGTGAATTACATGGGTGAAGCCTATGGAAACACCTATGATCCCTCATGGAGAAATCATCCAAATTTCTCAAGGAAGGATCAACAAAAGCCTCAACAAGGCTTTAATAATGGTGGAAGAAATAGGTTTGGCAATAGCAAGCCTTTTCCATCATCCTCTCAGCAACAGAAAGAGAATTTTGAGCAGAGCCCCTCTAGCTTAGCAAACATAGTCTCTGATCTATCTAAGGCCACTCTAAGTTTCATGAATGAAATAAGGTCCTCCATTAGAAATTTGGAGGCACAAGTGGGCTAGCTGAGTAAAAGAGTCACTGAAACTCCTCCTAGTACTCTCCCAAGCAATACAGAAGAGAACCCAAAAAGAGAGTGCAAGGCCAACCTTACTTGGTGTGGCCGAATACACAAAGGAGGAGGAGGACGTGAATCCCAGTGAGGAAGACCTTATGGGACATCCTCTGGACAAAAAGAAGTTTCCAATTGATGAACCTAAGGAATCTGAGGCTCACCTAGAGACCATAGAGATTCTATTGAACATCTTTTTACCATTCATGAGCTCTGATGACTATTCATCTTCTAAAGAAGATAAAGACATTGTTGAAGGGCAAGTTGTCCAGTGTTTATGAGCAATCATGAAGCTGAATGCCAAGCTATTTGGTAATGAGAATTGGGAGGATGAGCCTCCATTGCTCATTAATGAACTGAATACCTGGGTTCAGCACACTTTACCTCAAAAGAAACAGGATCCTGGTAAATTCTTAATTCCCTGTACCATAGGCACCATGACCTTTGAGAAGGCTTTGTGTGACCTGGTGTCAGGCATAAACTTAATGCCACTCTCTGTAATAGAGAAACTGGGAATCTTTGAGGTACAGGCTGCCAATTTTTCATTAGAGATGGCAGACAAATCCATGAAAAAGGCTTATAGACAGGTAGAGGACATGCTAGTAAAGGTCAAAGGCCTTTACATCCCTGCTGATTTTATAATCCTAGACACTGGGAGGGATGAGAATGAATCTATCATCCTTAGAAGACCCTTCCTAGCCACAGCAAAAGCTGTGATTGATATGGACAGAGGAGAGTTAGTCTTTCTACTGAATAAGGACTACCTTGTGTTTAAAACTCAAGGATCTCCCTCTGTAACCATGGAGATGAAGCAAGAAAAACTTCTCTCACTGCAGAGTCAACCAGAGCACCCACAATCAAACTCTAAGTTTGGTGTTGGGAGGGTGGTGCACGAAATTGTGATCATCAATGGCGCCATCAACATGGTACGCTCAATTGCAATCTCAGCTCTTTATCACAACTTCGCACAACCAACCAGCAAGTGTACTGGGTCATCTAGGTAATAAACCTTATGCGAGTAAGGGTCGATCCCACGGAGATTATTGGTATGAAGCAAGCTATGGTCATCTTGTAAATCTCAGTCAGGCAGACTCAAATGGTTATGGATGATTTATGAATAAAACATGAAGATAAAGATAGAGATACTTATGTAATTCATTGGTGAGAATTTCATATAAGCGTATGGAGATGCTTTGTCCCTTCCGTCTCTCTGCTTTCCTACTGTCTTCATCCAATCCTTCTTACTCATTTCCATGGCAAGCTGTATGTTGGGCATCACCGTTGTCAATGGCTATAGTCCCGTCCTCTCAGTGAAAATGTTCAACACGCTCTGTCACAGCATGGCTATTCAGCTGTCAGTTCTCGATCATGTCGGAATAGAATCCAGTGATTCTTTTGCGTCTGTCACTAACGCCCCACAATCGCGAGTTTGAAGCTCGTCACAGTCATTCAATCCTTGAATCCTACTCAGAATACCATATACAAGGTTTAGACCTTCCGGATTCTCTTGAATGCCGCCATCAATTCTAGCTTATACCACGAAGATTCTGATTAAGGAATCCAAGAGATATTCACTCAATCTAAGGTAGAACGGAGGTGGTTGTCAGGCACACGTTCATAGGTGAGAATGGTGATGAGTGTCACGGATCATCACATTCATCAAGTTGAGGAACAAGTGATATCTTAGAACAAGAATAAGCTGAATTGAATAGAAGAACAATAGTAATTGCATTAATACTCGAGGTACAGCAGAGCTCCACACCTTAATCTATGGTGTGTAGAAACTCCACCGTTGAAAATACATAAGAACAAGGTCTAGGCATGGCCGAGAGGCCAGCCCCCATGATCTAAGATAGCATAAGACTACTCAAAGATAGCTACCAAGATGTCTAATACAATAGCAAAAGGTCCTATTTGTAGAGAACTAGTAGCTAAGGTTTACAGAAATAAGTAAATGACATAAAAATCCACTTTCGGGCCCACTTGGTGTGTGCTTGGGCTGAGCATTGAAGCATTTTCATGTAGAGACTCTTCTTGGAGTTAAACACCAGCTTTTGTGCTAGTTTGGGCGTTTAACTCCCATTCTTGTGCCAGTTCTGGCGTTTTACGCCAGAATTCTTGAGCTGACTTGGAACGCCTGTTTGGCCCATCAAATCTCGAGCAAAGTATAGACTATTATACATTGCTGGAAAGCCCAGGATGTCTACTTTCCAACGCAATTGAGAGCGCGCCAATTGAACTTCTGTAGCTCCATAAAATTCACTTCGAGTGCAGGGAGGTCAGAATTCAACACCATATGCAGTCCTTTTCAGCCTCTGAATCAGATTTTTGCTCAGGTCCCTCAATTTCAGCCAGAAAATACCTGAAATCATAGAAAAACACACAAACTCCTAGTAAAGTCCAAAAAAGTGAATTTTAACTAAAAACTAATAAAAATGTAATAAAAACTAACTAAAACATACTAAAAACATACTAAAAACAATGCCAAAAAGCGTATAAATTATCCGCTCATCACAACACCAAACTTAAATTGTTGCTTGTCCTCAAGCAACTGAAAATCAAATAAGATAAAAAGAAGAGAATATGCAATGAATTCCAAAAACATCTATGAAGATCAGTATTAATTAGATGAGCGGGGCTTTTAGCTTTTTGCCTCTGAACAGTTTTGGCATCTCACTTTATCTTTTGAAATTCAAAATGATTGGCTTCTCTAGGAACTCAGAATCCAGATAGTGTTATTGATTCTCCTAGTTAAGTATGATGATTCTTGAACATAGCTACTTTATGAGTCTTGGCCGTGGCCCAAGGCACTCTGTCTTCCAGTATTACCACCGGATACATACATGCCACAGACACATAATTGGGTGAACCTTTTCAGATTGTGACTCAGCTTTGCTAGAGTCCCCAATTAGAGGTGTCCAGGGTTCTTAAGCACACTCTTTTTGCCTTGGATCACAATTTTATTATTTCTTTTTCCTCTCTTTCTTTTTTTTGAATTTTTTTTCGAATTTTTTTTTTGTATTCAATGCTTTTTCTTGCTTCAAGAATTATTTTTTTATGATTTTTCAGATCCTCAGTAACATGTCTCCTTTTTCATCATTCTTTCAAGAGCTAACATTCATGAACAACAAATTCAAAAGACATATGCACTGTTCAAGCATACATTCAGAAGTCAAAAGTATTGCCACCACATCAAAATAATTAATCTGTTATAAAATCTGAAATTCATGCAATTCTTCTCTTTTTCAATTAAGAACATTTTTCATTTAAGAAAGGTGATGGATTCATAGAACATTCATAACTTTAAAGCATAGACACTAAGACACTAATGATCATAAGACACAAACATAGATAAACATAAGCATGAAAAATTCGAAAAACAGAAAAATAAAGAACAAGGAAATTAAAGAATAGGTCCACCTTAGTGATGGCGGCTTGTTCTTCCTCTTGAAGATCTTATGGAGTGCTTGAGCTCCTCAATGTCTCTTCCTTGCCTTTGTTGCTCCTCTCTCATGACTCTTTGATCTTCTCTAATTTCATGGAGGAGAATGGAATGTTCTTGGTGCTCCACCCTTAGTTGTCCCATGTTAGAACTCAATTCTCCTACAGAGGTGTTGATTTGCTCCCAATAATTTTGAGGAGGAAAGTGCATCCCTTGAGGCATCTCAAGGATTTCATGATGAGTGGGGTCTCTTGTTTGCTCTATCCTTTTCTTAGTGATGGGCTTGTCCTCATCAATGAGGGTGTCTCCCTCTATGTCAATTCCAACTGAATAACAGAGGTGACAAATGATATGAGGGAAAGCTAACCTTGCCAAGGTAGAGGACTTGTCTGCACCTTATAAAGTTCTTGGGATATAACCTCATGAACTTCTACTTCCTCTCCAATCATGATGCTATGAATCATGATAGCCCGGTCTATAGTAACTTCGGACCGGTTGCTAGTGGGAATGATTGAGCGTTAGATAAACTCCAACCATCCTCTAGCCACGGGCTTGAGGTCATGCCTTCTCAGTTGAACCGGCTTTCCTCTTGAATCTCTCTTCCATTGAGCGCCCTTTTCACAAATGTCTATGAGGACTTGGTCCAACCTTTGATCAAAGTTGACCCTTCTAGTGTAAGGGTGTTCATCTCCTTGCATCATGGGCAAGTTGAATGCCAACCTTACATTTTCCAGACTAAAATCTAAGCATTTCCCCCGAACCATTGTGAGCCAATTCTTTGGGTCCGGGTCTAAGCATTTCCCCCGAACCATTGTGAGCCAATTCTTTGGGTCCGGGTTCACACTTTGATCATGGTTCTTGGTGATCCATGCATTGGCATATAACTCTTGAACCATTAAGATTCCGACTTGTTGAATGGGGTTGGTAAGAACTTCCCAACCTCTTCTTCGGATCTCATGTCGGATCTCCGGATATTCACTCTTTTTGAGTTTGAAAGGGACCTCGGGGATCACCTTCTTCATGGCCACAACTTCATAGAAGTGGTCTTGATGCACCCTTGAGATGAATCTCTCCATCTCCCATGACTCGGAGGTGGAAGCTTTTGCCTTCCCTTTCCTCTTTCTAGAGGTTTCTCCAGCCTTAGATGCCATAAATGGTTATGGAAAAACAAAAAGCAATGCTTTTACCACACCAAACTTAGAAGGTTTGCTCGTCCTTGAGCAAAAGAAGAAAGAAGAGAGTAGAAGAAGAAGAAATAGAGGAGATGGAGGTGGCTTTGTGGTTCGGCCAAGGGGAAGAAGTAGTGTTTAGGTTGTGTGAAAATAAAGGAATGAAGATGGGTTTATATAGGAGTGGAGAGGGGGTGTATGGTTCGGTCATGTGAGGGTGGGTTTGGGTGGGAAAGTGGTTTGAATTTGAATGGTGAGGTAGATGGGGTTTTATGAAGGATGGATGTAAGTGGTGAAGAGAATAATGGGATTTAATAGGTGAGGGGTTTTTGGGGGAGAGGTATTGAGGTGATTGGTGAATGGGTGAAGAAGAGAGAGAGTGGTGGGGTAGGTGGGGATCCTGTGGGGTCCACAGATCCTGAGGTGTCAAGGAAAATTCATCCCTGCACCAAGTGGCGAGCAAAAATGCTCTTGATGCCAATTCTGGCGTTAAACACCGGGCTGGTGCCCATTTCTGGCGTTTAACGCCAACTTCTTGCCCCTTCCTGGCGTTTAACGCCAGTCTGGTGCCCCTTTTTGGCGTTAAACGCCCAGAATGGTGCCAGACTGGGTGTTAAATGCCCATTTGCTGCCCTTACTGGCGTTTAAACGCCAGCAAGGTTTTACTCCAGGGTGTGTTGTCTTTCTTTCTATTTTTCATTCTGTTTTTGCTTTTTCAATTGATTTTGTGACTTTCCATGATCATCAACCTATAGAAAATCTAAAATAACAAAGGAAAATAGATAAATATAACATTGGGTTGCCTCCCAACAAGCGCTTCTTTAATGTCAGTAGCTTGACAGTGGGCTCTCATGGAGCCTCACAGATACTAAGAGCAATGTTGGAACCTCCCAACACCAAACTTAGAGTTTGAATGTCGGGGTTCAACACCAAACTTAGAAGTTGGTTGAGCCCTCCCAATACCAAACTTAGAGTTTGACTATGGGGGCTCTGTTTGGCTCTGTTTTGAGAGAAGCTCTTCATGCTTCCTCTCCGTGGTTACAGAGGGATATCCTTGAGCCTTAAACACAAAGGATTCTTCATTCACTTGAATGATCAATTCTCCTCTGTCAACATCAATCACAGCCTTTGCTGTGGCTAGGAAGGGTCTGCCAAGGAAGATGGATTCATCCATGCACTTCTCAGTCTCTAGGACTATGAAATCAGCAGGGATGTAATGGTCTTCAATCTTTACCAGAACATCCTCTACAAGTCCATAAGCTTGTTTTCTTGAATTGTCTGCCATCTCTAGTGAGATTCTTGCAGCTTGTACCTCAAAGATCCCTAGCTTCTCCATTACAGAGAGAGGCATGAGGTTTATGCTTGACCCTAGGTCACACAGAGCCTTCTTGAAGGTCATGGTGCCTACTGTACAAGGTATTGAGAACTTCCCAGGGTCCTGTCTCTTTTGAGGTAATTCCTGCCTAGACAAGTCATCCAGTTCTTTGGTGAGCAAAGGGGTTCAGCCTCCCAAGTCTCATTACCAAATAACTTGTCATTTAGCTTCATGATTGCTCCAAGGTACTTGGCAACTTGCTCTTCAGTGACATCTTCATCCTCTTCAGAGGAAGAATACTCATCAGAGCTCATGAATGGAAGAAGTAAATCCAATGGAATCTCTATGGTCTCAGTGTGAGCCTCAGATTCCTATGGTTCCTCATTAGGGAACTCATTGGAGGCCAGTGGACGTCCGTTGAGGTCTTCCTCAGTGGCGTTCACTGCCTCTTCCTCCTCTCCAAATTCGGCCATGTTGATGGCCTTTCACTCTCCTTTTGGATTCCCTTCTATATTTCTTGGAAGAGTACTAGGAGGGAGTTCAGTAACTTTCTTACTCAGCTGACCCACTTGTGCCTCCAAGTTTCTAATGGAGGACCTTGTTTCAGTCATGAAACTTTGAGTGGTTTTGATCAGATCAGAGACCATGGTTGCTAAGTCAGAGTGGCTCTGCTTAGAATTCTCTGTCTGTTGCTGAGAAGATGATGGAAAAGGCTTGCCATTGCTAAACTTGTTTCTTCCACCATTATTGTTGTTGAAACCTTGTTGAGGTCTCTGTTGATCCTTCCATGAGAGATTTGGGTGATTTCTCCATGAAGGATTATAGGTGTTTCCATAGGGTTCTCCCATGTAATTCACCTCTTCCATTGAAGGGTTCTCAGGATCATAAGCTTCTTCTTCAGATGAAGCATCCTTAGTACTACCTGGTGCAGCTTACATTCCAGACAGACTTTGAGAAATCATATTGACTTGCTGAGTCAATATTTTGTTCTGAGCCAATATGGCATTCAGAGTATCAATCTCAAGAACTCCTTTCTTCTGATTTGTCCCATTGTTCACAGGATTCCTTTCAGAAGTGTACATGAATTGGTTATTTGCAACTAGTTCAATGAGTTCTTGAGCTTCTGCAGGCGTCTTCTTCAGATGAAGAGATCCTCCAGCAGAGCTGTCCAATGACATCTTGGACAATTCAGACAGACCATCATAGAAGATACCTATGATGCTCCATTCAGAAAGCATGCCAGACGGACACTTTCTGATCAATTGTTTGTATCTTTCCCAAGCTTCATAGAGGGATTCACCTTCCTTCTGTCTGAAGGTTTGGACTTCCACTCTAAGCTTACTCAATTTTTGAGGTGGAAATAACTTTGCCAAGAAGGCATTGACTAGCTTTTCCCAAGAGTTCAGGTTTTTTTTAGGTTGTGAGTCCAACCATATCCTAGCTCTGTCTCTTACAGCAAAAGGGAATAGCATAAGTCTGTAGACCTCAGGGTTAACCCCGTTGGTCTTGACAGTGTCACAGATTTGTAAGAACTCAGCTAAAAATTGATGAGGATCTTCCAGTGGAAGTCCATGGAACTTGCAATTCTGTTGCATCAGAGAAACTAATTGAGGCTTAAGCTCAAAGTTGTTTGCTCCAATGGCAGGGATAGAGATGCTTCTCCTTTAGAAGTCGGGAGTAGGTGCAGTAAAGTCACCCAGCACCTTCCTTGTATTGTTGGCATTGTTGTTGTTTTCGGCTGCCATGTCTTCTTCTTTGAAGAATTCTGCTAGGTCCTCTACAGAGAGTTGTGCCTTAGCTTCTCTTAGCTTTCGCTTCAAGGTCCTTTCAGGTTCAGGGTCAGCCTCAACAAGAATGCTTTTGTCTTTGCTCCTGCTCATATGAAAGAGAAGAGAACAAGAAAATATGGAATCATCTATGTCACAGTATAGAGATTCCTTGAGATGTCAGAGGAATAGAAAAATAAAAGGAAGAGGTAGAAGAATTTAAACTTAGAAAGATAGAGTTCGAATTGTACATGTTAGTCCATAAATAGAAGGATGTGAGAAGAGGGGAAGAGATTTTCGAAAATAAATTTAAAAGGATTTTAAAACATTTTAAAAAATTGAAGAATGATTTTCGAAAAATATGATTGGGAAAGAGAGAAAGTGATTTTTGAAAAAGATTTGGAGATTAGAAATAAAAAAGATATGATTGAAAACTTATTTTGAAAAAGATGTGATTAAAAAGATATGATTGAAAATATATAGTTTTAAAAAGATATGATTGAGAAGATATGATTGAAAAACAATTTAAAAAGATTTGATTTTTAAAATCAATGACTTGGCTAACAAGAAAAGATATGATTCAAACATTAAACCTTTCTCAACAGAAAAGGCAGCATACTTGAAATGTTGAATCAAATCATTGATTGTTAGCAAGTATTTTTGAAAATGGAAAGAAATTGATTTTAAAAATATATGATTAAAAAGATATGATTTGAAAAAGATTTGATTTTGAAAAATTAAGAAAACTTGAAAAAAATTTGAATTGAAAACAAAATCTTCCCTCTTGTGCCATCCTGGTGTTAAACGCCCAGAATGGTATACATTCTGGCGTTTAACGCCCAAAACGCTACCCTTTTGGGCATTAAACGCCCAGCCAGGTGCCATGGGTGGCGTTTAAATGCCAGTTTTCCTTCTTCACTGGGCGTTTTGAATGCCCAGCTTTTTCTGTGTAATTCCTCTGCTGTATGTTCTGAATCTTCAATTCTCTGTATTATTGACTTGAAAAGACACAAATTAAAAATTTTTTGGATTTTTAATGATGAGAAAAAATCAAAATGCAACTAAAATCAAATAAATAATGCATGCAAGACACCAAACTTAGAAGTTTGTATACTACTGACACTAACAAATTGAGAATGCATATGAGAAACAACAAAACACACAAAACAAGAGAATTTAAATATCAGAGCAAGTAAATCATCAAGAACAACTTGAAGATCAATGAAGACACATGATAAATGCAAGAAGAACAGAAACATGCAATTGACACCAAACTTAAATGAGACACTAGACTCAAACAAGAAATATTTTTGGTTTTTATGATTTTGTAAATTTTTTTGGATTTTTCGAAAATTATATGGAGAAGAAAATAAAGAGATTCAAAATTTTTAATAAGAATTCCAGGAATCATGCAATGTTAGTCTAAAGCTTTAGTCTAAAGGAATTAGACATGGCTAGCCAAGCTTCAGCAGGACATTGCATTCAAGAGCTAAATTGATGAAGATCAATCAGCTTTGGTGATGATAAGAACATCATTTTGAAACACTAGAATTCATTCTTAAAAATTCTGAAAAATACTTAATCTAAGCAACAAGATGAACCGTCAGTTGTCCGAACTCGAACAATCCCCGGCAACGTGCCAAAAACTTGGTGCACGAAATTGTGATCATCAATGGCGCCATCAACATGGTACGCTCAATTGCAATCTCAACTCTTTATCACAACTTCGCACAACTAACCAGCAAGTGTACTGGGTCGTCCAAGTAATAAACCTTACGCGAGTAAGGGTCGATCCCACGGAGATTGTTGGTATGAAGTAAGCTATGGTCATCTTGTAAATCTCAGTCAGGCAGACTCAAATGGTTATGGATGATTTATGAAAAAAACATGAAGATAAAGATAGAGATACTTATGTAATTCATTGGTGAGAATTTCAGATAAGCGTATGGAGATGCTTTGTCCCTTCTGTCTCTCTGCTTTCCTACTGTCTTCATCCAATCCTTCTTACTCCTTTCCATGGCAAGCTGTATGTTGGGCATCACCGTTGTCAATGGCTACAGTCCCGTCCTCTCAGTGAAAATGTTCAACGCGCTCTGTCACAGCACGGCTATTCAGCTGTCGGTTCTCGATCATGTCGGAATAGAATCCAGTGATTCTTTTGCGTCTGTCACTAACGCCCCACAATCGCGAGTTTGAAGCTCGTCACAGTCTATAAATCCTTGAATCCTACTCAGAATACCACAGACAAGGTTTAGACCTTCCGGATTCTCTTGAATGCCGCCATCAATTCTAGCTTATACCACGAAGATTCTGATTAAGGAATCCAAGAGATATTCACTCAATCTAAGGTAGAACGGAGGTGGTTGTCAGGCACACGTTCATAGGTGAGAATGGTGATGAGTGTCACAGATCATCACATTCATCAAGTTGAGGAACAAGTGATATCTTAGAACAAGAATAAGTTGAATTGAATAGAAGAACAATAGTAATTGCATTAATACTCGAGGTACAGCAGAGCTCCACACCTTAATCTATGGTGTGTAGAAACTCCACCGTTGAAAATACATAAGAACAAGGTCTAGGCATGGCCGAGAGGCCAGCCCCCATGATCTAAGATAGCATAAGACTACTCAAGATAGCTTCCAAGATGTCTAATACAATAGCAAAAGGTCCTATTTGTAGAGAACTAGTAGCTAGGGTTTACAGAAATGAGTAAATGACATAAAAATCAACTTCCGGGCCCACTTGGTGTGTGCTTGGGCTGAGCATTGAAGCATTTTCGTGTAGAGACTCTTCTTGGAGTTAAACGCCAGCTTTTGTGCCAGTTTGGGCGTTTAACTCCCATTCTTGTGCCAGTTCCGGCGTTTTACGCCAGAATTCTTGAGCTGACTTGGAACGCCTGTTTGGGCCATCAAATCTCGGGCAAAGTATAGACTATTATACATTGCTGGAAAGCCCAGGATGTCTACTTTGCAACGCAATTGAAATCGCGCCAATTAAGCTTCTGTAGCTCCAGAAAATCCACTTCGAGTGCAGGGAGGTCAAAATCCAACAGCATCTGCATTCCTTTTCAGCCTCTGAATCAGATTTTTGCTCAGGTCCCTCAATTTCAGCCAAAAAATACCTGAAATCACAGAAAAATACACAAACTCGTAGTAAAGTCCAGAAAAGTGAATTTTAACTAAAAACTAATAAAAATGTAATAAAAACTAACTAAAACATACTAAAAACATACTAAAAACAATGCCAAAAAGCGTATAAATTATCCGCTCATCAGAGGGCACAACCAAACTCTAAGTTTAGTGTTGAACCCCCACACTCAAACTCTATGTTTGGTGTTGGGAGGTCCCAACAATGCTCTGAATATCTGTGAGGCTCCATGAGAGCTCACTGTCAAGCTATTGACATTAAAGAAGCACTTATTGGGAGGCAACCCAATTTTATTTATTTCATGTTATTTTCCTTTTTTTTAGGTTGATGATCATGTGGAGTCACAAAAACATTTGCAAAAATTAAAGAAAAAATAAAAAATAGCATTAAAAATAGCACACCCTGGAGGAGACACTTACTAGCATTTAAAGGCCATTGGGTGGCAGAATGGGTGTTTAACGCCCAATCTGGCACCATTCTGGGCGTTAAATGCCAGAAACAAGCACCAGACTGGCGTTAAATGCCAGAAACAGGCTATAATCTAGCGTTAAACGCCAGAAACAGGTTGCAACCTGGCGTTTAACGCCAGGAAAGGAATTAAAGCTGGCATTTAACGCCAGAAACAAGCAGCAATCTGGTGTTAAACGCCAGGATTGCACAGCAAGGGCATTTTGTATGCCTAATAGGAGCAGAGATGATACATCCTTGACCCCTCAGGATCTGTGGATCCCACAGGATCCCCACTTTTCTTTTGCTCGAGGACGAGCAAACCTTTTAAGTTTGGTGTGGTAAAAGCATTGCTTTTTGTTTTTCCATAACCATTTATGGCACCTAAGGCCAGAGAAACCTCTAGAAAGAGGAAAGGAAAGGCAAAAGCTTCCACCTCTGAGTCATGGGAGATGGAGAGATTCATCTCAAGGGTTCATAGCTCAGTAGTATAGCATTTGACTGCACATGAAGAGAGCCCAGTCATAGACCTCAACAAGAGCATGAGAAATTCCCTCATCAAGAAATCCCTGAGATACCTCAGGGGATATGATGCAATTGCATATTTGTTATATTAGCTAGTTAGTTTAGTTGATTTTAGCTTGATTTCACTCATTTTCTCTAAATAAACAAGTCCTTTTATGAGTTTGTTTTCATGCATGAGAATACTAAGGAACATGTTGATTCTAGCCAAATTCATGCAAATGATTTAAAGAATATATACATGAATGAGTATGAATGAATCTCATGGAATTTGTGCATGAATTGGTAAGACTTTGAAGCTATTTCTTTTGTTGATGATAGGTGATGAAACAAGGAAGCATGGAAGCAAGAAGGATGCAAGCTGGGCAAGAAGGAGTTGGCGTTGCCAACTTGGAAGAGGGCTGCGTTATTGAAGGCAACGCCAGGCAACCAAGAACCAAAGTTGGCGTTGCCAACTTGAGAATAGAGGGCGTTGTTGAGGATAACGCCAGGCAGCCTTGGAAGCAAAGTTGGCGTTGCCAACTTGAAGAATAGGCTGAGTTGTTGAAGGCAACGCCCACACAAGCAAGGAACTTGGCCCTGGAGGAAGAGCTGGCGTTGCCAACTCTAGAACCACGTTGCCAACGCCCACACAAGCAAGGAACTTGGCCCTGGAGGAGGAGCTGGCGTTGCCAACTCTAGAACCACGTTGCCAACGCCCAC
Source organism: Arachis hypogaea (assembly GCF_003086295.3). Lineage (NCBI taxonomy): Eukaryota > Viridiplantae > Streptophyta > Magnoliopsida > Fabales > Fabaceae > Arachis > Arachis hypogaea. The sequence continues at coordinate 35,191,096 of NC_092039.1, read as the reverse complement.
ACAAGCAAGGAACTTGGCCCTGGAGGAAGAGCTGGCGTTGCCAACTCTAGATGGGCGTTGCCAACGCCCACCCAAGCAATCTTGGGGAGCTAATTTGGAGCCTCGAGCACGTTGCCAGCCTAGAGATGAAGGGCGTGTTTGAGGACAACGCAGGCTAACAACGCCACACAATCAAGCTTGGCCCTGGAAGAAAAGAAGCACGTTGCCAACTTGAGGAGGGCGTTGCCAACGCCACACACACAAGCAATTTTGGCACCAAAGGGGAGCTCGAGCACGTTGTTTGAGCTAGGAAGCATTGGCGTGTTTGGCAACAACGCCAAGAATGGTTGCTTGGCTAGGCACCAAGTCTTGGTGCCAACCAAGTTGCCAATGCCAAATGGTGCTGCCAGCCAGGTTGCCAACGCCAAATGGTGCTGCCAGCCAGGTTGCTAACGCCAAATGGTGCTGCCAGCCAAGTTGCCAACGCCAGAATCAAGTTGCCAACGCCAAGCCTCACCATTCACGTTGCTAACGCCAGGAAAGGCACCATGCACGTTGCCAACGCCCAATGGCCTTGCCATGCACGTTGCCAACGCCAGGAAGCAAACTTGGAGCCTTGAGAAAGGCTCGAGCACGTTGCCAACGTGCTAAAGAGGAGGAGTGTTCATCAACAATGCCAGGAAATTGCAATGCACGTTGCTAACTTGGAATATATGGGGCGTTGTTCACAACAACTCCAACAAGGCAGCCTGACCATGTCCACTTCAATGGAAGATATCTTGAGCTACAGAGATCCAAATTGAGTGCTTCCAGTTGCGTTGGAAAGCTGACATTCAGAGCTTTCCAACCATATATAATAGTATATGGTGGAGCACAAAATTGAAGCCAAACCAGAGTCATCTTTAGACCCTAAAAACAAGAACATGAAGTGAAATTCAAGGGAGCTAGAGATGAGCCCTGGAGGGGGGGGCACGAGCACGTTGCCAACGTGCATTAAGGGGGCGTGTTTTGCAACAACGCCAGCCCCAAGCCCCTGCCTTGGGAGGCTAGGCACGAGCACGTTGCCAACTTGGGATTGAAGGTGCGTTTTTGGCAACAACTTGGCAGATTGACCTTACCTTCTTTGAGGAAGCATAACTTGAGCTAGGAAAGTCCAAATGAGGTGATTTCAGTGGCATTGGAAAGAAGACATCAAGGGCTTTCCAATGATGTATGATAGTCCATATGGAAGCAGAGGATTGACACTCAAATTCTGGGCTACATTTAGCATGAAAATAGAGCCAAGAAGAGGAGTAGCACGTTGTTTGCAATAACTTGGGCTAGCAACGCCCAAGTCTCAAAGCTCACTCCCAGGAAAATGCTATGCACGTTGCCAACGTGCATTATGCCTGGAGTTATTGCCAACAACGCCCCTCAATGGGCCAGAATTGATGCCAACTTGCTCTACTTCCCCTATTCATCACAAAGGCCAAAACTTCTTCAATGGAACCAAGAATGCAACAATGAGAAAGCCCACATTGCTAGCCCACTTGAAGATCTTTGAAAGAGTTTTAGGACTAGTATAAATAGAGATTGAGTTTGTACTTGAGGGGATTTTTTTTTACTTGATTTTAGACACTTAGACATTTTTACACTTTTTAGCACTTGTATTTGAGAACTCTTTTGGTACTTCCGGGAGGAGACCCAGAGAGCTAATCTTGGTTCATCTTGGAACTTCTCTTCTTCATTTTCTTAATCTTTAAGCATTTCACTATTCTTCTTCATCTTTCTTTGCACTTAGTTTAATTTTGGTTGATGACAATTGTTGTTGAGATTGGAGCTATGATTCACTAAACCCCACTTTCATTAGGGGGAGGAGCTCTGTTGGTTGGAATGAATTGGTGAACCCATCTTCTCTTTCTCAATTTTAGTGGTTGATCTAAAGAGGGAACTCTTGTTCTTCAAAGATTCAACCACCATCGAGAGAGGGGTTAATCTATATGAATTATGTGGTAAATTTGATGAATGAGCCACATAATTCAGTTTAGAGTTCATCCTTTCATGATTTCCTCAATCAATATACCTTGGTTAGTATGTGAGATGTAACTCTCCTTGGTTGAGATTTTGGAAATTGTGTGGCTGGATTAGAATTGATCTTCATCTCTTCTCATGAACAATTAGATCACGAGAGTGGCAATTGGCTATGTTGAGAGAGATTGAATCACCAAGAGATTGGGATTCAATCACCCATTTGCCATGGATCTATACCCATGATTGAGGAAGGTTTGACTAACATCAATTCATGAAAACTAACATCTCTGATCCCTAATGATCTTCTCCATCATCAATTCTTATTTCTTTTACTCCTAGTTGTTTGATTACCCATAACCCAATTCCCTTTTACATTCTGTCAATTTATTATTCTTGTCATCTACATTTTGTTCTTTCAATTCTTGCCATTTATTCTTATGTTCTTTAAATTTCTGCACCCTTTAATCCCTTGCCATTTACCTTTGATGTTATTTAAGTTTCTTGCAATTTAAGTTTCAGTTATTTACTTCCATTTTATTTCTATATTCTTGTTCTTAATTGCCATTTAAATTCCTGTAATTATGTTCAAAAGTCATATTGCTCATAAAATCAAAATCATGTTCGCTTGACTAAACTTACCATTTAACTAAAGTTGCTCAATCTTCCAATCCTCGTGGGATCGACCTCACTCTTTGTGAGTCTTACTACTTGATACGATCCGGTATACTTGCCGGTTGTACGTGAATTCTCATTTTTACGTATCAAGTTTTTGGCGCCGTTGCCGGGGATTGGAAAGATTGACAATGATTAAGTGAAAGGTGGTTTAGATTAAGCATTTTCTTTGTGTTTTTTTTGTTAAGCCCACTAACTGTTTGATACTTTGTTTCACTAACCCCAATTTCACTCTAGTTCTAGAATATTGCACTTGTGACTTTGGTTTTGTTTGTGTATGTCAGGAGCTAATAGACATAATATTGAGGACGAGAGAACCCGCCGAAGGATAAGGAGAGCTGAAAGAGGAAAGTTCATAGTTGGTGAAGAAGGGTCAGAAGAGTCAGAGGAAGAAGACCAAACCATGGAGGATGAGATGCAAAACCCTCCTGGAGGGGTCAACAATAATGGTGGACAAGCTAGAAGGGTGTTATCCTCATACACTATCCCTGATCCAAGACATTGTGGGAGCAGTATTGCTACACCAAATGTTCAGGCCAATAACTTTGAGTTAAAACCTCAGCTCATCACTTTGGTACAGAACAATTGCTCTTATGGAGGGGGACCTCTTGAAGACCCAAATCAACATCTCTCTGTTTTTCTGAGAATATGCAACACAGTGAAGACAAATGGAGTGCATCCAGATGTTTACAAGTTGTTGCTATTTCCATTCTCTTTGAGGGATAAAGCCACTCAATGGCTAGAATCATTCCCCAAGGAAAGCCTCAATGATTGGAATGAAGTGATGGGCAAATTTCTAGCAAAGTTCTACCCACCTCAAAAGATCATCAAGTTGAAGACAGAGGTTCAGACTTTTAGGCAATTGGAAGGGGAGTCATTGTATGAAGCCTGGGAAAGGTATAAAGCACTAATGAGAAGATGTCCCCCTGACATGTTTAGTGATTGGGTTAAGCTCCAAAACTTCTATGAAGGCTTAAGCTTCGAAGCAAGGAAGGGACTAGATTACTCATCAGGAGGATCACTCAACATGATGAAAACTGCCGAGGAGGCCCAAGACCTCATTGAGATTGTGGCAAACAATCAATATTATTACTCATCAGAGAGGCAGCACAATCCGACCCCAAAGAAAGGTGTAATGGAGCTTGAAGGTGTTGATGCTATCTTGGCACAAAACAAGTTAATGCACCAACAAATCCAACAACAAATGGAGATGATAACAAAGAGAATGGATGGTTTGCAACTTGCAGCTGTGAACACAACAAATCAACCATTGCTTGAATGGAACCAAGGTGAAGGGACCAATGTTGAACAACCACAAGAACAAGTTCAATACATGCAGAACACTTCAAATTCTCAGGATGAATTTCATGGTGATACATACAACCCATCTTGGAAAAATCATCCCAATCTTAAGTGGGGTGAAAACCAGTGGCAAAAGAATAGCAACCACAATCAAAACCGTCACACAAGCAACCAAAATCACCATGCCAACAACACTAACCAATATAGAAAAACACAAAACACATATCAACCACCCCATCATAACTCACAAACCCACCAAAATAACTTCTCTGCACCATCATCCAACTCACAAAATTACCACACTAATCCACCCAACAACTTCCAACAACAATCAACCCCCATCATAACCCCAATTGACCATCATGAAACTAGAATCTCAAGTCTTGAAGCAACCTTGCAAGCACTTGCTCAAACCACTCAAGCCTTAGCTAAGGGACACAAGGAACATGAGGTCATCATGAAGAACATTGAGAGACAAGTGGGACAGTTAGCCAAACAAGCCGAGCGACCAACCAATGTCCTTCCAAGTGACACAATACCCAACCCAAGAGAAGAATGTAAGGCTCTGCAGTTAAGGAGTGGCAAGGTAGTTGGTGAAAGTTCAAATAAAGAAGCAACAAAACCCAAAGAGCAAGACACAGTGGAGAGGCAAGATGAAGAAAAGGCTTTAACATCTAACAAAGGCAAGGAGGTTATCAAGCCACAAGGCAATCCACCAAGTCAAGGATGCAACCGTGATGGCAAGGAGAGTATGAATCCACAAAAAGAAAACAAAAATGAAGGAGTGAAAGCTTATGTACCCAAGCTTCCATACCCAACTAGGATACACAAAGGAGCAAAAGACCAACAATTCCCAAGGTTCTTAGAAATCTTCATGAAACTTGAAATCAACATCCCATTAGCAGAAGCTCTGGAACAGATGCCATTATATGCAAAGTTTCTTAAGGAATTGATCACCAAGAAGAGAAGTTGGCAAGAAAAAGAAACGGTGATTCTCAATCAAGAGTGTAGTGCCATCATTCAACAAGGGCTACCTCCAAAACTCAAAGACCCTGGCAGCTTCCTCATACCTTGCACGATTGGGAGCATGGCCGTTGACAAATCACTTTGTGACCTGGGAGCAAGCATTAACCTAATGCCCCTTACCATGATGAAGAAAATGATGATTGAAGAGCTTAAACCCACAAGGATGTCACTCCAACTTGCTGACAGATCCATCAAAGTACCAAATGGAGTAGTTGAGAACCTCTTGGTGAAAGTGGGAAATTTCATATTCCCAGCTGATTTTGTGGTCCTAGACATGGATGAAGAGGGAAACAACTCAGTCATTCTTGGTAGACCCTTTTTGGCTACAGCTAGAACAATCATTGATGTGGAAAAAGGAGAGATGATTTTCAGAGTGCATGATGAGCAAATGACCATAAATGTCTTCAAAGCAATGCAACACCCTGTTGAGAAAGAAAATTGCATGAGGATTGATGTAGTAGATTCTTTGGTTGAAGAAGTGCTTGACACAAACCATCAAATAAAACAAGAGGAAGTCCATAACATCAAGGAACAAGAGGAGAACAAATTGGAAGCATCAAAGGAACCAAGTGAAGCTACCAAAGAAGAGGCACCACAACAAGAGTTGAAACCACTACCCCCTCACCTTAAATATGCATTCCTTGGAGAGAAGGATAGCTTCCCAGTGATCATCAATTCCACATTGAATGCAGAGGAAGAAGAAAAGCCCCTTGTGGTTTTGAAAGCTCACAAAGAGGCGTTGGGGTGGACCATTGATGACTTGAAAGGCATAAGCCCTGCTGTATGCATGCACAAGATACTCTTAGAGGAGGGTTCCAAACCGGTGGTACAACCTCAAAGAAGATTGAATCCCACAATGAAGGAGGTTGTTCAAAAGGAAGTTCTGAAGTTGTGCAAGGCTGGGATCATCTACCCTATATCTGACAGCCCATGGGTTAGTCCAGTGCAAGTAGTACCTAAGAAAGGAGGCATGACTGTCATTGTTAATGAGAAGAATGAGCTTATTCCAACACGAACAGTAACAGGGTGGAGGATGTGCATAGACTATAGGAGGCTGAATGATGCCACACGGAAAGATCACTTCCCTCTACCTTTCATTGATCAGATGCTTGAAAGGTTGGCTGGCCATGCCTATTACTGTTTTCTTGATGGATATTCTGGGTATAATCAGATTGTGGTTGACCCCATGGATCAAGAGAAGACTTCCTTTACTTGTCCCTTTGGAGTCTTTGCATATAGGAGAATGCCATTTGGACTGTGTAATGCCCCAGCTACCTTTCAAAGGTGCATGCTATCAATCTTCTCAGACATGGTAGAAAAATTTATTGAAGTCTTTATGGATGATTTCTCTGTTTTTGGTGATTCTTTCAATACTTGCTTGCACCATCTTACCTTAGTCTTGAAAAGATGCCAAGAAACAAACTTAGTTTTGAATTGGGAGAAATGCCATTTCATGGTACCCGAAGGCATTGTTCTTGGTCATAAAATTTCAAGAAAAGGTATAGAAGTTGACAAGGCAAAAGTAGAAATTATAGAAAAACTTCCTTTGCCAACTAGTGTGAAAGCCGTTAGAAGTTTCTTAGGGCATGCTGGTTTCTATAGGAGATTCATCAAAGATTTTTCCAAAATAGCAAAGCCACTAAGCAATTTGTTGGTGGTAGACAATCCTTTTATCTTTGATGATGAATGCAAACATGCTTTTAAAACTCTAAAGGCTAAGCTCACCACAGCACCAATCATCACACCCCCAAGTTGGGGACTACCTTTTGAACTCATGTGTGATGCAAGTAACCTTGCAATTGGTGCTGTGTTGGGGCAAAGGAAGGAAAAGAAGCTTCATGTTATCTACTATGCAAGTAAGGTATTGAATGAAACTCAAAGAAACTACACCACAACAGAGAAAGAGTTACTAGCCGTGGTATATGCTTTTGATAAGTTTAGACAATATTTGATTGGATCTAAAGTCTTAGTGTATACTGACCATGCTGCTATTAAGTATCTTATGTCAAAACAGGATGCCAAACCAAGGCTAATCAGATGGGTGCTACTCCTACAAGAGTTTGACATAGAGATCAAAGATAGAAAGGGCAATGAAAATCAAGTTGCTGATCACTTATCAAGGGTACCACAAGATGCATGCCAAGACAACCTTCCATCAATAAATGAAGAATTTCCAGATGAACATCTCTTGCACATTCAACATGTCCCTTGGTTTGCAGACATGGCCAACTACAAGGCGGGGAGAATCATTCCACAAGAGTACACAAAACAACAAGTCAAGAAGATGCTACATGAGGCTAAGTTTTTCTTCTGGGATGAACCATTCTTGTTCAAAAGATGCCCAGATGGAATGATAAGAAGATGTGTGCCAGAAGGTGAGATGAAGGACATACTATGGCATTGTCACAACTCTAGCTATGGTGGTCATTTTGGGGCTGAAAGAACTGCTGCAAAGGTCCTTCAAAGTGGTTTCTATTGGCCTTCAATCTTCAAGGATGCTAGGGAGTTTGTGAGCCAATGCAATGAATGTCAAAGAACAGGGGGTTTGTCAAAGAAAAATGAGATGCCTCAAAAGTTCATTTTGGAAGTGGAACTCTTTGATTTGTGGGGTATAGATTTCATGGGACCTTTTCCTCCATCCTACACATTCAAATACATCTTGGTAGCAGTAGAGTATGTCTCCAAATGGGTAGAAGCAATAGCCACCACCACATGTGATACCAACGTGGTCTTGCAATTCCTCAAGAAGAACATCTTCACTAGATTTGGAGTGCCCAAAGGACTTATAAGTGATGGGGGGAAGCCACTTTTGCAACAAGCAACTCAATTCTTTGCTCCACAAATATGGTGTTACTCACAAAGTGGCCACACCATATCACCCTCAAACCAATGGGCAAGCTGAACTTGCCAACAGAGAGCTAAAAAGGATCTTGGAGAAAACTGTGGGAACAACAAGAAAGGATTGGGTTAGGAAGCTGGATGATGCACTTTGGGCATATAGGACAGCCTTCAAGACACCCATAGGAAGATCTCCATTTCAGCTGGTGTATGGAAAGGCATGCCACCTCCCTGTGGAGCTTGAACATAAGGCCTTTTGGGCCACCAAACTTCTGAATTTAGATGCTCAAGCAGCAGGGGAGAAGAGGTTGTTACAACTCAATGAACTTGAGGAGTTCAGATTGGAGGCATATGACAATGCCAAAATATACAAAGAGAGAGCAAAGAGATGGCATGATAAGAGGATCTCTCAAAGAACATTTGAACCGGGCCAAAAGGTGTTGTTATTCAATTCAAGATTGAAGATCTTCCCTGGGAAGCTGAGGTCTAGATGGACTGGTCCATACACCATCACCAAAGTATCACCTCATGGCTATGTTGAATTACTTGATGAAGCCTCAAAGCAAACCTTCACAGCTAATGGACATAGGGTGAAGCACTATTTTGGTGGCCCTTGGAGCAAGGAAGAGAGTGTGCAACTCTTAACATGAGCAAAGAAGCTGCAATGTCGAGCTAAGGACAATAAACAAAGCGCTTCATGGGAGGCAACCCATGCACAGGGAGTCTTTTATTTTCATATTTTAGTAACCAATAATGATCAAATAGACTAGTACATGGTGTATGCAAGGCACTAAGTTTGGTGTGGCCAATCTTGAAGTAATGGCAAATGTGTGTTCTACAACACTTAGCCACAAACTAAGTTTGGTGTCCATACATACACGAAAATGCTAGGCTATGAAAGTATTGTCATCTACTTTAGTTATAAAATAAAATAAAAAAAAACGTGAAATAGCATCTAATGTAGGTAAATTACTAAGTTTGAGGTGGCTATCTTTGGAATTAATTCCATAGAACATTTAGTCACAAACTAAGTTTGGTGTCTTTACTTGCATTATTAATGCTAAAAAAATATGATTAGGGAATCTAATTTAATCAATTTTGCATAGGAACATCATCATAAGCTTTTAGCCATTAATGTCACTTTAAGAATCTCAAGCCTTTGGCATTTTGTTGCAGGAAAGAAAGAAAGAAATGATGGGGAATCTTGGAAACATATAATGAAAGAAAGAAAGAAATGATGGGGAATCTTGGTGAGTGAGGTCACGGATACACAAGGAAGGGAAGTCACATGAGTTTTGAACTTTGTGCATGGGGAAAAACAAATCAACATGCATTGGGCACAAGGAAGCATGCCATGACCGAGCCTTAAATGCCTTCCCACCAACTTTCACTTTAAATACTTCAACCATATTCATCAAACCTCATTCTTCATCACTCATTCTTCTACCCCCATAACCTCATTTCACTACCCGAACTCATACTCAACCTCCAACCCATTCCATGTTTCACAAATTTTAGCCTTGAACCTCATCTTTACCCAACAAAACTCATGAAGCACTACACCCCCTCACATAACCGAAACACTCCACCTCCCCTCACCATCATTTTCTAGCCTACCCAAGTCACGTTGTGGCCATACATCTCTCCCATTCACAACCATTTTCCTTGTGCTTGAGGACAAGCATTCATCTAAGTTTGGTGTGGAAGATTCAACCCTTGCAAGTGAATTTCAATGGCCTCATCATCAAGGGATAGGAGAGGAGATGAAGGACAAGACACCTTTGATGAAAGAAGATTTAAATCCAAGCATAATGAGCGCATATTTAGTTGGATGTCAAGCAAAGATATTGTTCCGGAGTTACCTTTCAAGCTAAAGAAAGATGAATACCCTGAGATACAAAAAATAATCAGAAAAAGGGGATGGGAGCTTCTCTGTGACCAACCTCAAGAAGTGAGCATGCTTCTCATCCATGAGTTCTACACTAATGTGATAAGAGAATATGATGATGAAGAACCATACATGAGTTATGTAAGAGGTGTGACTGTTGATTTTAGCCCGGACACCATCAACAGGGTGCTAAAGGTCAAGCACAAACAGTTCAAACGAGCTAGCTATGAAGAAAGGGTTGAAAATAACCCAAAATACATGGATGTGGTGAGCGACTTATGCAGGGTAGGCACGGATTGGGTGCTGGATTCACATGGACAACCACTCAAACTTCGGAGAGGTGATCTCATACCTCAAGCAAAAGGATGGCATGACATAGTGAGGAGATCATTGATGTCCACTTCAAACAATTCTGAGGTAACGGTGAATAGAGCAATAATGATCCATTGTATAATGAAAGGAGGAGAAATCAATGTTGGAGACATTATAGCCAAGAACATCATTGACATAGCTCAAAAAGTCAAACAGGACAGCTGGCTAGGATATCCTAGTACCATTCTGCGCCTATGTGAAGAAGCTGGAGTGCCTCTGGAAGAATTTGGAGAAACTGATTTGGTCTCTGTTGGAAAACCTCTTACTCGAGAAAGGTTGGAATTCATCACCACAACCCAATTGGAAAGGCAACCTTTAGCAAGAAGGAAGAAAAGGAAAGAAGCAAGACAAGAGGAGGAGCCTCAAGAAATGGAAGAACCTCATGCCTTAAACATGAACCAACTCCAAGCCGCCTTGGAAGGGATTTCTGGGAAATATTCACAAATTCAAAGAAGCCAAGAGGAACAAGCTCAACAACAAAGGGACCTTTGGCAATTGATGGACCAACAAAGAGGGGTTCAAGTTCAATGGATGAACCAACAAAATGAGTACCAAGCACACATGATGGAGTTACAACAAGAACAATATGCCAAGATGCAGGAAGCCATCAACAATTCAACTATGGAACATGAAAGAGCCATGGAGAAAGTAATACAAGAACAAGCTCAACTAAGGATAGAGCAAGCTCAGCAAAGAGAACTTCTCCATAGATTGGATGCTAGACATAATGCATTTCACAAAGATTTCAATGAAAGCAGAATGTTCAGGGAAGCCAGGCACAAGGACAGACTTGACTATGACATATGCACCCAAGAAAAGCTCAGTTACCTCTGCTCCACACCCCCATTACTCAACCCACAAATCAAAACCTTTAATGAAGCTCGCAAGATATTTGAAGAGCAGGAACTCGCAAGGGTGAGATTTAATCAACAAAGGCTAAATGAGACAATGATAAGCCAAGGAGTGTGGCAAAGAGAAGAGAGGGATGCAACAACACAACAACAAGGATAACGGAGAAGCAAAAAGAAAGAAGATCCAAAAGGAGATGCAACAACAAAGCAACAAGGAGAGTTGAGAAAGAAAAAGAAAGAAGATCCAAAGGGCAAAGGAAAGCAAGGAGAATCAAGCAAGGGAAAAGGGACATGAAGACTAAAGGTGGTGAAGTTCCTTTGTTTTTCTTTATGTTTTATTGAATAAAGAAGATGTATGTCTGAAATATGGTATACCTTCTAAGATGCATTTTTTTTTCTTTGAAGCATTATCTTTTATGTTGCCCATTCCATGCATCACTACTCACAAGTTTGGAATGGTTGCTTGTCTTAAGTACTTCTACTTGTCAATGGAATAAAAGATGTAGTTTGAGCAAGAACAGAGAGAAATCTAGCTTAAAAAGGATCATGTTGACCCATAAGAAAAGTGCTAGTATATTTATTGTGAAAGAAGCAAGGCTCAAGAAATTCAAAAGAATGCTTGTTTATACAAGACTAGTTTGGTTGAGGATCACAAAGACCTTATAAGTAAAAGCACAAATAACCTTGACAATAAAGAAAACAGAAAACAAAGAATGAAAGGCTAGGCATCAATGACAAATTTGGATATGTGTCTGTGGTGATTGATGTTAAGAGACATACTTGGGCTAGTAAATCCGAGGGGTGCTTCATCACCCGATAACTTGAGTTAACTAACTCGGGATTATCGATTGAAAACTCACAATCAAGAGTAGCTCTATAACAGAACATTTAGCAACCCAAAGAGGTGCTGGACACCACTATCCAAATAAAATTTCAATGTTATATGCCTGTGATTGAATGTGTTAAGGAGAGAGGCTTGAGTTAGTAAATCTTTAAGAGTGTCTCAACACTTAACAACTTGAACCAACTGGTTTGGGATTGTTGATTGAAAACTTATGCTAAAGAGCCGCCTTAAGACAAGATTTCGAGCTTGTTTGAAATAAGAAGGAATATAAAAAAAAAGAGAAGAAAGAAAAGCATCAAGCAAAGAATGGTTCAAGGATCATGTGCTGTGATAATAGAAAAGGTCTAGTGAAGTTAACCAATTTAGTATTGAAGCAAGCATTGCATTTGAGAAAGTTGAGTAGCCGTGTTCAATTACAATAAATTGATGATCACACAAGTGAGGATGACATGCTCAATGAAAAATTACTCTCTGGTAGAGCATTCAAGTCTTACATCTTAGATTCTTGTGACAAAGTTTGTATATTTTGCTTGAGGACAAGCAACACTTTAAGTTTGGTGTTGTGATGCAATTGCATATTTGTTATATTAGCTAGTTAGTTTAGTTGATTTTAGCTTGATTTCACTCATTTTCTCTAAATAAACAAGTCCTTTTATGAGTTTGTTTTCATGCATGAGAATACTAAGGAACATGTTGATTCTATCCAAATTCATGCAAATGATTTAAAGAATATATACATGAATGAGTATGAATGAATCTCATGGAATTTGTGCATGAATTGGTAAGACTTTGAAGCTATTTCTTTTGTTGATGATAGGTGATGAAACAAGGAAGCATGGAAGCAAGAAGGATGCAAGCTGGGCAAGAAGGAGTTGGCGTTGCCAACTTGGAAGAGGGCTGCGTTATTGAAGGCAACGCCAGGCAACCAAGAACCAAAGTTGGCGTTGCCAACTTGAGAATAGAGGGCGTTGTTGAGGATAACGCCAGGCAGCCTTGGAAGCAAAGTTGGCGTTGCCAACTTGAAGAATAGGCTGAGTTGTTGAAGGCAACGCCCACACAAGCAAGGAACTTGGCCCTGGAGGAAGAGCTGGCGTTGCCAACTCTAGAACCACGTTGCCAATGCCCACACAAGCAAGGAACTTGGCCCTGGAGGAGGAGCTGGCGTTGCCAACTCTAGAACCACGTTGCCAACGCCCACACAAGCAAGGAACTTGGCCCTGGAGGAAGAGCTGGCGTTGCCAACTCTAGATGGGCGTTGCCAACGCCCACCCAAGCAATCTTGGGGAGCTAATTTGGAGCCTCGAGCACGTTGCCAGCCTAGAGATGAAGGGCGTGTTTGAGGACAACGCAGGCTAACAACGCCACACAATCAAGCTTGGCCCTGGAAGAAAAGAAGCACGTTGCCAACTTGAGGAGGGCGTTGCCAACGCCACACACACAAGCAATTTTGGCACCAAAGGGGAGCTCGAGCACGTTGTTTGAGCTAGGAAGCATTGGCGTGTTTGGCAACAACGCCAAGAATGGTTGCTTGGCTAGGCACCAAGTCTTGGTGCCAACCAAGTTGCCAATGCCAAATGGTGCTGCCAGCCAGGTTGCCAACGCCAAATGGTGCTGCCAGCCAGGTTGCTAACGCCAAATGGTGCTGCCAGCCAAGTTGCCAACGCCAGAATCAAGTTGCCAACGCCAAGCCTCACCATTCACGTTGCTAACGCCAGGAAAGGCACCATGCACGTTGCCAACGCCCAATGGCCTTGCCATGCACGTTGCCAACGCCAGGAAGCAAACTTGGAGCCTTGAGAAAGGCTCGAGCACGTTGCCAACGTGCTAAAGAGGAGGAGTGTTCATCAACAACGCCAGGAAATTGCAATGCACGTTGCTAACTTGGAATATATGGGGCGTTGTTCACAACAACTCCAACAAGGCAGCCTGACCATGTCCACTTCAATGGAAGATATCTTGAGCTACAGAGATCCAAATTGAGTGCTTCCAGTTGTGTTGGAAAGCTGACATTCAGAGCTTTCCAACCATATATAATAGTCTATGGTGGAGCACAAAATTGAAGCCAAACCAGAGTCATCTTTAGACCCTAAAAACAAGAACATGAAGTGAAATTCAAGGGAGCTAGAGATGAGCCCTGGAGGGGGGGGCACGAGCACGTTGCCAACGTGCATTAAGGGGGCGTGTTTTGCAACAACGCCAGCCCCAAGCCCCTGCCTTGGGAGGCTAGGCACGAGCACGTTGCCAACTTGGGATTGAAGGTGCGTTTTTGGCAACAACTTGGCAGATTGACCTTACCTTCTTTGAGGAAGCATAACTTGAGCTAGGAAAGTCCAAATGAGGTGATTTCAGTGGCATTGGAAAGAAGACATCAAGGGCTTTCCAATGATGTATGATAGTCCATATGGAAGCAGAGGATTGACACTCAAATTCTGGGCTACATTTAGCATGAAAATAGAGCCAAGAAGAGGAGTAGCACGTTGTTTGCAATAACTTGGGCTAGCAACGCGCAAGTCTCAAAGCTCACTCCCAGGAAAATGCCATGCACGTTGCCAACGTGCATTATGCCTGGAGTTATTGCCAACAACGCCCCTCAATGGGCCAGAATTGATGCCAACTTGCTCTACTTCCCCTATTCATCACAAAGGCCAAAACTTCTTCAATGGAACCAAGAATGCAACAATGAGAAAGCCCACATTGCTAGCCCACTTGAAGATCTTTGAAAGAGTTTTAGGACTAGTATAAATAGAGATTGAGTTTGTACTTGAGGGGATTTTTTTACTTGATTTTAGACACTTAGACATTTTTACACTTTTTAGCACTTGTATTTGAGAACTCTTTTGGTACTTCCGGGAGGAGACCCAGAGAGCTAATCTTGGTTCATCTTGGAACATCTCTTCTTCATTTTCTTAATCTTTAAGCATTTCACTATTCTTCTTCATCTTTCTTTGCACTTAGTTTAATTTTGGTTGATGACAATTGTTGTTGAGATTGGAGCTATGATTCACTAAACCCCACTTTCATTAGGGGGAGGAGCTCTGTTGGTTGGAATGAATTGGTGAACCCATCTTCTCTTTCTCAATTTTAGTGGTTGATCTAAAGAGGGAACTCTTGTTCTTCAAAGATTCAACCACCATCGAGAGAGGGGTTAATCTATATGAATTATGTGGTAAATTTGATGAATGAGCCACATAATTCAGTTTAGAGTTCATCCTTTCATGATTTCCTCAATCAATATACCTTGGTTAGTATGTGAGATGTAACTCTCCTTGGTTGAGATTTTGGAAATTGTGTGGCTGGATTAGAATTGATCTTTATCTCTTCTCATGAACAATTAGATCACGAGAGTGGCAATTGGCTATGTTGAGAGAGATTGAATCACCAAGAGATTGGGATTCAATCACCCATTTGCCATGGATCTATACCCATGATTGAGGAAGGTTTGACTAACATCAATTCATGAAAACTAACATCTCTGATCCCTAATGATCTTCTCCATCATCAATTCTTATTTCTTTTACTCCTAGTTGTTTGATTACCCATAACCCAATTCCCTTTTACATTCTGTCAATTTATTATTCTTGTCATCTACATTTTGTTCTTTCAATTCTTGCCATTTATTCTTATGTTCTTTAAATTTCTGCACCCTTTAATCCCTTGCCATTTACCTTTGATGTTATTTAAGTTTCTTGCAATTTAAGTTTCAGTTATTTACTTCCATTTTATTTCTATATTCTTGTTCTTAATTGCCATTTAAATTCCTGTAATTATGTTCAAAAGTCATATTGCTCATAAAATCAAAATCATGTTCGCTTGACTAAACTTACCATTTAACTAAAGTTGCTCAATCTTCCAATCCTCGTGGGATCGACCTCACTCTTTGTGAGTCTTACTACTTGATACGATCTGGTATACTTGCCGGTTGTACGTGAATTCTCATTTTTACGTATCAGGATACATTTTCCTCCACACAACTATTGGGAGCAACTAAGGATAGGAGCACCAAAATCACTAGAGATGAAGCAACAGAGGCAAGGAAGAAACATAGAGGAGCTCAAAAGCACCATTGGTTCTTCAAGAGGAAGACGCCACCCTCACTAAGGTGGACTCATTCCTTAATCTCCTTGTCTATTTATTTTTTTGTTTTTGGTTTTTTGAGCTTCATGTTTGTTTATGTTTTGTGTCTTCATTACATGATCATTAGTGTCAAGTGTCTATGTCTTAAAGCTATGAATAATTCCATAAATCCTTCACCTCTCTGAAATGAAAAATGTGCTTAATTACAAAAGAACAAGAAGTACTTGGATTTCAAATTTTATCTTGAAATTAGTTTAATTGTTTTGATGTGGTGGCAATACTTTTTGTTTTCTGAATGAATGCTTGAACAGTGCATATTTTTTATCTTGTTGTTTATGAATGTTAAAATTGTTGGCTCTTGAAAGAATGATGAACAAAGAGAAATGTTATTGATAATCTGAAAAATCATGAAATTGATTCTTGAAGCAAGAAAAAGTAGTGAAAAAAATTTGGCAAAAAAAAAGAAAAAAAAAAGAAAAAGAAAAAGCAAGTAGAAAAAGCCAATAGCCCTTTAAACCAAAAGGCAAGGGTAAAAAGGATCCAAGGCTTTGAGCATTAATGGATAGGAGGGCCCAAGGAAATAAAATCCAGGGCTAAGCGGCTAAATCAAGCTATCCCTAACCATGTGCTTGTGTCATGAAGGTCCAAGTGAAAATCTTGAGACTGAGTGGTTAAAGTTGTGATCCAAAGCAAAAAGACTGTGCTTAAGAGCTCTGGACACCTCTAATTGGGGACTTTAGCAAAGCTGAGTCACAATCTGAAAAGGTTCACCTAGTTATGTGTTTGTGGCATTTATGTATCTGGTGGTAATATTGGAAAACAAAGTGCTTAGGGCCATGGCCAAGACTCATAAAGTAACTGTGTTCAAGAATCAACACACTGAACTAGGAGAATCAATAACACTATCCAAAATTCTGAGTTCCTATAGATGACAATCATTCTAAATTTCAAAGGATAAAGTGAGATGCCAAAACTGTTCAGAAGCAAAAAGCTACTAGCCCCGCTCATCTAATTGGGACTAAGTTTCATTGATATTGTGGGATTCATTGTATATTCTCTTCTTTTTATCCTATTTGATTTTCAGTTGCTTGGGGACAAGCAACAATTTAAGTTTGGTGTTGTGTTGAGCGGATAATTTATACGCTTTTTGGCATTGTTTTTATATAGTTTTTAGTATGATTTAAATAGTTTTTAGTATATTTTTATTAGTTTTTAAGAAAAATTCACATTTCTGGACTTTACTATGAGTTTGTATGTTTTTCTGTTATTTCAGATATTTTCTGGCTGAAATTGAGGGACCTGAGCAAAAATCTAATTCAGAGGCTGACAAATGACTGCTGATGTTGTTGGATTCTGACCTCCCTGCACTCAAAATAGAATTTTTTGAGCTTCAGGAATCCAAATGGCTCTCTCTCAATTGCGTTGGAAAGTAGACATCTAGAGCTTTCTATCAATATATAATAGTCCATACTTTGTCCGAGTTTATATAACGCAAACTGGCGTTTAACGCCAGCTTTCTGCCCTATTCTAGCCGTTAAACGCCAGAAACAAGTTGCAAAGCAGAGTTAAACGTCAGAAACACGTTACAAACTGGCGTTCAACTCCAAGGAAGACCTCTACATGTGAAAGCTTCAATGCTCAGCCCAAGCACATACCAAGTGGGCCCGGAAGTGGATTTCTGCATCGTTTACTCATTTCTGTAACCCTAGTAACTAGTTTAGTATTAATAGAACTTTTTGCTATTGTATTAGACATCTTTGGATTATCTTTTGATCCTTTGATCACGTTTTGGAGGCTGGCCTCTCGGCCATGCCTGGACCTTCATCAGTTATGTATTTTCAACAGTGGAGTTTCTACACACCATAGATTAAGGGTGTGGAGCTCTGCTGTTCCTCGAGTATTAATGCAATTACTACTGTTTTCTATTCAATTCATGCTTATTCTTATTCTAAGATATTCATTCGCACTTCAACCTGATGAATGTGATGATCTGTCACACTCATCACCATTCTCACTTATGAACGCATGCCTGACAAACACTTCCGTTCTACCTGCAAAAGCTAGAGTGTGTATCTCTTGGATTCCTGGTCCACGACGCATGGTTGCCTCTCCTGACAACAGAGCCTTCCATTCTGTGAGATCAGAGTCTTCGTGGTATAAGCTAGAATCCATTGGCAACATTCTTGTGGTATTCCGAGTAGGATCTGGGATAGGATGACTGTGACGAGCTTCAAACTCGCGATTGTAGGGCGTGGTAACAGACGCAAAACAATAGTACATCCTATTCCTACACGATCGAGAACCAACAGCTGATTAGCCATGCGGGAAACCATAGAGGACCTTTTTCACTGAGAGAATGGGAAGTAGCCATTGACAACGGTGACGCCCTACATACAGCTTGCTATAGAAAGGAGTATGAAGGATTGGATGAATGCAGTAGGAAAGCAGAGATTCAAGAGGGATAAAGCATCTCCATACACTTATCTGAAATTCCCACCAATGATTTACATAAGTACCTTTATCTTTATTTTACGTTTTATTTATATTTTAATTATCAAAACTCTATAACCATTTTAATCCGCCTGATTGAGATTTACAAGGTGACTATAGCTTGCTTCAAGCCGACAATCTCTGTGGGATCGACCCTTAATCACGTAAGGTTTATTACTTGGACGACCCAGTGCACTTGCTGGTTAGTTGTGCGAAGTTGTGAAAAAGAGTGATATTACAATTGTGCGTACCAAGTTGTTGGCTCCATTGAGATCACAATTTCGTGCACCAAGTAACTAAAAGAAAAAGAATCAGAACTCAAAGAGAGTTCCCCAGTTAAGTGCTTGTGGTGTTTCTGTGTCAAGTAACCCTTGAGACAAAACATTTAAAGTCATGGCTAGGCTCAAGGTGCAAAGCACCAAAGAAAAATTAATTAAAGTAAATTTTGCTGTGTTCAAGGATTAAACTGAAATATAAAGATCAGAGAATTCATAATATTATCCGGATTCTAATTCCGAATGACAATGACATCCTTCTGATTCAAAGGAGAGTGAGATGCCAAACCTATTCAGGATTGCAGTTACAAACCCCACTATAAGAAGAGACATGAGCTTAATCGAACTCTCATTCTCATGCAAATTCACATCCTAAGCCTATATTAGTTTTGGTTGCTTGAGGACAAGCAACAGTTTAAGTTTGGTGTTGTGATGCGTTAGCATCTTTCTTATCTTTTCCTAGTGAATTTACACTTAAATTGTTGAGTTTAATCAAGAATTAATTATCTTTTAGCCACTATGGATGCTACTTTGAGTCTTATGCATTTCTATTTATCTTAGGTAGCATTCAGCTGAATTTGATGGAGTTTCTGCAGCACAAGAATTAAAGGAGAAAACCAACGAGGAGCGACGCGTACGCATACCTGACGCGTGCGGACGATTTGGAGCTTTCCATGGCGATGCATGCATGTGGGTGACGCGTACGCATGATTTGAAGATTTGCACAGTGACGCGTGCGCGTGCCTAACACGTACGCATGACATGCAAAATAGAGCATTGACGCGTATGCGTGACTAACGCGTACGCGTGACATGCGCCACGTGCAGAAAATGCTAGGAGAGATTTCTGGGCTGCTTTTGACCTAGTTTTTAGCCCAAAAAGAATAGATCAGAGGTTGCAGAGTGAAGGAATCAAGTGGTCCTCATCCATCAATTGAAGACTTGATGATTGTTATAATTAATTCTGATTTAAATTCAAATTTGATTTTTAAATTAGGAAAAGATATTACTTAATTTTAGAAAATAGATTTTTCTAAAATTAATTAGGATTAGTTATAAAAAAAGGGAATCCCATTAGGGAATTCTATACCAATTTACATTCTGCATTCCATGAGCAACTAAACCTCCACTGTTAAGGTTAGGAGCTCTGTCTATTATATGGATTGATACTATTATTTTTCTATTTTAGTTCATGTTTTGATTTATATTTCAATAATTGTTTTCGTTCTTTACTTTATGAATTTGGGTGGAACGGAAGTATGACCCATGTTCTAATTGAGTTCTTGTATAACTTGGAAAAGCTCTTTACTTGAACAACAGCTTGAAAACATATTATCCTGAATTTCTAATTCTTTGTATTTAACGGGATATATGACATATAATCCCCTTATTTTTGGATAATTAGGATTTTTGTGGCATATAAACTGGAATTTGATCATCACCCTCTAATTGGAATTAATTGACCAAGGAATTGGTAGTTGATGAATTTTAGAGGAGACTAGGAAGGTATAAGGAATTAGGGTCTAGTCATAAATAGTTTGCCATGAATTAAATCTTGCATGATTAAAATAGTTAATAAGAAAAGTCAATCAGGAAAATAGATAACTCTGAAGCCTTATCTGTTTTCTCCATATATATTTCACAACTTCTTTACTGCCTGCCTTCTGATATTTGGAAGTCACTTTTTAAACCTTTTGAACATCTCAAAATCATTTTCTGCTTGCCTCACTAAGTAAATCATTTAACCATTGTTGCTTAGTCAATCAATCCTCGTGGGATCGACCCTTACTCACCTCAGGTATTACTTGGTACGACCCAGTGCACTTGCCGGTTAGTTTATGGGTTAACAAATACCGCACCACTAACTTCTAGAGCTTTCCAACAATATAAAATATAATACCATTTTCCTCCATTTCGTTCGGCTTCAATGGCACCAAACTTGGGATTCTCCAAGTTTGTCGCCACACTCACCTACCTCCAGGAATGCTTGGCGTCGAACCAAATTCCAAACTTGAGATTTCTCAAGTTTGGCACCAAGGATGCATAATATTGAAGATACATTCAGGCATGGGGTGCCAATTGGCCCAGCCCAAGTTTGGCGCCACCCTTAGTGAAATTGGTGGTCCACAATTGTCCAAGGAGCAGCACGAGATGTATTTAATTAATTTTGATTTAAATTTTATTTTATTTACAAACAGGAAAAGATATTATTTAGTTTTAGAAAATATATTTTACATTAAATAGGATTAGATATAAAAGGGAAAAGAATCAGCCTTTCGGGCTCTTCTCTTCTCTTCGATCTTATTCCGCAATTTACAATTTTTTGAATCCTGGTTTTCTCTCTGAACCATGAGCAACTAAACCTCCACAGTTAAGGTTAGGAGCTCTGTCTATTGTATGATTGATACTATTACTTTTCTATTTTAATTCATGTACTGATTTCTATTTCAAGAATTGTTTTCGTTCTTTATCTTATGAATTTGGGTGGAACGAAAGTATGACCCTTGTTCTAATTGAGTTCTTATATAACTTGGAAAAGCTCTTTACTTGAACAACAGCTTGAAAATAATTTTTCCTAAATTTCTAATTATCTGGACTTAACGGGATACGTGACATATAATCCTCTTATATTTGGGTAATTAGGGTTTCTGTGGCACATAAACTAGATTTGAACTTAACCCTCTAATTGGAATCAAGTGACCAAGGAATTTGCGGTTAATGAAGGTTAGAGGAGACTAAAAAGGTCTAAGAAATTAGGGTTTAGTCACATATAGTTTGCCATGAATTGAATCTTGCATGATTAAAATAGTTAGTAAGAAAAGTCAATCCAGAAGATAGATATCTCTGAAACCGTAACTGTTTTTTTCCATATATTATTCACACAAATTTACTGCTTGCTTTCTGATTCTCTGAGTTTACTATTTGATGCATTTGAACTCTCAACACTCTTTTCTATTTGTCTAACTAAGTAAATAACTTAACCATTGTTGCTTAGTCTATCAATCCTCGTGGGATCGAACCTCATTCACTTGAGGTACTACTTGGTACGACCCGGTGCACTTGCCGATTAGTTTGTGGTTATGAATTCTGCATAGTGGAAGTGCAAATCACAATTATCAATAATTCAGCATAAACATGCATGAATTCTCATCCATGGATCAACATCCATATCAGCCATCTGGCTCACGGTTCAGTCCAGAACCAGCCAATATTCATATCATGCACAGCCATTCCGGCTCACGGTTAAATCCATAACCAGCCAATTCATAAACAATTACGGCCCTTCGGCCAATGGCATAACAAGCACTTCCACCACCATCCTCCACATCTCACATAATCATCAATGATCCTCATTGATTATTCATTTTCCCTTGCTTCACTCGCAAGTTACCACATCCACTAGCTCCTTCTCTCATAGCTAGGCATATCATAATGATTTAAGATATAAGTGGTGAGATCGGAGGCTTAGAAGTATGAGATTTGACTTTTAAAACTCAAAAATCAACTTTGGGATGAAGACAGGGCCACGCGTACGCGCACTCCACGCGCACGCGCGGATGGCCTCAAAAACTTCATCGACGCGCAAGCGTCAAGCACGCTAACGCGTGGAATAAAAATTTGCCAATCGACGCGTACGCGTCAACCACGCGTACGCGTGGGTGTTCTCGTGCCCCAGGCACAACACTAGCACATTTCTGGCATAACTCTCTGGAAAATGGCTGGGCATTGGGTGCAGCACCATCGGCGCGCCTGCGCACATCACGCGTACGCGTGTATGGCATTTTCGAGAAGAACGGCGCGCACGCGCCAAGTGCGCCCACGCGCAAGGGGTCATTCTGCTAAAAATTTTCTAAGTTAAAAGCTGCAGAATTTACCAATTTGAACCCCAATCTTCCAATGGACATAACTTTCTCATTTTAAATCGTTTTTCACCCGTTCTTCGAACGGCATGGACATCCCGGATCCAATTTCATTTCTAAATAGATTTGGCACAAAACAGAGATCCGTAGTCCAAGTTATGTTCCACCAAAGTATGCCCAAAAACCATGTTTTTCATAAAAACCACAAAGTGCCATTTTCAAAACAAGCCATTTTCAACTCTTTTCAAAATCAATCAAAACATGCCATTTTCATCCCTTTCCTTTGAAATCAATCAAAATACATCAATTTCAACATCAAGCCTCCTCAACTCACACATTGACACTTTACCACAATATACAAAATCACTATCTCATCATTTTAACCCACTTCACCCAAGTGGCTCAAACTCAAACATATTGACATATCATATACTCTTCCTCATGCCAAATCCAATAACACCAATCCCAATAATTCATTATTGTACACAATCAACATCATACTCACCATAAACATGGTTCAACCCACAATTCAACCATAACCAATCATCAAGCATATATCACAACATGCATATTTCTCATACATCATATCATCAAGGCATCATTAACCATCATCACATATATGACCACATCATATATCTCAATCATTAATCAACATCAACCATTCAATGCCTATCTTAGGGCCTCTAGCCTAAGTATTTCCTACTACATTACATATTAGATACGGGAAACCGAAACCATACCTTAGCCGATTTTCCCAAGCTCCACCGGAGCACTTCCAAACCACTTATCCACAAGCTCTCAAGGCCTCAACACCTCCAAGAACAGATTTTTCACCACCAAACCCTTTCCAAGCTTTTCAAAATCACCAATCAAGCTCCAATATCCACACACACACAACCTAAGCCACAACCATCATACCCATACACAACATCTCAAAACCCAAACATCATAAAATCACAAATTACACTAGGGTTGAGAATCTTACCACACCCAAGGTCCAAGGAGACAAGATTAACCTTCTCCTTCAAGAGAGTTGGGTCCTATAACATCAAAGAACCCAAAATCTCAACATTTCACCCATGAAACTCGAAAATAAGGGCTGAGATTTCGAACAGCAACACGTGGCTTACCTCAAGATTGGTTGTATGGCTTTTGTAGAGCTCTCCGCGGTGAACGCGTGGCCGCAAACGGAGCGGCAATCGGAGCTCTAGATCAAAAGTTATGGTGGTTTGAAGATCAAGTGAGAGAAAGAACTTGAGAGAGAGTTCTTCCCTCCATGGCCTCCATTTTCAGCATGTGAGTGTGTTTAGTGAGGAGAGAGAATGCTGAAAACTAGGGTTTTGGTCTAGTTATGTTGGGCCAAGGGCCCACTTTGGGTCCGGTTGGCCCGGTTTGGCCCGTTTGGTCCAATCTTGGTCCGATTTCTATAAAATTGGTACCGAAATTCTCGTCTCAATCTCCTCTATCACATTTAGCCATAAAAATCACATTTTAGGCTTTCTAGAATAAATTCTCATTTATGGGTTAATTAGCCGTTAATTAACCGGGTTTTACATTAAGTGCTTGTGGTGTTTTTGTGTCAAGTAAAGCTTGAGACAAAGCATTTAAAGTCACGGCTAGGCTCATGGTGCAAAACACCAAATAAAAGAGAATTAAAGGAAATTTTCTGTATTCAAGGATTAAACTGAAGTGTAGAAGATTAAAGAATTCATAATATTATCCAGATTTTAATTCCAAATGACAGTGACATTCCTCTTATTCAAAGGAGAGTGAGTTGACAAAACTATTTAGGATTGCTGTGTGTAAACCCCACTTTAAGAAGAGACATGATCTTAATTGAACACTCACTTCTCATGAAAATTCAAATCCTAAGCCTATGTTAGTTTTGGTTGCTTGAGGACAAGCAACAATTCAAGTTTGGTGTTGTGATGCGTGAGCATCTTCTCTATCTTTTCCTAGTGAATTTGCATTCAAATTGTTGAGTTTAATCAAGAATTAATTATCTTTTAGCCACTATGGATGATACTTTGAGTCATGTGCAATTCTGTTTATTTCATGTAGCATTCATATGGATTTGATGGAGTTTCTGAAGAAAAAGAAAAGAAAGCGAATAATGCTGTCAACCCTGACCTCCCTGCACTCTAACATGAATAACTCGAGCTACAGAGATCCAATTGACATTATTTTAGTGGCACTAGAAAGCTAACTTTTAGAGCTTTCTAATAACATAAAATATAATACCCTTTTTCTCCATTTTGTTCGGCCTCAATGGCGCCAAACTTGGGATTCTCCAAGTTTGGCGCCACACTCACCTACCTCTAGGAATGCTTGGCGTCGAACCAAAGCCAAACTTAAGATTTCTCAAGTTTGGCACCAAGGGTGCATAATATTGAAGATACATTCAGGCATGGTGGTGCCACTTTCCCCAGCCCAAGTTTGGCGCCACCCTTAGTGAAATTGGTGGTCCACAATTGTCCAAGGAGCAGCACGAGATGTATTTAATTAATTTTGATTTAAATTTTATTTTATTTACTAACAGAAAGATATTATTTAGTTCTAGAAAATATATTTTACATTAATTAGGATTGGATATAAAAGGAAAAAGAATCAGCCCTTCAGGCTCTTCTCTTCTCTTCGACCTCATTCCGCAAATTATAATTTTTCTGAATCTTGGTTTTCTCTCTGAACCATGAGCAACTAAACCTCCACTGTTAAGGTTAGAAGCTCTGTCTATTGTATGGTTTGATACTATTACTTTTCTATTTTAATTCATGTATTGATTTCTATTTCAAGAATTATTTTCATTCTTTATCTTATGAATTTGGGTGGAACGAATGTATGACCCTTGTTCTAATTGAGTTCTTGTATAACTTGGAAAAGCTCTTTACTTGAACAATAGCTTGAAAATAATTTCTCCTAAATTTTAAATTATCTGGACTTAACGAGATACGTGACATATAATCCTCTTATATTTGGGTAATTAGGGTTTCTGTGGCACATAAACTAGATTTGAACTTAACCCTCTAATTAGAATCAAGTGACCAAGGAATTGGCGGTTGATGAAGGTTAGAGGAGACTAAAAAGGTCTAAGGAATTAGGGTTTAGTCACATATAGTTTGCCATGAATTAAATCTTGCATGATTAAAATAGTTAGTAAGAAAAGTCAATCCGGAAGATAGATATCTCTGAAACCTTAACTATTTTTTTCATATATTATTCACACAAATTTAATGCTTGCTTTCTGATTCTCTGAATTTACTGTTTGATGCATTTGAACTCTCAACACTCTTTTCTGTTTGTCTAACTAAGTAAATCACTTAACCATTGTTTCTTAGTCCATCAATCCTCGTGGGATCGACCCTCATTCACTTGAGGTACTACTTGGTACGACCCGGTACACTTGTCGGTTAGTTTGTGGTTATAAATTCCGCACCACCATGGAAGAGGGAAATGGCACTAAGGGACACCAGCATATTACTGCAAGCCAAACACTACCTTACACAGTGAACAAGATCTTGTCTCTTGAGCATATTAAGCTAATCTATGAGAGCACAGGAAGGAAGCTCCCAATAAGGAGTAAGGATTTATTCCTCTATGACAAGCTTCCTCCATGAAAGGAGATGTCCGTCAAGCTAATGACATTAAAAAAGCGCTTGTTGGGAGGCAACCCAACCATGAGCAGAGTATTTCTGTTCTTATTTCTTTTGTTTACTTTCTTTTGAGTTTATTTTAGTTTATTTTTAGAGTTTTTCCTTGCTTTTTAATGTTTGTGATCATGTGCAGTAGTCAGAACAGAAACAGAAAGGTTTAGCAGTGAAAATAGAACACTTTGGATGGAGTGTTGCCAGCGTTGAACGCCAGCCAGGGAGCACTGGCTGGGTGTTCAACGCCCCACATGGTAGCAAAGCTGGCGTTGAACGCCAGCTATAGGCATAGCCCTGGGCGTTTAAACGCCCATAAGGAGAGCAGGGAATTTGAATTCCCTAGCCTCTTAGGACTAGTAGGTCCCACAGAATCTCCACCTACTCCACCTTTTCTATGTTATTCTTCCCCATTGTTCATATTTGCTCGAGGACGAGCAAAACTCTTAAGTTTAGTGTTGCAAAAGCTTTGCTTTTTTACTTCTACCACTCCTAAAGGGCTATAAGGAAAGAACAACAAAGACAAGGGCGTGACATTAAAGAGATCAAGCACTACATTGGATCCTCAAGGAGGAGTAGTAGCCGCCATCACTAAGGTGGATTCGTTCTCTTAATTCCCTTTTCTTATGTTATTTTTCTGTTTTCTGTTATGTTTTATTGTCTGTTCTCAAGTTCTTATTGCATGATAGTTTCTATCTATGTCTTAAGGCTATAAAATATTCCATATATCTCTCACCTTACTTAAAAGAAAATATTATATTAAAGAATTGAGAGATACAAAAAATTTGAGTTATATAATAAGATTAGTCAATTATTTTGATGTGGTGGCATTGTTTTTTGTTTCCTAAATGTATGAATAAACAGTGCATATTTGAAATTGAAATTAAGAATGTAGGCTCTTGAAAGAATGATGAAAAAGGAGAAATATTATTAGTAATCTAAAAAATCTAAAAATTGATTCTTGAAGCAAGAAAAAGCAGCAAAAAGCAAGATACAAGAAAAAGAAAAAATTTTACATGCGAAAAAAAAGCAAAAAAGAAATAAAAAGCAGAAAAAGCCAATAGCTCTTTAAACCGAAAGGCAAGAGCAAAAAGCCAATAATCCTTTAAACCAAAAGGCAAGGGTAAAAGGATCCAAGGCTTTGAGCATCAATGGTTAACAGGGCCTATAAGGAATAAAATCTTGGCCTAAGCGGCTCAACAAAGCTGTCACTAACCATATGCTTGTGGTGTGAAGGTGTCAAGTGAAAAGCTTGAGACTGAGCAGTTAAATTCGTGGTTCAAAGCAAAAAGAGTGTGCTTAAAAACTCTGGACACCTCTATCTGGGGATTCTAGCAAAGCTGAATCACAATCCGAAAGGGTTCACCCAGTTAAAGTGTCTGTGGCATTTATGTATCCGGTGGTGATATTGGAAAACAAAGTGCTTAGGGCCACGGACAAGACTCTGAAAGCTGTGTTCAAGAATAAAAAAGAACTGAACTCAGAGAGTCAATAATATCATCTGGATTCATTCTTAAAGAGATCAACATTTCTAAGTTTCAATGGATAGTGAGATGCCAAAACTATTCAGAAGAAAAAAGCTACAAAGTCCCGCTCATCTAATTGAAACTGAGCTTCATTGGAAACTTTGAGATTTATTGTATCTTACTTTTCTTTTTATCCTACTATGTTTTTAGTTGCTTGGGGACAAGTGGTGCGGAATTTATAACCCACAAACTAACCGGAAAGTGCACCGAGTCGTACTAAGTAGTACCTCAAGTGAATGAGGGTCGATCCCACGAGGATTGATGGACTAAGCAACAATGGTTGATTAATTTACTTAGTTAGACAAGCAGAAAATGGTGTTTGGGTTTCAATTACATTAAACAGTAAATTCTGAATATTAGAAAGCAAGCAGTAAACAAGTAGTGAATAATATATGGAGAAAACAGTTAAGGCTTCAAAGTTATCTATTTTCCAGATTGACTTTTCTTACTAACTATTTTAATCATGCAAGATTTAATTCATGGCAAGGTATATGTGACTAAACCCTAATTTCTTAGACCTTTTTAGTCTCCTCTAAAATTCATCAACCACTAATTCCTTGGTCACTTAATTCCAATTAGAGGGTGAAGTTCAATTCTAGTTTATATTCCACAGAAATCCTAATTACCCAAATATAAGAGGATTATATGTCACGTATCCCATTAAGTCCAGATAATTAGAAATTTAGGAGAATATATTTTCAAGCTGTTGTTCAAGTAAAGAAATTTTCCAAGTTATACAAGAACTCAATTAGAAAAATGGTCATACTTCCGTTCCACTCAAATTCATAAGATAAAGAACGAAAATAATTCTTGAATTATAAATCAGTACATGAATTAAAATAGAAAAATAATAGTAACAATCCATACAATGGACAGAGCTTCTAACCTAATAGTGGAGGTTTAGTTTATCATGGTTCAGAGAGAAAAATAAGAATTCTGAAAAACTGTAAAGTGTCGATTGAGGTAAGAGAAGAGAAGAGATTCTTTTCCCTTTTATATCTAATCCTAATTAATGTAAAATATATTTCATAAAACTAAATAATATATTTTTCTATTTGTAATTAAAATAAAATAGTTGATCAAAAAATAAATATTATCTTCGCTGCCATCATTAATTTGGACGCGGGACCACTTCTTTCCTTAATAATCCACGCCTAACTTGAGAAACCTCAAGTTAGGCGCAGCCTTGGCAGAATTGATGGACAAGAAGTATGCACTATTATATATCGTTGGAAATATCTGAAAGTTAGCTTTCTAACGCCACTAGAATCACGTCAATTGGACCTGAGTAACTCGAGTTATTCAGGTTTGAGTGCAAAGAGGTTAGGGTAGACAACATCATTCGCCTTCTTCTCTTTTTCTGCGGAAACTTCATCAAATCCATTCAAATGCTACCTAAAATAAGCAAAATTGCACACGACTCAAAGTAGCATCTATAGTGGCTAAAAGATAATTAATTATTGATTAAACTCTACAATTTAAATGCAAATTCACTAATAAAAGGTAGGAAAGATGCTCACGCATCACAACACCAAACTTGGATTGTTGCTTGTCCTCAAGCAACAAAAATTAGTACATGATTAATATGTGAATTTGGATGAGAGGTGAGAGTTCAGTTATGCTCATGTCTATTCTTAAAGTGGGGTTTATTCATTGTAATTCTTAACAGTTTTGGCATCTCACTCTCCTTTGAATCAGAGGAATGTCACTGTCATTCGGAATTAGAATCCAGATTATATTATGAATTCTCTGATCTTTATACTTCAGTTTAATCCTTGAACACAGCAAATTACCTTTAATTCTCTTTTCTTTGGTGCTTTGCACCTTGAATCTAGCCGTGACTTTAAATGTTTTGTCTCAAGCTTCACTTGACACAAAAACACCACAAGCAGTTAACTGGGGAACTCTCTTTAAGTTATGATTTTTCTTTCGGTTACTCCCAGACAGTGGTGCTCAAAGCCTTTGGCATACTCTGTTAAATGCACTTGATCTCGACTCTTAGTGCTCTGTCTCAAGGATTACTTGACACAATTACACCACAAGCATATGGCTAGGAAAACAACTCTTTGAGCTTTTAATCATATTTGACCTTCCTAGACATTGATGCTCAGAGCCTTGGACCTTGCTTTTCTTTTTTTTTCTTTTGCTTCAAGGATTAAGTTTTTACTAATTTAAGAGAATTCATAATAGTTCTCTAAATTTATGTTCCTCATACATCAACATCTTTTGATTCAAATTCAAATATGCACTATTTATATCATGCATTCAAAATCACAAATAATACCACCACATTTAAGTAAACAAGACTAATCTTAAATATAAACTCAGTTTCTCATGCAATACATCACTTCTTTTTCTTTTCTTTGTAGATTCAAGCTTAGTGAGTGGTACATGAGACATTTAATTTTTTTTTAAAAGTAAATAACAGAGTGAAACTAAATCTAAGAACTGAAAGTACTTAAGATCATGCAGGCAATCAAAGCAACAGAAAATAGAAGACAATAAAATAAGAACCTAAGGGAAAATAGAATGAGAGGAACTCAACCACCTCAGTTATGCTAGTGGCCATCTCATTTATTCGGCTGTCCTCCTCCAACACCAAACTTAAAACTTTGCTTGTCTCCAAGCAAAGAAAAACTCCAGGGTGTCAAAAATTCCTTTTAATTGCTCCTATTCCTATTCTAATCACTCTGCATGACCAAAACACATGTAAAACAAGAAAAATTCAAAAAAAAATGAGATAAAGTAATTTAAAACCATAACTAAAAAATCTATAATGCTAAAATAAAAATAACTAAAAAATTAAAACCAAAGAAACTGCAAAATCAAGGATACTAGTAGTTAGGTTGCCTCCCATAAGCGCTTCTTTAATGTCACTAGCTTGACATTTGATTGTTGAATTTTATTTCTCTTCTTCCAGTTGGTTAAAAGAAATGTCTCCAAGGGGGAAGAGGTGAATATTAGTGCCCCCATATATAAATTCTTCCTAACAAGCTTTCTTTTATTGTGGTTAGCTTGATTCACCTTGCTTGTTGGGGTAGAGGTTGGAACATCGAGCACTAAAGTTTCTTTGGTTTTGACTTTGCCAACCAAAATTTGGATAGTTCCTCCATCCACAATAATATGAATCACTACTTGGGTGTGAGTAGTAACACATGTGATCTCTCTCCATTATTTTTTCTTAGCACAAAGTACCAAACAAAATTAAATGCACCATGCGGTAAACAGGAAAGCAAAGAAGAAATAACAGAATTTTTTTTCTTTTTTTTTGAAAAGAAATAAAATAAAGAATAATAAAAATAAAAGAAAAATTCGAAAATAAATGAAAAGAGGTGAACTAAAAATTTAAAAATTAAACAAAGAAAAATACTAGTATTTTAAAAAAATATTTTTAAAAGAAAAATTACTACGAGAACACCAAACTTCATTTTGCATGTGAAAAAAAATGCAAAAAAGAAATAAAAAGCAGAAAAAGCCAATAGCTCTTTAAGCCAAAAGGCAAGAGCAAAAAGCCAATAATCCTTTAAACCAAAAGGTAAGGGTAAAAGGATTCAAGGCTTTGAGCATCAATGGTTAACAGGGCCTATAAGGAATAAAATCCTGGCCTAAGCGGCTCAACTAACCTATCCCTAACCATATGCTTGTGGTGTGAAGGTGTCAAGTGAAAAGTTTGAGACTGAGCAGTTAAAGTCGTGGTCCAAAGCAAAAAGAGTGTGCTTAAGAACTCTGGACACCTCTATCTGGGGTTCTAGCAAAGCTGAATCACAATTCGAAAGGGTTCACCCAGTTAAAGTGTCTGTGGCATTTATGTATCCGGTGGTGATATTGGAAAACAAAGTGCTTAGGGCCACGGACAAGACTCTGAAAGCTATGTTCAAGAATAAAAAAGAACTGAACTAGGAGAGTCAATAATATCATCTGGATTCTAAGTTCTTAAAGAGATCAACATTTCTGAGTTTCAATGGATAGTGAGATGCCAAAACTATTCAGAAGCAAAAAGCTACTAAGTCCCGCTCATCTAATTGAAATTGAGCTTCATTGGAAACTTTGAGATTTATTGTATCTTACTTTTCTTTTTATCCTACTGTGTTTTTAGTTGCTTGGGGATAAGTGGTGCGGAATTTATAACCCACAAACTAACCAGCAAGTGCACCGGGTCGTACCAAGTAGTACCTCAAGTGAATGAGGGTCGATCCTACGAGGATTGATGGACTAAGCATCAATGGTTGATTAATTTACTTAGTTAGACAAGCAGAAAATGGTGTTTGGGTTTCAATTGCATTAAACAGTAAATTCTGAATATCAAAAAGCAAGCAGTAAACAAGTAGTGAATAATATATGGAGAAAACAGTTAAGGCTTCAAAGTTATCTATTTTCCGGATTGACTTTTCTTACTAACTATTTTAATCATACAAGATTTAATTCATGGCAAACTATATGTGACTAAACCCTAATTCCTTAGACCCTTTTAGTCTCCTCTAAAATTCATCAACCACCAATTCCTTGGTCACTTAATTCCAATTAGAGGGTGAAGTTCAATTCTAGTTTATATGCCACAGAAATCCTAATTACCCAAATATAAGAGGATTATATGTCACATATCCTGTTAAGTCCAGATAATTAGAAATTTAGGAGAATATATTTTCAAGCTGTTTTTCAAGTAAAGAAATTTTCCAAGTTATACAAGAACTCAATTAGAAAAATGGTCATACTTCCGTTCCACCCAAATTCATAAGATAAAGAGCGAAAACAATTCTTGAATTATAAATCAATACATGAATTAAAATAGAAAAATAATAGTATCAATCCATACAATGGACAGAGCTTCTAACCTTAATAGTGGATATTTAGTTGCTCATAGTACAGAGAGAAAAATAAGGATTCTGAAAAACTGTAAAGTGCCGAATGAGGTAAGAGAAGAGAAGAGATTATTTTCCCTTTTATATCTAATCCTAATTAATGTAAAATATATTTCCAAAAACTAAATAATATCTTTTCCTATTTGTAATTGAAATAAAAGATTTTATCCAAAAATAAATAATATCTTTACTGCCATCATAAATTTGGACGCGGGACCACTTCTTTCCTTAATAATCCACGCCTAACTTGAGAAACCTCAAGTTAGGCGCAGCCATGGCAGAATTGATGGAGAAGAAATATGGACTATTATACATCATTGGAAATCTCTGAAAGTTAGCTTTTCAACGCCACTAAAATCACATCAATTAAACCTCTGTAACTCGAGTTATTCAGGTTTGAGTGCAGCGAGGTCAGGGTTGACAGCATCATTCGCCTTCTTCTCTTTTTCTACGGAAACTCCATCAAATCCATTCGAATGCTATCTAAAATAAACAGAATTGCACACAACTCAAAGTTGCATCTATAGTGGCTAAAATATAATTAATTCTTAATTAAACTCTACAATTTAATTGCAAATTCACTAGTAAAAGGTAGGAAAGATGCTCACGCATCACAACACCAAACTTGAATTGTTGCTTGTCCTCAAGCAACCAAAATTAGTACATGATTAAGATGTGAATTTGCATGAGAGGTGAGAGTTCAATTATGCTCATGTCTATTCTTAAAGTGGGGTTTATTCATTGTAATTCTTAACAGTTTTGGCATCTCACTCTCCTTTGAATCAGAGGAATGTCACTGTCATTCGGAATTAGTATCCGGATTATATTATGAATTTTCTAATCTTTATACTTCAGTTTAATCCTTGAACACAGCAAATTACCTTTAATTCTCTTTTCTTTGGTGCTTTGCACCTTGAGTCTAGCCGTGACTTTAAATGTTTTGTCTCAAGCTTCACTTGACACAAAAACCCACAAGCAGTTAACTAGGGAACTCTCTTTAAGTTATGATTTTTCTTTCAGTTACTCTCAGATAGTGGTGCTCAAAGCCTTTGGCATACTCTGTTAAGTGCACTTGATCTCGACTCTTAGTGCTTTGTCTCAAGGATTACTTGACACAATTACACCACAAGCATATGGCTAGGAAAACAACTCTTTGAGCTTTTAATCATATTTGACCTTCTTAGACATTGATGCTCAGAGCCTTGGACCTTGCTTTTCTTTTTTTTTTTTTGTTTCTTTTGCTTCAAGGATTAAGTTTTTGCTAATTTAAGAGAATTCATAATAGTTCTCTAAATTTATGTTCCTCATACATCAACATCTTTTTATTCAAATTCAAATATGCACTGTTCATATCATGCATTCAAAATCACAAATAATACCCCCACATTTAAGTAAACAAGACTAATCTTAAATATAAACTCAATTTCTCATGCAATACATCACTTCTTTTTTTTCTTTTTAGATTCAAGCTCAGTGAGTGGTACATGAGATATTTAATTTTTTTATTAAAAGTAAATAACAGAGTGAAACTAAATCTAAGAACTGAAACTACTAAAGATCATGCAGGCAATCAAAACAACAGAAAATAGAAGACAATAAAATAAAAACGTAAGGGAAAATAGAATGAATGGAACTCAACCACCTTAGTTATGCTAGTGGCCATCTCATTCCTCCGGCTGTGCTCTTCCAACACCAAACTTAAAACTTTGCTTGTCCCCAAGCAAAGAAAAACTCCAGGGTGTCAAAAATCCCTTTTAATTGCTCCTATTCCTGTTCTAATCACTCTGCATGACCAAAACACATGTAAAACAAGAAAAATTCAAAGAAAAGATTGAGATAAAGTAATTTAAAACCAGAACTAAAAAATCTATAATGCTAAAATAAAAATAACTAAAAAATTAAAACCAAAGCAACTGCAAAACCAAGGATACTAGTAGTTGGGTTGCCTCCCACAAGCGCTTCTTTAATGTCACTAGCTTGACACTTGATTGTTGAATTTTTTTCCTCTTCTTCCAGTTGGTTAAAAGAAATGTCTCCAAGGGAAAAGAGGTGAAAATTAGTGCCCCCAGATATAAATTCCTCATAACAAGCTTTCTTTTATTGTGGTTAGCTTGATTCACCTTGCTTGTTGGGGTAGAGGTTGGATTATTTTTTGTTGACCTTCTCTTTTTCATGGATATTTTCTTCTGTTTCTTGGTCACAATCCCCTTTTCTGTGCTTTCCTTGGTTGCCTTCACTTCTTTGATTTCAAAATTTGGGTGTTGTGTGATAGTTAGAGTGTACCCTTCATAAAGAACTTCTTGAATTGGTGGTTCAATAAACTCACCCTCTATGCCACTCTCTGTTGGTAGATTCCCATAATTGTTTTCATCCCTTACAACCTCCTTTGTTTGTGCATCTTCCTTCTTTGTTGGTGCATCTTCCTCCTTTGAGTTTGCATCTTCCTCTTCTTCCATGTGTGAGGGTGAAAAGTTCTCTAATTCACTGGAATATGAACTCCTTTGATTGATTTTCTCACTTTCTTCTATAGGATCTTGCATTATATCTCTTGGGAAGGAATTTGCTTGTTCCTCTTCCTAGGACTTGATAATCAACTGCACATATTTCTCTATATTTTTGACACTCGTCTTTATATCATGTATGAATTCTTTCATGAGAAGCTCAGGATTTGATGGTTCTTGATATAAATAAAGAGATGGTGGCTCTTGATATGAATAAGAAGGAGATGATGATTCTTGATAAGAGTAAAAAGAGGATGGTTCTTGGTATGAATAGGGAGATGGTGGCTCTTGATATGGGTAGAAAGAGGACGATTCTTGGTATGTATATGAAGATGGTGGTTCTTGATATGAATAGGGAGGTGGTGGCTCTTGATAGTTGGAACATGGAACACTGAAGTTTCTTTGGTTTTGACTTTGCCAATCAAAATTTGGATAGTTCCTCCATCCAGAATAATATGAATCACTACTTGGGTGTGAGTAGTAACCCATGTGATCTCTCTCTATTATTTTTCCTTAGCACAAAGCACCAAACAAAATTAAACGTACCATGTGGTAAACAGGAAAGCAAAGAAGAAATAACAAAAAAATTTTTCTTTTTTTTTTGAAAAGAAATAAAATAAAGAATAATAAAAATAATAGAAAAATTCAAAAATAAATGAAAAGAGGTGAACTAAAAATTTAAAAATTAAACAAAGAAAAACACTAGTATTTTAAAAAATATTTTTAAAAGAAAAATTACTATGAGAACACCAAACTTAATTTTGCATGCAAAAAAAAGCATAAAAGAAATAAAAAGCAAAAAAAGCCAATAGCTCTTTAACCAAAAGGCAAGAGCAAAAAGCCAATAATCCTTTAAACCAAAAGGCAAGGGTAAAAGGATCCAAGGCTTTGAGCATCAATGGTTAACAGGGCCTATAAGGAATAAAATCCTGGCCTAAGCGGCTCAACAAAGCTGTCCCTAACCATATGCTTGTGGTGTGAAGGTGTAAAGTGAAAAGCTTGAGACTGAGCAGTTAAAGTCGTGGTCCAAAACAAAAAGAGTGTGCTTAAGAACTCTGGACACCTCTATCTGGGGATTCTAGCAAAGCTGAATCACAATCCGAAAGGGTTCACCCAGTTAAAGTGTCTGTGGCATTTATGTATCCGGTGGTGATACTGGAAAACAAAGTGCTTAGGGCCACGAACAAGACTCTGAAAGCTGTGTTCAAGAATAAAAAAGAACTGAACTAGGAGAGTCAATAATATCACCTGGATTCTAAGTTCTTAAAGAGATCAACATTTCTGAGTTTTAATGGATAGTGAGATGCCAAAACTATTCAGAAGTAAAAAGCTATTAAGTCCCGCTCATCTAATTGAAACTGAGCTTCATTGAAAACTCTGAGATTAACCAGCAAGTGCACCGGGTCGTACCAAGTAGTACCTCAAGTGAATGAGGGTCGATCCCACGAGAATTGATGGACTAAGCAACAATGGTTGATTAATTTACTTAGTTAGACAAGCAGAAAATGGTGTTTGGGTTTCAATTGCATTAAACAGTAAATTCTGAATATCATAAAGTAAGCAGTAAACAAGTAGTGAATAATATATGGAGAAAACAGTTAAGGCTTCAGAGTTATCTTACTAACTATTTTAATCATGCAAGATTTAATTCATGGCAAACTATATGTGACTAAACCCTAATTTCTTAGACCTTTTTAGTCTCCTCTAAAAATCATCAACCGCCAATTCCTTGGTCACTTAATTCCAATTAGAAAAAGGGTCATACTTCCGTTCCACCCAAAATCATAAGATAAAGAATGAAAACAATTCTTGAATTATAAATCAGTACATGAATTAAAATAGAAAAATAATAATATCAATCCATACAATGGACAGAGCTTCTAACATTAACAGTGGATGTTTAGTTGCTCATGGTTCAGAGAGAAAAATAAGGATTCTGAAAAACTGTAAAGTGCCGAATGAGGTAAGAGAAGAGAAGAGATTCTTTTCTCTTTTATATCTAATCCTAATTAATGTAAAATATATTTCCTAAAACTAAATAATATCTTTTCCTATTTGTAATTAAAATAAAATATTTGACCAAAATATAAATAATATCTTCGCTGGCATCATAAATTTGGATGCGGGACCACTTCTTTCCTTAATAATCCACGCCTAACTTGAGAAACCTCAAGTTAGGCGCAGCCTTGGCAGAATTGATGGAGAAGAAGTATAGACTATTATACATCGTTGGAAAGCTCTAAAAGTTAGCTTTTCAATGCCACTAGAATCACGTCAATTAGACCTCTGTAACTCGAGTTATTCAGGTTTGAGTGCAGAGAGGTCAGGGTTGACAGCATCATTCGCCTTCTTCTCTTTTTCTGTGGAAACTCCATCAAATCCATTCAAATGCTACCTAAAATAAACAAAATTGTCCATGACCCAAAGTAGCATCCATAGTGGCTAAAAGATAATTAATTCTTGATTAAACTCTAAAAATTAAATGCAAATTCACTAGGAAAAGGTAGAAAAGATGCTCACGCATCAACAAGCAACAGTTTAAGTTTGGTGTTTTTATGAGCAGATATTTGATACGCTTTTTGGCATCATTTTCATATAGTCTTTAGCGTGTTTTATTTAATTTTTATTAAGTTTTCATAGGTTTTAGTGTAAAATTTATATTTTTGGATTCTACTTTGAGTTTGTATGTTTTTATTCAATTTCAGGTAATTTATGGCTGAAATTGAGGAGCTGGAACAAAAGTCTGATTCAGAGACAGAGAAAGCACTGCAAATGTTGTCCGGATCTGACCTCCTTGCACTCAAAAGAGATTTTCTGGAGCTACAGACATCCAAATGGAGCTTTCTTAATAGATATGGAAAGCAGACTTCTAGAGCTTTCCATCAATATATAATAGTCCATACTTTGCTTCAGATTAGACGGCCCAAAACTGGTGTCCAACGTCAGCCTCCTACCCCATTCCAGGCGTCCAACGCCCAAAGGAGGAGACCAGTGTCCAAACACCCAAAGAGGACCCCTAGCCAGTGTTCAATGCCCTAGAGGCCTCCTAGCACGTGGATCTCATCAAAGCTCAGCCCAAACACTCACCAAGTGGGCCCCAGAAGTGGATTTTAGCACTAAAAGACTGTTTTACCCTTTCTTATGTAATCCTTAGTCATTAGTTTAGTATTTAAGAGATATTTTACATAATCATACAGACCTTTATACCATATTTTCATTTTTTATTGTGTTTCCTATCAGTATGAGTTTCTCAACCTCCTAGGTTAAGGGGAGAAGCCCTGCTGAGTTCTATGAATTAATAAAAGTATTATTGTTTCTCTTCAATCCGTGTGTGATTTAATTCTAAGATGTATATTCGTTCTTCAACATGATGAACAGGATGACCCATGACAATCATCTTTGTCCTTCATACTAAGATCGTGTGCCTGACAACCACCCGTGTCTTCTTGGGTTCATGTGAATGCGTAACTAGAAAGCATCGAACCGCCAGCTTGATTATACATCTCTTAGACAGCTAATCCATGACTTCATTGAGGACTTCTCGAGACACCAGTTCAGGCGAGGTATGGGGAGATTAAGGTCTTTGTGGTAGAGGCTAGAACCAATGCGTAGTATCCTCTAGTCCAGAAGATTCGACCTTGTCTGTGGCATTTTGAATAGGATCACCAAAGAGAATGAACTGCAGGAGCTTTACCCCCATTTAGATTGGATAACCACTGACCCAGCATTTGATTTGAAGCAGAGTAGATTGGCGACCACGGCCGTACGACGTTGATCATATATAGCCTGCCATAGAAGAAATCATTCACAATTGAAGAAGACAGTAAGACCAGAGTTAATCCAGTAGGACAAAGCAACTCCAAGCCTTAACCATCTAAGATTTAAGATTATCATTGTAAACATATCAACCCAGTTCAGATCTCATAATTCAAACCAACTCTTCTATCTGCCTGACTAAGACCTGCAAGATAACCATAGCTTGCTTCAAACCACAATCCTTGTGGGATCGACCCTGACTTGCTCGGGTATTACTTGGATGACCCAGTGTACTTGCTGGTACAGTTCTACGAAGTGTGGGGGTTCTTGCACCATGTGTCTTTCCCAAGCTTCGTAGAGGGATTCACCCTCTTTTTGTCTGAAAGTTTGAACTTCCACCCTGAGTTTGCTCATTTTCTGAGGTGGAAAGAACTTGGCCATGAAAGCATTGACCAACTTTTCCCAAGTATCTATGCTTTCTTTGAGTTGAGAATCCAACCACATCCTAGCTCTGTCTCTAACAGCAAAAGGGAAAAGCATAAGTCTGTAGAGCTCAAGATCTACCCCATTGGTCTTAACAGTATCATAGATCTGCAGAATTCATATAGGAATTGATGTGGATCTTCTAGAAGAAGTCCAAGGAATTTGTAATTCTACTGCATTAGAGAGACTAATTGAGGCTTAAGCTCAAAGTTATTTGCTCTAATGGTAAGTATGGAGATACTTCTTCCATAGAAGTCAGAAGTGGGTGCAGTAAAGTCACCAAGAACCTTCCTTGCATCTCCTCCATTATTTTGATTGACTGCCATGTTTGTATTTTTAGTTTCTTGTTCGAAAAGTTCTGTGAGGTCTCTTCTGGAGTATTGTGCTTTAACTTGTTGTAAACGCCTCCTTATGGTCCTCTCAGATTCAGGATCACGATCAAAGAGAGGTTTTTTATCTCTATTCCTGCTCATAAATAAGAAAAAGAAAATAGGAAAAAAAGAGAATGGGAGTTTCTATGTCAAAGTATAGAGAATTCCCTGTGAGATATGACGAAGAAAGAAGAATGAGAAAAAGAATTTGAATAAAGGGTGTAGAAGAATTCGAAAATTAAGAATAGAAAGGGAAATTGAAAAATATTTTTGTTTTTTATTTTATTTATTTATTAAATTTGAAAAGCAAGAAGGAAATTAAAAGCTAATTAACTAAAAAGATTTGAAAATTAAAAGGTGGTTTTCAAAAAAGAAGAAACAGAGAGAGGTAAGAAGTTTTCGAAAATAGAAAAGAGAGGAATTAGTTAGAAAGTTTTAAAAAAGGCGAAAGAGAAAGGAGAGTATTAAAGAGATACAAAACTTTTAAAATTAAAATAAGATAAACAAGTAACTAATTAAGAAAGATTTGAAATTAAGATAAGATAGGAGATTTGAAAAAGATTTGAAAAAAATTTTAAATTTAAAATTGGAAAGGAAAAGTCAACAAGATAAGATAAGAATTGAAAAGATTTGAAAAAGAATTGATTTTGAATTTTGAATTGAAACAAGATAAGATAAAGAATTGAAAATAAGTTTGAAAACATAATTTGATTTTGAAAATTGAAATTAAGATAAGATAGGATAATGATTTGAAATTTAAAGAGAGATAAATCAAAGATAAGATAAAAATTTGAAAAGTCTTGAATTTTAAAATTCAAAAGAAAGATAAGAATAGGAAAGAATCAAATTAAAAGAAAAGATTTGAAAAGATTTAAAAAGATAAGATTTAAAATCAAAATTTAAAACTTTTTTGGACTTTTCTTGTTAGTAAAGTTTAAATTTAAAAGATATATATATATATATATATATATATATATATATATATATATATATATATATATATATATATATTCGAATTAATGAGGAAAGAGAAAAATAACCAAAAGACATCAAACTTAAAATGTTTAGATCAAAGGATACTAATTTTCGAAAATTAAAAAGAAAAATACCAAAAGACACCAAACTTAAAAATTTTTAAGATCAAAACAAGAAAAGAAACAAGAACAACTTGAATACTAAGAAGAACACTCAAGAACAAATTCGAAAAATTTTCAGGAAAGATAAAAACATAAGGGACACCAAACTTAAGAACTAACACTAGACTCAAATAAAAGACACAATTTTTGAAAAATTTTGGTAAAAGAAACCAAGAAAGTTCGAAACTTTTAACAAAAGACAAAGAAGAGATGGATTTTGAAAAAGTCTTTGAAAAAGAAAACAAAAGACATAATTAAAAGTACCTAATATAAGCAACAAGATAATCTGGTAGTTTGTCAAACTCGAACAATCCCCGGCAACGGCGCCAAAAACTTGGTGCATGAAATTGACTCCGCAATATTCACACAGATAGACCGGCAAGGCACCGGGTCATCCAAGTAATACCTCAGGTGAGTGAGGGTCGATCCCACAGAGATTGTTGGTTTGAGCAAGCAATCGTTACCTTGTAGATCTTAGTCAAGAGATTTGAAAAGATGATAGTTGTTGTGAAAAACACATAAAATAGATAAATAAATAAAATATTACTAGATAGATGTGAAATCAGTAATGAGAGAACGGTTGAGGCTTCGAAGATGCTTCTTCCTTCTGGATCAACTTTTCTCACCATCTACTCCAACTTCTGATGATTCATTCCATGGCAGGCTGTAAATGACTAACACTAGGTCAGTGGTCATTAGCCTCCTCTACTTCAGATCAAACGCTGGGTCAGCGGTCATCCAATCTGAACGGGGTGAAGCTCTTACAGTCCATTCCCTTTGTGATCCTACTCAAAGAGTCACAGACAAGGTCGGATCTTCCGAATCAGAGAATGTTGCATCCTGGTTCTAGCCTATACCACAAAGGCCCTAATTGCCCCATACTTTGGCTGCACTGATGTCTCCAAATTAGACGTCTAAGAGATGTATAATCAAGCTTGTGGTTCAGTACTATTCCGTCAAGGACTCGCAAGAACCCATGTAAAATAGAGATGACGGTCAAATTACACTCCCAATTCATTAGGATGAAGAACGAAGATACATCTTAGAATGGAATCAAGCATAGATTGAAATAGAATAGTGATATTATTAATCCATAAGAATCAGCAGAGCTCCTAACCTTAACCTAGGAGGTTAGTGACTCATAACTTACAAAAAATAGTAATGTATTCAAAAATATGGCATAAAGTGGGGGAAGAAGATCCTAAACAAGGGTGATCTCCTCCTATATATACTAATATAGTAACTAAGGATTACAAAAATAAGATAAACTAGTCTTGTAGTGCAAAAATTCACTTTTCGGGCCCACTTGGTGAGTATTTGGGCTGAGCTTGAGTGAAGCCACGAGTTGGTACTCCCTCTGCGGCGTTGGACGCCAGCTTTGTACTCCTGAATGGGCATTGGACGCCAGGAATAGGATTGCTGGCTGGCGTTGAATGCCAGTTTTGGTTCTTCATTTCCAAAGCAGAGTATAAACTATTATATATTTCTGGAAAGCCCTGGATGTTACCGTTCCATAGCCGTTGAAAGAGCGCCATTTGGACTTCTGTAGCTCCAGAAGTGCTCTTTCGAGTGCATGGAGGTCAGAATCTGACAGCATCTGCAGTCCTTTCTCTGTCTCTGAATCAGACTTTGCCAAAACTCCTCAATTTCAGCCAGAAAATACCTAAAATCATCATAAACACAACAACTCAAAGTAGAATCCAAAAATATGAATTTTGTACTAAAACCTATGAAAATATAATAAAACTTAAACAAAATATAACAAAAACTATATGAAAATGATGCCAAAAAGCGTATAAAATATCCACTCATCAGTTATCTTATCTTTAAAAGATTTAAATTAAGTTATCTTATCTTATCTTTTAGTTAGTTTTTTAGGGACCTATTTTCACCTTTGGTGAGACCATTTATACAACTTTTGATGTATAAAATTTCCAATTGCTTTATGCATTTTTATTAGTGTGATTATGTGAAGTAAGTGATTTGCTTCACTTATTGCATGAAGAAGATTGAAGGATCCAACACTAAGGTAATTTTGTGTGCTAGTCTCTTTCAATTTTTATCCCTCTGATCTAGGTTGTCAAGGACAGGTTCTTTTATGGTCTAGTAAAGAATCCC
The DNA here is from genome assembly GCF_003086295.3 of Arachis hypogaea. Taxonomy (NCBI): domain Eukaryota; kingdom Viridiplantae; phylum Streptophyta; class Magnoliopsida; order Fabales; family Fabaceae; genus Arachis; species Arachis hypogaea. Next base: position 35,148,225 of record NC_092039.1, on the reverse strand, counting down.
TTCCGATAACCTTAGTTGCTAAAAATAGGTTTTTTAAAGGTATAGTAAAAAAACTTTTTATCTATCTTTTTATGTTTTCACTGTGTCTTTAGGGGATATGTCTTTTTGTGTCATTTTTTTCTTTTTACCTTCCAATCTTTCCGTTGAAATTTTAATGCTTCGAATTTATTAAACTCCCTAAACCCTCGATAACTTCTTATGATATAGTCTTGCTTTTTTATTGTCTCTTACCACCTACTCATGTAATTTTGATTATCACAAGAAGTTATTGATGATTTTCAGCTTTAGAAAAATTATTTTGGTAATCTCTCATCCGTTATTCGTTATAAATTAAAGTCTATTCCCTTCAGTAAAAATATAACTTTTGGAGTTAAAGGTAGGTTCTTTAGATTCTTTTGGATGTTAGCCATATCTATTGATTTATAATTTTATATGATCGAAGGTAGGTCAAGGAAGGCATCAGTCCTGCAAATATAAAAGAAGAAATACATACATTTTTCTTAATATTTAGAATGTAACTATTTAATCTTGAAAAGCAATATAAAAATTTTCAACAAAACAAATGGTGATATATGAGGTTACGGTATAGGTATAAGAAAGTAATTTAAGAATATGATATTTTCCTTTGATCTTTCTCTAAAACATTTTGTGTAAATTTAAGAAGAATGTTAGGGGCAGGAACTTTTGGAATTTATAGCCATTAAATAGCTATTAATGAAGTTTTTAATGGTGTGAGATTGGTGTGAAATTTCATTCAATGACTCTTTTTTTTTCTGGTTACATACTAGACAGAATTTGATAAAATTGTTGCCCCTAGACTTTTCCTATTCTTAAATCCTTTGCCCAATTTGACTAATGAAAATCCGTCTGCAATCAGTTTTACATTCCCTTTAAATACATGGTGTTTAGGTATAAGTGTCATAGAATTTCAAAATTTCTTAATGATTAACTAAGGCTAGAATTGAATTATGTATTCATTGAGTTCTAACTTTCTATAATGTTATGATATTTTAAATAGTTTTAATATGTGTATATTTTTATCTGAACATTTAAAGTATTGAAGTTCTGCAAATTTGAATAAATTTTTTAATTTGTTATTCTGAAACAACCTTAACTTTTCAGTCTTAGAGGATATATAAACTTCATAAATTCAGACAAACAATATAGTATTGTGCTTGCCAAACTTGCAACAAAAATGAGCGATAAAAACATTTGTGCTGGATATTGGTGTGAAGGTTGCCAGAAAAATGACAAGTAATACAGTTTAAGAAAATTTAAATTTTGAATTTTTTAATTTGAAAAGTTTATAATTTTACAATATAGTTAAAATTTAGTTTGTACTCTTTTAGATACAAAAATTGCTAATGATAGTGGGAAGCTTATGGCTCAGTTATCAATGAAAAAGTTGAGAAAATTGTTAGTTGCCTTGTTGATGAATTAAATACCTTAAAAATTCAGATAATGTGTATGTTTAGTACTTTAGTTATTGTCTTTGTACCGTTCATTTTGGATAGAATTTATTTAATCATTAATTTCTTTTTATTATTTTCAGAAGTCTAATGTATCCTTAGATTTTAAAGAACTGACCCTTTATTACTTTAGCATTTGCTAGAGGATGACCAGAAGTATTTTTTTTTTTCCCTCGTATTTGTCTATTATAATTTTGCTTTCTTTTTAAATCTTATATGTGCAACTATGCATATGTTGTGTTTTTACTGAACATATATAATTTTACTGTTCTATATTTTTAAATATATCATATCCTGTCACTTAGCACTTTTTTTTCTTATTATTTTCGACACCACTTAACTAGAGACGACCATCATTTTTCTAATCTTTTTGCTGATTATACTATCGATCAGTAGATTGTTTTTGTTATATTGAATAATAAAAGCATATATCTTTTACCATCTAATTTATATAATGACCACATCATATATCACTATATTTTAATTCAGCTTTTCAATAATCATAATATATTATTATATCACATATACATATATATTTTTTTATATTTTAATTGTTTTTTTTTTCTGCTTATAACATGTTTTATTCCATATTTTATTTTTTATTCTAAAACTTATTATTTGCAAAGATAATATTAAGAAGTTCATGTAAATGTTGAACTAAATCATATGATTCAATTTTTATTATATTTATAGTTGACTTATTCATAAAGATATCAATTTATTCACTCTAATTTTCAAATTTCAAAAAAAAATACACTATTTTTGAGATATAAATATTCAGTTTTCTTTTTTTTTTAATTAGGAGTAAGACTCGAATTCGAGATTTTTTTTATGACTAAATCCGATACGTCTAAGTAAAAATAAAGTGATTATGCCATTTGAACTATAACTCGTTCCTATTACATATTTCCTGTGAGGTATCAAGCTAGAAGTGAAGAGTAAAGAAGTGCAGAGAGAAGAAGAATCAGATTTGAGTTGTGTGAGAAAATGAATTTGCCTTAATTGATTTTACAGGTGCTACAACTGTATATATAATTGATAATGTAACTAATTTAGTTAACTGAAAGCTAACTAATTGTTTCTGGAGTCTTCAAGAAAGTTCTGGTTGTAACTAATTTTCTAACTGCATACTAATTACAGCTTGCTTGTGTATTACTGCTAACATCAACCCTACTGTTTTGTTTGTTGGAGTTTCCTTTTGTAGTGATGCTTTTGTTGGAACTGTTGGCTTGGATTCGTTCTGTAATTCTGAGCTTGGATCTGAATCTGTGGAAGTTGAGGCTGGAAATAGGTTTTGTGAATATGTCCGCTATTTGGTCTTGAGAGGGAATGTGCAGGATATTGACTTTCTTCTATGCAACATGGTCTCTTACAAAGTAAAGATCAAGTTCAAAGTATTTGCTTTTGTTGTGAAGGACTGGGTTTGCAGCCATTAAGACTGTACTTTGACTGTCACAGTAGCGATTGGGTGTGATGGAGCATGGGATTTTTATTTCACTCATCAGGTTTTGGATCCAGAGGATCTCAGTTAGGCCAGCAGCTAACCCTCGATACTCTACCTCTATGGAGCTTCTTGAGACTGCATTCTGTTTTCTACTCAACCATGAGACTAGGTTTGGTCCTAGGAATACACAGAACCGACTGATTGATTTCTTGTCATCAATGTCACTGCCCCAATCAGAGTCACTGAAGCCATAAATTCAATATTTATTTGTTCTTTGGAATCTCATCCCACAGTTTGATGTCCCGGCAAGGTATCGTAAGATCCGTTTGACTGCTTTCCAGTGGCTTTCTAGAGGGGTATGCATGAATTGAGAGACTTTGTTCACAGCATAGGTGATTTCAGGTCTGGTGATTGTAGCATATTGGAGGCCCCCAACTATAGATCTGTACAGGGATGGGTTGTGGTGGATATCCTTACCATTAGCTGATAGCTTGAGACTTGATATCATAGGTGTTGGTACTGCTTTAGCATCACGTATTCCCGCCCTAGCTAACAGGTCTTGAATGTACTTTGTTTGACACAGGAGCATGTCAATTTCATTGAGTTTCATAGTTTCAATGCCCAAGAAATAACTCATATTCCCCAAATTCTTGAGTGTAAACACATCATTCAACTGAGCAATTAGGGTGGAAATTTCAGCTTGGGAGCTCCTAGTAACCAGTATATCATCCACATAAGCTAGAATGTAGATGGCAGAAGAATGAGAGAACCTGGTAAAGAGGGATGTATCAGATTTGGTGTTTGTGAAGCCAAATTAATTGACGGTATCTTTGAGCTTTGTAAACCATGCACTGGGAGCTTGCTTCAAGCCATATAAGGACCGTTGGAGCTTGCAGACACGGTGGGGTTGAGTGGGAGAGGTGAACCCTTCTGGTTGAGACATGAAAACGATCTCATATAGATCCCTATTAAGGAAGGCATTGTTGAAGTCAAACTACCGAATGGACCATCCCTTGGAGAGTGCTAGGCTAAGCATTATGCGGACTGTGGGCGAACGGACGACAGGGCTAAAGACTTGGTCATAGTTGACCCCTTCTCGTTGGTGAAACCCCTTGGTGACAAGGCGAGCTTTGTACTTTTGAATGGTGCCATCTGGGTGCCTTTTAATGTGAAATACCCATTTGGAGCCAATTATTGGGTCAGTGTGTGGTGGGGGGTTTGGGTACCAGCTGCCAAGTTTTATTGCGCATCAGGGCATCAAACTCCTCCTACAAGGCTTGTCTCTAGTGGTGGCTGGCCAGCGCCTGTTGAATAGAAGAAAGTAGGGATTCAGTGAGGTTAGAGGCAGGGGTGGTGAGGACTGCAGGATAGGTTCTGGGCTTAAGGTTCCCTGTCTTGCTGCGAGTCTGCATAGGGTGATGATTGACTGGGGCTGGTGGAGGAAGCGGCAAGATAACTTCAATGCAACCTGGCTAGAGAGTACTTGTGGTAAGTGGGGAAACACTGACAGGGGCATTAGTAATTATAAAAATAGAATCATGAGTTTCAGAAACAGGTAAGGTAGATAATGAATCAGGTACTGAATTAGCTATATTGGAAGTATCATGTAATGAATGCAAGGGTAGTTGGGGGCTGGGAAGTGGGGATTGGGTGGGTTGTGGGGGGCAGAATGGGTGGGGATGGTTGTGGTGGGGGATGAGTTATGGGAGGGATAATAGCTGAGGTATTGGCTAAGGGTAGGTAGAGGAGAGGGGAGGTTTGGGATAGGGGGTGGTAGTAGCTTGGGGAGGGAATAGTTCATTGTAGGGAAACTCAAATTCATTGAAAATGACATCTCTGGATGTGAATTCTTTTCCATTTGAAGAAAGACAAATATATCCCTTGTGATTTGCAACAAAGCCAATGAAAATGCATTTCTGTGAGTGGTGGCTGAACTTGGTTTGGTTGTATGGTCTGAGGAAGAGATAACAGGTACAGCCAACAAGTTTGAGGAAGGAGTAATCAGGCTTGGTGTTGGTAAGGGCGTCATGAGGTGAGATATTATTTAGTTTGGAATTTAGGAGTAGATTAATTAGGTAGGTTGCTGAGAGGGCTGCTTCTCCCCAAAAGGTTAAGGGAAGGGTTGCTTGGGCTAAGAGGGTTAAGGTGGCTTCTGTTATGTGTCTGTGCTTTCTTTCTACTTTTCTATTTTGTTGGTGAGAGTAGGGGCGGGTAAGTTTGTGTTGTATGCCACTGGTTTCAAGAAATTGGGTAAATGCTGCAGATAGATATTCTTTTCCATTGTCGGTTTGTAATACTTTTATTTTCAACCCAGTTTTGAGTTCAATTGCTGCTTTGAACTTTTGAAAGGCAATAAAGGCTTGTCCTTTTGTTTGCTGCAGGTAGATGTTGGAGTATCTTGTACTAGCATTAATGAAGCATATGTAGTACCTGCAACCATTTCTACTGTACACAGGAACAGGTCCCTAGAGGTCAGAGAAAATCATATCTAAGGGTGCATAGCTGGTGTGTGAGTCAAGGTGAGGTAGTTGATGTATTTTGCTGATACAACAAGCATGAGACAATGAGGGTTCAAGACTCTTTTTATTGATTGAATCATTGTCAATTACATTGCACTATTTCATTACAATAGAAGTGACTTTTTTAGATGGGTGAACCAATTTTCTATGCCACATTTGTGCAGTAAGACTTATATTTTTACAGGCTATTAGTGTATTTGCACTTGACACATTTACATCTCTATCTGGCTTATTTGTCACTGCACTATTGGATAGTAAGACACTAGCATACTTGACTTGCTTTTGTGACTGCTGGAATGTATTGTAAGTACTTGATTGCTTGTTGTGTGAGTGCTGCTGTTGTGATTTTGGCTGAGGTATTGTGTTGGTAGTGAGGGCTGGATCTTGATTTTCTGCAGTATTAGGTGCTGATGTAGTTTTTGAGGTGAGTTATGAGGGTAAGCTAAGGGTGAAAGCACGGGGCTGTGTTATGGAAAGGTTGGTGGCAGGGAAGGCTTTGGCTTTATTTGTAATGGCAGTAGGGACTTTGTGTGGTTTGGTGTGTGCTGATGGGGCTGTATTTTGGTTTTCTGCAGTGTTAGGTGCTGACGTGGTTTTTGAAGTGAGTAGTGAAGGTGTGTTAAGGGTGGAAATGGGGGGCTGTGTTATGGAAAGGTTGGTGGCAGGGAGGGCTTTGGCTTTATTTGTAATTGCAATGGGGACTTTATGTGGTTTGATATGTGCTGATATGGGCTGTGCTGGTATGGGTTGTGGGGTGAGGTATGAGGGTGAATTAAGGTTAGTGCTTGTGTTGTAGCAGGTTGAATTGGTTATACTGTGATTACTGAAACTAGGAGTTCTTGGAACAATTTGAACTCCCTCAAATTTGTATAGTCCATCCTTAAGCAGTCCTTGAAGAAGGACTTTCTTGGTTATCTGGCATTTCACATTACACAAGTAAGGCCAGAATTCAAAGTAGACACAGTTGTCTAATGCAAATTTAGCTACACTTATTAGGTTTTTAGAGATGGTAGGGGCATGGAGTAGATTTTGTAACTGAAAGGGTTTGTTTGATAATGATGCATGCATTAATGTACTTCCAATATGCCTAATTTTCATACCTTGACCATTACCTCCAAAGACCTATTATGTGCCATCATAATTGGTTCCTGTGGCTAGGTTTCGTGAATCATGAGTGATGTGGTGAGAAGCTCCCGAAATAGGGTACCATGCTGTGTCTGGTATTGATGAGGGGAGGGTGAGGAGTGCTTGGGGATTTGGGGAAGTAGGTTGTGGTGCATTTTGTGATTGTTGGTGCTGCTGAATGGTTCTTGGGTTGGAATCGTTGTAGAAGGCAAAAGATGGAGGTTGAGCTGTGTTTAGAGGTTAAAGATGGGGATTCATAAAGTCTTGGTCGAAGCAATGATAGCATTGGACAACCATGTGACCAATCTTGCCACAGAGTTGGCATTGCAGTCTACTACCTTGCCACCAAGAGGAACGGCCGCCTCCACCTCTGTACTGTCCTCTGCCTCTGGAGTCTCGAAAGCCGCCTCTGCTGTTGTAGTTGTTGTAGCTTCTTCTTCGAGAATTTTCTTGAATTTCTTCATTGCTTTGAGTGATATTTACTTGCATTGATCCTAGTTGTGTCTTTCTGAACCTTTCAATTAGCTCTTCTTAGGTTAAGAGTTGTGTTTCCAGTTTACTTTCAGTGGTGTGATCTATTCTTGCTGTTGCAACAGTGACAAATGTGTTGTATTCTTCACCAAGTCCTGCCAAGACTACTTCAATGTATTCTTCCCTTAAGAGTGGTGCTCCGAGCGCTTTCAGCAATCTGCCACCTGATTAATCTTTGACATATACTCTGTTACCGTCGAGCCATGCTTCTTGAGTGTTCTTAGCTGAGTTTTCAGCTGTTTGATTCTTGTTTTCACTCTTGCCGCAAAGTACTCTTCCAGTGTGATCCAAATCTGGTATGCATACTCGCATTCGATTACTCAGTTTATAAAGCTCGGTTCCATGGATGCAATTAGCCAAGCTACTAGCCATTGATCTTGAACTTTCCATTCTTCATATTCATGACTTTCAGTTTTGATTTCTCGATCTGATTCTGAGCTGAATCTTATTGGAATCTTCGAAGGATTGAGATGACTTTACAGTTTGTTGATCTTGATGCACGCAAGAGCTTGCTTTTTCCACGCCTTGTAATTGTTTTTGCTGAGTTTGATTGCAGCTAAGGCAGCGAACGCATTTTGATTCGGTGCACTCACAGGCGCACTGGTGGTGAACTGAGGTATGTGCTCCATGGATCTAGAGCTTTGATACCATATGAGGCATCAAACTAGAAGTGAAGAGTAAAAAAATACAGAGAAAAGAAGAATCGGATTTGAATTATATGAGAAAATGAATTTGCCTCAATTGATTTTACAGGTGCTACAACTGTATATATAGTTGATAATGTAACCGATTTAGTTAACTGAAAGCTAACTAACTATTTCTAGAGTCTTCTAGAAAGTTCTAATTGTAACTAATTTTCTAACTGCATACTAATTACAGTTTGCTTGTATATTATTACTAACATTTCTAGTTTTCTCCATAATTTTTTTTTTCAGTTTCCTCATTCTTATTACATATTACATCATGTTTATTTTTTATATTAAAATTTTAGTTAATTATTTGTTTTCACATTTTATAATTTATGTTTTTAATTTTGATAATTAATATTTTATAATATGTATTCATTTAATATGACATCATTTCTTTGTCATGAATTTTATTTCTATTGGTCGATCCAGTTTTCCATTAGGGCCGTGTCAAAAAAGAAAGCAAACCCGGCCCAGCATCACAGAGCACAAAACCCTAATAGCTCATGTATACCCTGCCACCCCCACTCTTCCTTCTCGTGTTGTTCTCAGAGTCTACCTCTCCGAAGAAGAAAGAAAAAACAGAGAAAGAATGGGGCGCGTGAGAACCAAGACGGTGAAAAAATCTTCTCGCCAGGTTATCGAGAGGTACTACTCTCGCATGACCCTTGACTTCCATACCAACAAGAAGGTTCTAGAAGAAGTCGCACTCATTCCTTCCAAGAGGCTCCGCAACAAGATCGCAGGCTTCTCCACTCACCTCATGAAGCGGATTCAGAAGGGACCGGTCAGAGGCATCTCCCTCAAGCTTCAAGAAGAGGAGAGGGAGCGTCGCATGGACTTCGTTCCTGATGTGTCCGCCATTGACATTCAACACATCGAGGTCGATAAGGAGACAATCGACATGCTTCAGTCTCTAGGTATGTCTGACGTCCCTGGAATCACTCAGGTCGATCCTGTTCCTGTTCAGCAGATCCCGTTTGGCCGCCCTGGCGCTGGATTCGGCGGTGCTCAGAGGAGGTACTGAGAAAAAGAAATTTTCAATGTGTTGGAATCTTGTTATCGATATTAGGGTTTTTAATTTGGGGAAAAAGGATTATGTTTTGCTTGAACAGTTTTGTTTTTCTTGTTTCTAATTATTGTCTTTTGAAATTGATACTCTGGTGACTTGTTAGTTAAATTCTGCGATGTATTTTTATATTGGATTATTATGATTTTGTTATGTGGTCTTTGATTCGAGAGGCCGAATATATTTACGCGTGGCGATGAATCTCTGCCTAATTAGGTTTTTGAGGATAAACTTGTGCGCCTTGGTTTTAATTAAGATTTGTTATGAACTTTAATTGAGTCCATATATGTTGATGAATTGGTGAAGAAACTGAAATATGTACGATTAGATTTTGCAACTAAACTCTTGAGAATTACCTAAGTTTGTGTAAGCTCTACGAGTTTAGTTGAACTCTTGATTATTACCTTGAAACTATGAAATTGGTGAAAGGGGAATGTGGGGTGTGTTATGCTTAAAACTTTTAATTGAATGACGTTGAGATCTTAAAGGTGTTTTCTTCAAAGTATAATTTTGTTCAAACCGAGAGAGCGTTATTCTTTGTGATGTTTTGCTGGAAACTTAAAGAGTGGGATCGTAGTAGGGTATTTAAATCCAATCCGATCCGGATTAAATCACTCATCCAGTCCGATCCAAACTAAAACCGCACTAATTCGGATTTGATTGGATTCTATTTTTTTCATTCTGTTGGATTGGATCGGATCGGATTTAGAATTTACTTTTCATAATCAATCCAATCCGTACAATATGCAATAATATTATTATTTTATTATTATATTTATAATTATATTTATAATATATCCAATTTGTTATATATTTTTTTATTATTTATGTATTAATATTTTTTAATAAATATTTTATGTTCAAAATGTTATTTATTTATTTATTTTAACTAATTTATAATTTTATTTTTATTGTTATGGTATCGTTGGCTTTTTAAGATATTGTTAAGATTTGTTATGTCTGATTATTTAAAATTTGATGTTGAGATTTGTTATAAGTATTTAATTTTTGAGCGATGTTAGGGGCCAGCAATTTTGGTGATTGTTAGTCATCAACTAGCCATCAATAATGATTTGATGGTGTAAGATTAGTGTAAAATTTCATTTAATGGTTCACCTTCTTCTGTTGGTTATATGCTGGCTAAAATTCAATAAAACTGTTGGCTTCCTAGACTTTTCTTTAATTTTTTTTATTTTTTTTATTTAAAAAACCACAAATTTAAACCGATCCAAATTGCTTGTAATCGTCGGATTGGATTTCCAAAAAAATTTTATCCAATTCAAATCACATCGCACATAAATTAAGCGTTCAGATTGGATGATTAAACTGCACCGCGAACACCCTTAGATCGTAGTAGGGTGAGTTATACCATTTATTGTGGTTTAGTATTTAATTCGTTCGTAAATGACTGGTCAAGCAGCTGCATGGTTCGAAATTCGAACTAATCCTCCATTGTTGCGTTACTTAAAAAAGTCTAACACGATTTCGATTTCGAAGAAAAAGTAATAATGTTTTGTCAATCAAACGAGATGACTTACACCCAATAATTCATCATTATGAACAAGGTGAGTTCTTTGGTTTAGAAGGGGGAGAGCTTCTACACCTATATTGTTGGATGAGTAGAGAGACAGTTTGACAAGTGAGGCACAGGGGGCCTTGTTTTTCTGTGCTGATTAGGATTCAATCTAGTAAGATGATAATGGACCTTACTATAAGGGATATTTTTTTCCATCAATCTTTATACAGCTACAAAAAAAAAGCTTCTGTTTACAAGTATACATTAGTTTGACTCATTTCATTGTACATGCCACCTACCAATAGGATTTTTTAAAATAAATAATTTAATTATTTTAATTATCAAAATAAATAATTTAATTATTTTAATTACAAAATTAAATAATTTGTAACATATTTACTAATTTACACTATATCTATTTATTTCGTTTATACCGTAAATGAGATAATTTTGTACCGTTAAATCGTCCACTATTAACTCGGTTATTTTTTTCTAACTATCTATTATTAATACTATTGCTTCTTTCACTTGGTCACTTTTATCTATAAATTTTAATGGACAAAATTTTTAAATTTTTATGTATTCTGTTGAGTATTAAATTTTAAATTTAAATTATATAAATTTTAAATTTTGTTTGTTGCATAAGAGTACATAAAAATTTAAAATATAATTTAAATATACGTGATTTATTTGATGACTCACTTAATAGATGTTACGACTCTATTGTTATAGAATATGAAATCGGGTATATAAGTGTACTCCGCGAGATAGCCAGAATTGATTCGATCGATTAGGAATTGACTCTTATTCATTAATGGAAATCATCTAACCAATTAATCCATTTCCATTGAGTCTTATTCATTAATAAAAATCAATCAATCAAATTTTGATGTACTCACATGTAACAAATCAAATTTTGATGTACTTCCATACAACAAAAGAAATTTCATATTTTTATATAAATCCTACTAAAAAAGCAGTTTCACTTATTTTCATGGTTAAAAAAAAGTAAACGTATTGATGTGCTTATTTTAAATAGGTACTCCATCTTTTTTATTGTTTAAAATTGACGGCTTATCTTTTCTATTATTTCAAATCGTCCATCTTTTCTATTATTTAAAACATTCTATTTTTAAGAGTTTGGTCTAATTTAAATTATTAATATTTTTATTATTTTTAAAAATTATATTTAATTATTTATAAATACATATATTTTGTTTACAATGTAAACGAGATGTATGAAAATTGAAAGAATACACATATCTCATTTACACGATAAACGAGATAAATAAATATATTGTAAATTGGTAAATACTCTACAAATTATTTGTTTTGGAAATTAAAATAATTAAATTATTTATTTAAAAAAAATCCCCCAGCAATACATCCTCCTCCTTTGGTTTGCTATATTTTTTAAAAATAAATAATTTATTATTCTAGTCTTTAATCTTGCTATGTAAAGATTATAGATTTTTTTTAAATAAATATTTAAATATTTTATTTATTGATATAAATAATTTGGACACAATTTATGTATTTACGGTAAATAAAATAAATAATAAAAATAAAATGAATATTAAATTACGGTTCTATTTGATTTTTTTTTATCCAAACCATTTGAATCAAACCAAATCAAATGATTTGTTCGATTTTTTCAAACAAATGTAGGTTATGTTCTCTGGGTTGAGCACAAGTTAACCATCCTCAAAATAGCAGACAGACTTTATCTATAGACATCATGACTTAGTATAGTTAATACTTTAACTAAATGGAATAACAAATTTAAAGACACATTTTGTGTTAATAACTTTTTCAAGGGGAAAATAAATCCCGCACATCAACATTAAAACTCACTAGAATGATCATTTGAGTGTAATGATGTAACAATTCATTCAAGGAGGAGCTCAAAGAAATCACTACAACATAAAAGCTTGGTGCTTAGCTTTCATGGGAAAAACTTGATTATATATTTTATATTAATTATTGGAAAAAATTCTTTCATTTCAGCACAAGAAAAATTTTAGAATAGTCTCATTCCTTTGTTATTTGTCATGGCAAGAAAAAAAAACCACAACTATAAACAAATATGTAGACAAAAGATATTTTATTGAAAGAGAATAAAGTATCATAAAATAAAAGAAGAAAAATACATTGGATAACAAAATAAATTTACAAATAATTTAAAAAATTAAGAGCAGAAATACAATAACAAATAAATTAAACAATGATTAATGAACCAGCACTGAGAAGCAATTTTCTTAAAGAATGAACAACAAATAAAACAATAAACACTGAACTAGTAATAAAATAACAACTAGCAACAATGAAATCAATAAATCCATAACAAGTAAAACAATAAAACAAATAAAACAATAAATTTCTCTAAACAATGAAAAACAAATAAAACAATAACAAGTTAACAACAACAAGCAACAATAAATCAGTGATTATTGAACAGAAATTAGTCAAATTACTTAATTAGATACTTGACTAGGAAGTTCGGGCTTCATGTCTGACTTAAATTGGTGGTTCGGTGGCCGATGCTGTGCTATGCTATGTTGTGGGTGGCCAGAAATACCGCTGAGTGTAGGTGATGCTGTGTTGGGTTGCTTGGTGCTGGGGTGGCGCCCGTGTGCATCGATGACCACGACTCTGCGAGGGTGGTGCTGGCTGGGAAGAAGGCTTCCACAACGCTACAAGGGGGTGGGGTGGGGAGAGGGGGTTGGCTTTTAGGATTTTTTAATGTACGGATTCAGTTTTGTTGGAGTTTTCGTTGTCAGAACTAAAAATCGAATCGAATCGAATCGCAATAAAAACAATAAAATATTTTTTTCGAATTTTTCGATTTTCGATTTGTTTAATTTTCAGTTTTTTAGTTTGGTCGATGGGTTTAGATCGATCCAGATTAGTTTTAAATACCCTTATTTACTATGTAAAGATTATGAAATTTTTTAAAATAAATATTTAAATATTTTATTTATTAATATAGGTAATTTGAACACAATTTATATATTTATTGTAAACGAAATAAATAATAGAATAAATACGTAAATTGTGTTTAAATTACTTATATATCAATAAATAAAATATTTAAAATATTTATTTATAAAAGAATCCAAAGATTATGTGATCCGAAAAAGTATAGCTCGTTTTTCAATTTACCTATAATAAAAACAAAATAATACCGCTTTTAAAATTAATTTTAATTGCCAAAAACGTAATTAACATGTTTCTCTTATGGTTTTTTGCTTATATACTAAATTTCTTCTATTTATTACCTAAACATCATGTTCTTCAACGCGGGAAGCTGGGGAAATTCTGTTCCGGGCTATGCAACTGGAGGAGTACGGCAACACCATCTTTTTAGTCTTCTTTTTTGAGTTACATATCTAAATTTCGTTATGAATTAAATTTAATCAAATTAAATAATAAAATTTAAAATAATAATAATTATAATTAATTTTTGTTATGTTAAATTAATTTAATTATTTTTTATTAACAAAAAAATTTAGATGTATGTTATTATTCTTTGATAAACGGCAGCAACTAGTCTTATGCAAACTTCTCTTTTTAGATGTCTTTTTCTTTTTTTTATCCATCTGATAATATTTTCTTTTTTTAACATCTTATTTGAAAAATTTTCTTTCTTTTTATGTAAAGTGTTCCACGTGTAACCTTTTTTTTAAGAATAAAAAAGTATAATTTTGACAAAATAAAATAAAATAAAATAAAAACATCATGTTCTTAAAACATGTCTATAGCATAAAATTTTATAATAATTTTAACGGGCCTGCTATACATACAAGACCCAGCCCAAATAGAACTCACGCGCATGAAGAGAGATAACATGGCGCGTCAAAATCACGCGCTCAACACTCAAACGGTTACGTATGGCAGACTCTTCCACTTCTTCCACTTCTTAAAGCGCTTTGAAAACAAGGAAGCCCTCCCATTTTCGAGCGAAAATCAAAGTTCAAAATATACAAATCGTTGTTCGAAACCTCCATCAAAACACCATCAAACTCTCCGTGAAGAATCTGAAGAGAAAACAAAGCAACAATACTCAACGTAAGTTCATTAAGATTCCTGTATATTTTACTTTTCTTCTACGTCGTTCTTCTAGGGTTTACTATTATTCTTGCTTTTTTGTTACACTGTTCTAAGTTCTACATCGTTCTTCTAAGTTCTACGTCGTTCTACATTGTTGTTCTAAGTTCTCCTGCTATTGTTGTTGATTTTTGGGGGTTTATTCCGTAGATTGGGGGTGTATACTGCTTAACCTTGTAATGTGGCTTGATATTGAAGCATGGTTGAGTGATATCTGACTAATATCTATATGGATGTATCTGAATAATATCTATGGGTGTATCTCACTGTTATCAATGGGTGTATCTTGCTGATATCTTTGGGTGTATCTGACTCATATATATGGGTGTATCTTACTGTTATCAATGGGTGTATCTTATTGTTATTAATGGGTGTATCTGACTCATATATATAGGTATATCTTACTGATATATTTGGGTGTATTTTTCGTTTCAGAGAAAATGGCAGCAAGAAACCAAACAAAAGACCTTAAGTGTGCCACACATCTCCTAAGTGATAAGTTCAGAAACATGACTGAGGAGAAGAAGGCGATTGTGAGGGATCTCGGATTCGGTGGGTTGATGCACATCCCACCACTAAGGGTGGATCACCAACTCTTAAGGGAGCTGGCAAACAACTTCAAACTTGGGGAGAACAGACTGAAGACAGGATATGGTTCTTTCCAAATAACACCAAAAAAAATAGGTCATGCGCTTGGCATCAATGCAACAGGTAACTAGCTTAAAATTATAGGTGTATATTAAGTTGTTGCTTGGGTGTATTTAAGTTGATGCTTGGGTGTATTTGAACCGACTTGGATACTTTGTTGTCTTCCTTTTTGTAGGAGATCTATTTCCTGAGAAAGTTGAGTATAAGAAACTTTCTGATGATGACAAAATAATTTATAGAAGATTCCAGGGTAAGACCCTCAAAAGTCTTACCGATGAAATGATGGAAATCGGCGTTGGCAACGAAGAGGAATGCCTGATGTTCAAGAGGATATTCATCCTCTACATACAGATGGCGTTCCTTTTGCCAACGACGATAAATAAAATATCACCCGTGCACCTGGCCCCAATTTTTAAGATGGACGGCATATCGGAGAGAAACTGGGGGGCATGTTTTGACCTTCATGGTCAAGGGCATCACAGACTACCAGGAGAAGAAGAAGAAGGCAATTAATGGCTGCCTCTTCGCGCTGATGATAATCTACTTTCATCTTTCAAAAAATAAAGGCAAGAACAGGGCTGAAAGACCACCAAAGCTCTGGATTGTCAACTGGACTAAGGAGCAGTTGGTGGAAAGAATAACTGCAGAAAAAGAGGAAATTTTGGTAAGTAAACATAATAAGTTGGGTGTATTTTATTTACCTGAATGCTGCTAACTAAAATATCTCATGTTTCAGGGGATTGTGAAGATGGCAGAGACAAGAGAAAAAATGAAAAAAAAAAAGAAAAAAAACAAGAAATAAAAAAAACAAAAAAAGGAAGGCGAGTCCAACATCGTCTTCGGAGACAGAAACTACTGACAGTGACACTTCTACCTCTGAGTCTGAGGCTCAAGAAGACTCAGAGGATTCAGGAAGAAAACACCCCAGCAAAAAGGGGAAAAAGTAAGTACCATACTTGGGTGTAATTTCTTTTTCAAGTTGGGTGTATTTTGTTTGATAACGTTGGGTGTATGTAGTTTATTAAGCAGGGTGTGTTTCGTTTGCTGCGTTGGGTGTATATTGTATATCCAGTTGGGTGTATCTCGTGAATTCATTTGGGTGTATTTTTAGTATGTTCTAAATGATGATTGTTTGTCTTCCAGATTGGACTCCAGAAAAAGAAAGCAGAGGCAAGAGGAGTCAGATTCTGATTCAGAATCTGAATCTGAACCAAGTGATGAGTAATGTCCTGAAATTATTACTCCTTTCTTTTGGCTTCATTATAAAGATTTCTGTATTAACTGAAGTGTCTATTATTAACTTATAGGAGCGAAGAATCATCACCTGCGGAGAAGGAGAAGAAAAAGAAAAAAACAAAAACAACACCAAAAAAGTAAGCACTTCTTTGGATAATATTCTGTGATAAAATTAATTTTTTATTTCTGATTGGTACTCTTTTTTTCCACCCAAAACACAACAAAAAAAGAAAAAAGTTGTTGTGGAGGATTCACCTCCTGAAGAAGATCAATACTTTGACGGGTACAGTACCTCATAAGCTATATTACGGTCTATCATCGTAATTTTTTTGTTAACATCTTATTTTATGAATGTAGTGAGAGATATGAAATATTAAGTGACGAACTCGATGAATGGCTAAGGGAAAACGTTGATAAATCTGCTGCAGAGGGATATGTCTTGCTGGGCTGTGTATTTGAGATTTTGGTGTGTTTTGTTTGGTAATAATTGTATCTTGTTTCGTAGGGAGAACCAAGCTGACCTACGATCGACAGAAGGTCGCTATGTGTCCTCTAAAACGTAAGAAGCTTTATTATTTAATAAAATCTTGTTATCATGATTTGGATGTATTTTGTGGATCAAGTTGGGTGTATGTTGTTTACTAAGTTTGGATATTTCGTTTTGTTTTGTTGGGTGTATATTGTCCATTCGGTTGGTTGTATCTTGTGCATTTATTTGGGTATATTTTATACATGTATCTTATTTTGTCTGAATAACATTGAATCTGTTTAGACTACTGGTGGACGAAATTGTGATCAATTCTCTTTAAGTTGTTTGTCTTTGTATGAAATCATTATTATGGCACTGGTTGATTTCACAACTCCGTTCAACTAACCAGCAAGTGTACTGGGTTGTCCAAGTAATAAACCTTACGTGAGTAAGGGTCGATCCCACAGAGATTGTTGGTATGAAGCAAGCTATGGTCACCTTGCAAATCTCAGTCAGGCAGATTAAAATGGTTTATGGGTTTTTCGAATAATTAATAATAAAAAGAAAATAGATTATATGTAAAAAAGGGATAGAAGACTTATGCAGATTCATTGGTGAGAATTTCAGATAAGCGAATGGAGATACTGTATGGCTCAAGGACGCCTGCCCTCCTACTGCTTCTACTCAATCCTTCTTACTCCTTTCCATGGCAAGCTTTGTATAGGGGTTCACCATCAGCTGTGGCTACTTTCAATCCTCTCGGGAAAATGATCCTATGCGGTTGTCAGTCGCACGGCTAATCGTCTGGAGGCATCACCCATGGTTGATGGCTACATCCCATCCTCGCAGTGAAAACTAATGCTCACGCACTCTGTCACAGTACGGCTAATCACCGGTTGGTTCCCGCTCCTACTGGAATAGAATCCATTGATTCTTTTGCGTCTGTCACTAACGCCCAGCACTTGCAAGTTTGAAGCACGTCACAGTCATCCATTACCGGAATCCTACTCGGAATACCACAGACAAGGTGAGACTTTCCGGATTCCCAGGATCCTACTCGGAATACCACAGACAAGGTGAGACTTTCCGGATCCTCATAAATGCCGCCATCTATCTAGCTTATACCACGAAGATTCTGTTGGGGAATCTAAGAGATACACGTTCAAGCTTTGTTTCATGTAGAACGGAAGTGGTTGTCAATCACACGCGTTCATAAGTGAGAATGATAATGAGGGTAATCTAACTCATTACATTCATCATGTTCTTGGGTACGAATGAATATCTTGGAATAAGAATAAGAGAGATTTGAATAAAAGATAATAGAATTTCATTAATACTTGAGGTACAGCAGAGCTCCACACCCTTAATCTATGGTGTGCAGAAACTCCACCGTTGAAAATACATAAGCAAAGGGTTCAGGCATGGCCGAATGGCCAGCCCTCTCCCTGATCAAGTGACCGAATGATAAAGGACTTAAAGTGGTCAAAAAAGATATCTAATACAATAGATAAATGTTCTATTTATAATAAACTAGCTCCTAGGGTTTACATGAGTAAGTAATTGATGCATAAATCCACTTCCGGGGCCCACTTGGTGTATGCTTGGGCTGAGCTTGATTAATCCACGAGTTGAGGCTTCTCTTGGAGTTGAACTCCGAGTTATGACGTGTTTTGGGCGTTCAACTCCGGATCATGACGTTTTTCTGGCGTTTAACTCCAGATAGCAGCATGTACTTGGCGTTCAACGCCAAGTTACGTCGTCAATCTCAGAATAAAGTATGGACTATTATATATTTCTGGAAAGCTCTGGATGTCTAATTTCCAACGCCGTTGAGAGCGCGCCATTTGGAGTTCTGTAGCTCCAGAAAATCCATTTCGAGTGCAGAGAGGTCAGATTCCAACAGCATCAGCAGTCCTTTTGTCAGCCTTCTTCAGAGTTTTGCTCAAATCCCTCAATTTCAGCCAGAATTTACCTGAAATCACAGAAAAACACACAAACTCATAGTAAAGTCCAGAAATGTGAATTTAACATAAAAACTAATGAAAACATCCCTAAAAGTAGCTCAAACTTACTAAAAACTATATAAAAACAATGCCAAAAAGCGTATAAATTATCCGCTCATCACAACACCAAACTTAAATTGTTGCTTGTCCCCAAGCAACTGAAAATCAAATAGGATAAAAGAAGAGAATATACTATAAATCCCAGAATATCAATGAATATTAATTTAATTAGATGAGCGGGACTTGTAGCTTTTTGCTTCTGAATAGTTTTGGCATCTCACTTTTTCCTTTGAAGTTCAGAGTGATTGGCGTCTCTAGGAACTTAGAATTTCGGATAGTGTTATTGACTTTCCTAGTTAAGCATGTTGATTCTTGAACACAGCTACTTATGAGTCTTGGCCGTGGCCCTAAGCACTTTGTCTTCCAGTATTACCACCGGATACACAAATGCCACAGACACATGACTGGGTGAACCTTTTCAGATTGTGACTCAGCTTTGCTAGAGTCCCCAGTTAGTGGTGTCCAGAGCTCTTAAGCACACTCTTTTGCTTTGGATCACGACTTTAACCACTCAGTCTCAAGCTTTTCACTTGGACCTTCATGACACAAGCACATGAATAGGGACAGCTTGATTTAGCCGCTTAGGCCTGGATTTAATTTCCTTGGGCCCTCCTATCCATTGATGCTCAAAGCCTTGGATCCTTTTTACCCTTGCCTTTTGGTTTTAAGGGCTATTGGCTTTTTCTACTGCTCCTTCTTTTTCTTTCTATTTTTTTTCGCCACTTTTTTTTTTCGCAAGCTTCCTTTTTCACTGCTTTTTCTTGCTTCAAGAATCAATTTCATGATTTTTCAGATCATCAATAACATTTCTCTTTGTTCATCATTCTTTCAAGAGCCAACAATTTTAACACTTATAAACAACAAGATCAAAAATATGCACTGTTCAAGCATTCATCCAGAAAACAAAAAGTATTGCCACCACATCAATATAATTAAATTAAATTCAAGGATAAATTCGAAATTCATGTACTTCTTGTTCTTTTGAATTAAAACATTTTTCATTTAAGAGAGGTGAAGGATTAATGGATTTTATTCATAGCTTTAAGGCATGGTTACATACTAATGATCATGAAGTAGAGACACAAAACATAGATAAACACAACATTAAAAACCGAAAACAGAAAGAAATAAAGAACAAGGAATGAATCCACCTGAGTGAGGGTGGCGCCTTCTTGAAGGTCCAATGGTGCTTTTTGAGCTCCTCTATGTCTCTTCCTTGCTTCTGTTGAATGATTCCTAGTAATTTTGGTGTTTCTACCCTTAGTTGCTTCCAATATTTGTGTGGAGGATAACTTATTCCCTGAGGTATCTCAGGGATCTCTTGATTTGCAGCCACATGTTCTACCACTGAGCTATGACGGCTTATATATTTTTTTTTCATCTCCCAAGACTCAGAGGTGGAAGCTTTTGTCTTCCCTTTGAGGTTTCTCTGGCCTTAGGTGCCATTAATGGTAATGGAAAAGCAAAAAAAAGCTATGCTTTTACCACACCAAACTTAAAATATTGCTCGCCCTCGAGCAAGAAAGAAAAGAAGAGAAGAAGAAGAAGAAGAAGAGAATGGAGGTGAGTAAGGGGAGATGGATTCGGCTATATGGGTGGGATTGGGTGGGAAAGAGAAGTTGAATTGTAAAGGTAGGTGGGGTGTATGGGGAAGAGTGGATAGATGTAGGTGGTGAATGAAAAATAGAAGGGATGACCATGAATGGAAAGAGAGAGGGCGAGGTAGGTGGGGATCCTGTGGGGTCCACAGATCCTGAGGTGAAAAGAAATACCATTCCTTCACCATATAGGCATGTAAAATGCCTTCGTGCATCATTCTGGCGTTCAAACGCCCATTGATGCACGTTCTGGGCGTTCAACGCCCATGTAATGCATGTTTCTGGCGTTGAACGCCAGTTTCATGCTTGTTCCTGGCGTTCAGCGCCAGTTTGTCCTCTCTGTGCACCATCCTGGCGTTTAACGCCAGGTTGTTGCTTGTTTTGGGCGTTCAGCGCCAGAATGGTGCTCTGTTCTGGCGTTGAACGCCGGCCAGATGCACCTTACTGGCGTTGAACGCCAGCCCGTGCGTCCTCCAGGGTGAAAAATTTTTTTCTTCTGTTTTTGACTCTGTTTTTAATTTTTTTGATTTTTTCGTGACTCCTTATGATCATGTACCTAATTAAACACAAAAATAACAAAGAAACAAAATAAAATAAAATTAGATAAATAAAATTGGGTTGCCTCCCAACAAGCGCTTCTTTAATGTCAATAGCTTGACAGTGGCTCTCATGGAGCCACAAGATGATCAGGTCAATTTTAGTGTGTAGTCCCAACACCAAACTTAGAGTTTGGATATGGGGTCTTAACACCAAACTTAGAGTTTGGTTGTGGCCTCACAACACCAAACTTAGAGTTTGACTGTGTGGGCTCTTCTTGACTCTGAACTGAGAGAAGCTCTTCATGCTTACTCTCTTTTGTCGCAGAGGGATGGCCATGTGCCTTAAACACAAGGTAGTCCCCATTCAATTGAAGGACTAATTCTCCTCTGTTGACATCTATCACAGCTCCTGCTGTGGCTAGGAAAGGTCTTCCTAGGATGATGCATTCATCATCTTCCTTCCTAGTGTCTAGGATTATGAAATCAGCAGGGATGTAAAGGCCTTCAACCTTTACTAGCACGTCCTCTACTATTCCATAAGCTTGTCTCAATGACTTATCTGCCAATTGCAATGAGAACAAGGCAGGTTGTACCTCAATGATCCCCAGCTTCTCCATTACAGAGAGTGGCATAAGATTTATCCCTGACCCCAGATCACATAGAGCTTTTTCAAAGCTCATGGTGCCAATGGTACAAGGTATTAAGAACTTGCCAGGATCTTGTTTCTTTTGAGGTAGAGTTTTCTGAATCCAAGTATCTAGTTCACTAATGAGCAAGGGAGGTTTACTTTCCCAAGTCTCATTACCAAACAGCTTGGCATTCAGCTTCATGATAGCTCCTAAATATTGAGCAACTTGCTCTCCAGTCACATCTTCATCCTCTTCAGAGGAAGAATAGTCTTCAGAGCTCATGAATGGCAGAAGGAGATTTAATGGAATCTCTATGGTCTCTAGATGAGCCTCAGATTCCTCTGGATCCTTAATAGGAAACTCCTTCTTGCTTGAAGGACGTCCCAGGAGGCCTTCCTCACTAGGATTTTCGTCCTCCTCCTCCCTAGTGCATTCGGCCACTTTGATTAAATCAATAGCCTTGCACTCTCCTTTTGGATTCTCTTCTGTGTTGCTTGGGAGAATACTGGGAGGAGTTTCAATAACTTTCTTACTCAGCTGGCCCACTTGTGCCTCCAAATTTCTAATGGAGGATCTTGTTTCATTCATAAAATTGAAAGTGGCATTTGACAGATCAGAGACAATATTGGCTAAATTAGAAGTGGTTTGTTCTGAATTCTCTGTCTGTTGCTGAGAAGATGATGGATATGGCTTACTATTGTTCAGCCTATTGCGTCCACCATTGTTAAAGCCTTGTTGAGGCTTTTGTTGATCCTTCCAGGAGAAATTTGGGTGATTTCTCCATGATGGGTTATAGGTGTTTCCATAAGGTTCACCCATATAATTAACCTCTGCCATGGCAGGGTTCTCAGGATCATAAGCTTCTTTAGAAGCTACCTCTCTAGTACTGTTGGATGCATGTTGCAATCCATTCAGATTTTGAGAGATTATGTTGACCTGTTGAGTCAACATTTTGTTCTGAGCCAATATGGCATTCAGGGCATCAATTTCAAGAACTCCTTTCTTCTGAGGTATCCCATTATTCACGGAATTCCTCTCAGAGGTATACATGAACTGGTTGTTTGCAACCATATCAATGAGTTCTTGAGCCTCTTCAGGCGTTTTCTTCAGGTGAATAGATCCACCTGCAGAATGGTCCAATGACATTTTCGAAAATTCAGAGAGACCATAATAGAATATATCTAATAGGGTCCATTCTGAAAACATGTCAGATGGACATCTTTTGGTCAGCTGCTTGTATCTTTCCCAAGCTTCATAGAGGGATTCACCATCTTTTTGTTTGAAGGTTTGAACATCCACTCTCAGCTTGCTCAGCTTTTGAGGAGGAAAGAATTTATCCAAGAAGGCAGTGACCAGCTTATCCCAGGAGTCCAGGCTATCCTTAGGTTGTGAATCCAACCATATTCTAGCTCTGTCTCTTACAGCAAAAGGGAAAAGCATGAGTCTGTAGACTTCAGGATCAACTCCATTCGTCTTTACAGTCTCACAGATATGCAAGAACTCAGTTAAGAACTGATAAGGATCTTCAGATGGAAGTCCATAAAACTTGCAGTTTTGTTGCATTAATGCAACTAGTTGAGGCTTAAGCTCAAAGTTATTGGCTCCAATGGCAGGAATGGAGATGCTTCTTCCATCAAACTTGGATGTTGGCTTTGTGAAGTCACCCAGCATTCTCCTTGCATTATTATTATTATTATTTTCGGCTGCCATCTCCTTCTCTTGTTCGAAAATTTCTGAAAGGTTGTTTCTGGATTGTTGTAATTTAGCTTCTCTTAATTTTCTCTTCAGAGTCCTTTCAGGTTCTAGATCAACTTCAACAAGAGTGCCTTTTTCCCTGTTCCTGCTC
This sequence comes from Arachis hypogaea, assembly GCF_003086295.3. Lineage (NCBI taxonomy): Eukaryota > Viridiplantae > Streptophyta > Magnoliopsida > Fabales > Fabaceae > Arachis > Arachis hypogaea. The sequence continues at coordinate 35,124,731 of NC_092039.1, read as the reverse complement.
ATATGAAAGAGAAGAAAACAAGAAAAAAAGAGGAATCCTCTATGTCACAGTATAGAGATTCCCTTATGTTAGTAGAAAAAGATAGGGGTATAAGAAAGAAAAGGGATGGATTCGAATTTTTGGATGAAGAGAGGTGAAGAGAAGTGTTAGTAAATAATTAATTAAATAGAATAAGAGAAGAGAAGAGAAATTTCGAAAATAAATTTTGAAAAAGAGGTTAGTAATTTCGAAAATTAAAGATGAATTAAAATTAAAATTAAAAATTGAAACAATTAGTTAATTAAAAAGAATTTTTGAAAAAGAGAGAGGTATTTTCAAAAATTAGAGAGGGAAAAGTAGTTAGGTGGTTTTGAAAAAGATAAGAAACAAACAAAAAGTTAGTTAGTTGATTGAAAAAGATTTGAAATCAAATTTGAAAAAGGATAAGAAGATAAGAAGTTAGATAAGATATTTTGAAATCAAATTTTGAAAAAGATAAAGTTTTTGAAAAAGATAAGATAAAAAGATAAAAAGATTTTTAAGAAAAAGATATTTTGAAAAAGATTTAATTTTTAAAATTACTTAACTAACAAGAAACTACAAGATAAGATTCTAGAACTTAAAGATTGAACCTTTCTTAACAAGAAAGTAACAAACTTCAAAATTTTGAACCAATCACATTACTTGTTAGTTAATTTTCGAAAATTTGATATAAAGATAAGAAAAAGATTTTTGAAAATATTTTGAAAAATAATTTTGAAATTTTCGAAAATGATAAAAAAATGAAAAAGATATGATTTTTGAAAAAGATTTTGAAAAGATAAGATTTTTAAAATTGAAATTTTGACTTGACTTGTAAGAAACAACTAATTTTGAAAATTTTTGACCAAGTCAACCCAAAATTTCAAAAGTTTGGAGGAAAATAAGGAAAAGATATTTTTTTGATTTTTTGAAATTTTAATGAAAAACACAAAAATGACCCAAAACATGAAAATTTTGGATCAAGACACAAGATGCATGCAAGAATGCTATGAATGTCAAGATGAACACCAAGAACACTTTGAAGATCATGATGAACATCAAGAACATATTTTTGAAAAAATTTTTAATGCAAAGAAAACATGCAAGACACCAAACTTAAGAAATTTTTAATGCATGGAAAATATGAATGCAAAGATGCACATGAAAAACAACTAAAGACACAAAACAAGAAATCATCAAGATCAAACAAGAAGACTTGTCAAGAACAACTTGAAGATCATGAAGAACACTATGAATGCATGAGATTTTCGAAAATAGCAAGAAAATTTTTAAAAGCATGCAATTGACACCAAACTTAAAAATTAACACAAGACTCAAACAAGAACACAAAATATTTTTGATTTTTATGATTTTCTAATTTTTTTTGTATTTTTATTATTTTTTTTCGAAAATATTTTAGGAAAACGAAAAATAAAAGAAAAATTTTGAAAAAGATTTTTGAAAAGAAAATTACCTAATCTGAGCAACAAGATGAACCGTCAGTTGTCCATACTCGAACAATCCCCGGCAACGGCGCCAAAAACTTGGTGGACGAAATTGTGATCAATTCTCTTTAAGTTGTTTGTCTTTGTATGAAATCATTATTATGGCACTGGTTGATTTCACAACTCCGTTCAACTAACCAGCAAGTGTACTGGGTCGTCCAAGTAATAAACCTTACGTGAGTAAGGGTCGATCCCACAGAGATTGTTGGTATGAAGCAAGCTATGGTCACCTTGCAAATCTCAGTCAGGTAGATTAAAATGGTTTATGGGTTTTTTGAATAATTAATAATAAAAAGAAAATAGATTATATGTAAAAAAGGGATAGAAGACTTATGCAGATTCATTGGTGAGAATTTCAGATAAGCGAATGGAGATGCTGTATGGCTCAAGGACGCCTGCCCTCCTACTGCTTCTACTCAATCCTTCTTACTCCTTTCCATGGCAAGCTTTGTATAGGGGTTCACCATCAGCTGTGGCTACTTTCAATCCTCTCGGGAAAATGATCCTATGCGGTTGTCAGTCGCACGGCTAATCGTCTGGAGGCATCACCCATGGTTGATGGCTACATCCCATCCTCGCAGTGAAAACTAATGCTCACGCACTCTGTCACAGTACGGCTAATCACCGGTTGGTTCCCGCTCCTACTGGAATAGAATCCATTGATTCTTTTGCGTCTGTCACTAACGCCCAACACTTGCAAGTTTGAAGCACATCACAGTCATCCATTACCGGAATCCTACTCGGAATACCACAGACAAGGTGAGACTTTTCGGATTCCCAGGATCCTACTCGGAATACCACAGACAAGGTGAGACTTTCCGGATCCTCATAAATGCCGCCATCTATCTAGCTTATACCACGAAGATTCTGTTGGGGAATCTAAGAGATACACGTTCAAGCTTTGTTTCATGTAGAACGGAAGTGGTTGTCAATCACACGCGTTCATAAGTGAGAATGATAATGAGGGTAATCTAACTCATTACATTCATCATGTTCTTGGGTACGAATGAATATCTTGGAATAAGAATAAGAGAGATTTGAATAAAAGATAATAGAATTTCATTAATACTTGAGGTACAGCAGAGCTCCACACCCTTAATCTATGGTGTGCAGAAACTCCACCGTTGAAAATACATAAGCAAAGGGTTCAGGAATGGCCGAATGGCCAGCCCTCTCCCTGATCAAGTGACCGAATGATAAAGGACTTAAAGTGGTCAAAAAAGATATTTAATACAATAGATAAATGTTCTATTTATAATAAACTAGCTCCTAGGGTTTACATGAGTAAGTAATTGATGCATAAATCCACTTCCGGGGCCCACTTGGTGTATGCTTGGGCTGAGCTTGATTAATCCACGAGTTGAGGCTTCTCTTGGAGTTGAACTCCGAGTTATGACGTGTTTTGGGCGTTCAACTCCGGATCATGACGTTTTTCTGGCGTTTAACTCCAGACAGCAGCATGTACTTGGCGTTCAACGCCAAGTTACGTCGTCAATCTCAGAATAAAGTATGGACTATTATATATTGCTGGAAAGCTCTGGATGTCTACTTTCCAACGCCGTTGAGAGCGCGCCATTTGGAGTTCTGTAGCTCCAGAAAATCCATTTCGAGTGCAGGGAGGTCAGATTCCAACAGCATCAGCAGTCCTTTTGTCAGCCTTCTTCAGAGTTTTGCTCAAATCCCTCAATTTCAGCCAGAATTTACCTGAAATCACAGAAAAACACACAAACTCATAGTAAAGTCCAGAAATGTGAATTTAACATAAAAACTAATGAAAACATCCCTAAAAGTAGCTCAAACTTACTAAAAACTATATAAAAACAATGCCAAAAAGCGTATAAATTATCCGCTCATCAACTACCGGCTGTGAACTTGGGAAGTGATGATCCTTCCTCTCAAGGACGCACAGAACAGAGTAGTGTAAACCAGCCGTCACAGAGCATGTAATTTCTCTTTCAAATAACCGTTACTTTTGTTCTTCTATTACCTTCTACTTCTAATTCTGTATATATTTTTTTTAGAAAAAAAAGCTCTTTATTATTTTATTCAAGAAAAAAAAGGCAGCAAAAAAAAGCAAAAACTGCAAGTATGTAAGTTCTCAAAAAACAAAGCCTGTCTTCTTTTTGAATTATTCGGGTGTATTTTTTGACCTTCTTTGGGTGTATTTTAGGTTGATTTTGACTTATTCGAATATGATGGTTGTGAGGGAACAAACACCGTTGGAAGCGCTTGCAGTGTGAGTTTTCCAAGAATATTTCAACTTTATAACCTTATTATTTTCAAATACGTTGTTAACCTTTCATTTTTCTTCTTGTTTAGAGTCCCGATCCAGGTTTTTGTGCCGGCATCCCAAACAACCACTGAGACAGATTTTGAACCAACCCCTATGCTACGGATTGAAGGGACTACAGAAACGTAAGAAATAGTATTGGGTGTATATTTGTTTAGAGTTTGGGTGTATATTTGCTAACAGTTTGGGTGTATATTGTTCCTGATCAATTTTTTTTACGCCATGATTAATTTTGTGTAACTGTGCAGCACTCCTGAACCCCCCAAACAACTTCAAGAAACCACACCCACGCTTCCCCCAGCTCCAACTAAAATGTAAGTTCATCAGACTAAAATCAATCTTTGCTTATCAGCCGAATATTCTTATTCTTACTCTTATTCTTATACATCATGACGCAGTCATCCAGCCGTAGAAGACGCTGCTGCCCTGTTGATGATGGCATGGACAGCAACCTATGTTCCTAAAAACAGATCTAGGGATGCCATCATTCAGCCTTGGATTGACTGATTCAAGCCAGGAGGGGGCGTCAACGCAGGAGACAGAAAGGAAAAAATCTCCAGAAATTGCAAATTTGCTAGAACAATTAGACAATTTGGTCCAAAAATTAGCAAGCAGTGTGGCGAAGGGGAAAAACGAAAGTCCACAAATTCAGAGGGAGACTGGGGGAGAAAGTTCTGCAAAGTTTGAAACTCCTGGGGGAATAAATCAAATTCCAGATGTTATGAAACAAAAGTGCTACATCTGGGGGACGAGACTGAAGGAAGACGCAGATGGCAATACTAACGAGTATGAGGAGATATGCACTCTGATTGGCCAAGGAGAATACATTTTGATCAGAATGCACCTTGCATCCCTCCAGGCAAAAAGTGATATAGAATCTCAGGTAATATTAGAATAACATTAATGTTTTTACACCAAAGTCAACTGCAATGTTTATTAATGTAAAATTGATTTCGGCATATATTTCTAGATTGTATCTGCCATCTGCCTCATCCTCAACCAGAAAAATGAAAAGAGGTTTCAGGAACAAATATACTGTCTCCCCCCCGATATTGTGGTAAGTGTTACTTCTACGAACTTTGGTGTATTTTCTGTATTGATTTGGGTGTATTTTTTAGGTTTGATTGGGTGTAAGTTGTGTATTTTCAGTATTTCATTTGTTTCGTAATTCTTGCAGAGCATGGCACTTTCGGATCACCCAAAGGGGGAATTCATATCACCGAAAACGAAAAAGGAATTCACGGTGGAAGCCTACCCGAGTTTCATTCCCTTCATAGATAGAAAAAAATTAACTTCGCATCCATATGTAAGTTTTCGTTTGCTAAATTTGTTAGTACGCTTATTTACTTATATGCCAAATAAAATAACACACTGTTGAAATGTGGCAATCCTTCAGATTTTTGCTCCTGTTTGCCACTCGGGGCATTGGTGGTTATGACTGATAAATACAACAAAGCGGAAATGTCAAATACTTGACCCGCTACACAAAAAAGCTCCAAGCGATGAGAGAAAGGACATTAATAAATTCACTGTAATTTGTCTCTGTCTTTTTTACTTTAATAGATAGGTCTATTTCGTTAGTTGTGTTGGGTGTATATTGTCCATTCAGTTGGGTGTATCTTGTCCATTCATTCGGGTATATTACTAATTTGTTTTGGTATTTAAGGGATTTGTATTTTCAAGATTGATAACATATGACGGCGGGGAACCTCTGGAGAAAGGGGAGAACAAGAAGAAAATTAAAGCATCATATGTTAAAATATCAGGCCAAAAAACAAGGTATAAATTTGTGACTCTGAACATTAAACTTTCCTAAATGAGATTTGTAATTTATTTTCTTCGTTTTCAGCTATGACTGCGCTATCTACGTTATGAAGTGGCTTGAGTTAATTGAGCCGGAAAACATCAAAAAGGGAAAGCATGAATGGGATAATTGGCCACAGGTAACTGTCTTTAGAACTATATAACTCTGTATTACTTTACTGAATTAATATTGCTGTTTAAACAGAATATACTTTTTAATTGTAGGAGGAGGTGGACCACTATAGAGTGGAGTATGCTTCCCGGATACTATTCAGTGAGATGAATAAACAGAGAGATCGGGCAATTAGAGAGAGTAGTGCTATAAGGCTGTCGAAACCATCCTCTGTATTATTGAGTCCGTTTTGTCAGATTAATTCTGCTGATATAGAAACTGGGTAATCCAACTGCTGGGTAGTTTGTAAATTGAACAAATGATGTAAATATTTGCCATTTATCAACAACTTCTATTCCATGTATATTTTTTTCCATAGTTAAACTATCTGTGCTGGTAAACTGTCTGTGATGTATTCAAAAGCTGTATTACAGGTGGTAAAATATGAAGCAAAAAATCAAGGCATATATAAACGCAAATCATAAACTGTTACACCTAACGCAAGTCTAATAATACACCCAAGATTGCATAAAATATACACCCAACTGTCTGTGCTGTATTCAAAATGTATGAATTACATGTACTAAAATATGAAGAAAAACATCAAATGAAATATACACCCATAACCTGCGAATTTTTATAGCTTTTGTTCTATATGTATCTATATATGTGTCTATATGTAAATTGTGAATTAACAAAAATACACCCAAAAGAACAGTGCTTTTACACCCATATTCTATAAAACTATACACCCAAAGAGTTATCTCTTGCTGCTGGTACCCTGAACTGATAATTCATAACGTGTCCTTGATATTGGCTGGAATTTGAATGCGCCGCTGATGCAGCATCAAACAGGTTTATCTGAATATAACACTCACACATTAGCTAAACTATTAATGAGAAAAATAAACTCAATCACCACAAATTTAAAGAACATTACTTTTACCTCGCTTAAAACTTTCGTCTTCTTCTTCTTTGTGGCATTTGCAATCTGTTTCTCCAGCTTTGAACCTAGCCTATTTTTTGGACGTCCTCTTGTTCAAATCCTTGGCGGGATTTGAAGCTCGTTAACGGATTCCAAGTTGGCGTCTTCGTGGGATAAAGAAGATGTCTCCTTCCTTTTGGCTTTTAATGCTTCCATCTCAGCCATGACGTTATCGTACGCACGGTGCAGAATTGCAGTCAGCTCCTTCGATTCGGAGGCAAATTCGCAAATATTTTGCGAATGAAAAACCAATTGGTCGAACCTCTTGCTTCTTGGCTCAATTAGTGGCTCGTCGTGGCTGCTCTTGATGTGTGTGTGTCGCCTCTTTACCTTCTTGCTCCATTGTTCCAGTATATATCTAGGGGACACTTGGCTTACTTGTTCAAAGCTTAACACGCTTAGTGCGTGACGGCACAGTATCCCTCTCGACTCGAATAATAAACATTGGCATTTTACCTCGGCTGCAACTGAGTCGTAGGTAACCGCGAACTTGTTGAATATTGAGCTGGAAACTTGTTCTCCGACTTCGTATATTGAATAGCCTAGAGCGGAATTCTTTAATCTGGTGATGCAATTTGCCTTTCCTCTGAATTGCGCTTGGACTTCCCTAAACTTTCCGTGAGTGTACGCATCTTGAAACTGAGCTTCAATGGAGGATTTGGTTGCACACGGTATGACCGTATGAAAATCTGCAGCATCTGATTCTCTCTCTGCTTGCTCCCTACTTTCGAGGCAATTATCGTATTGTTTGACGAACTGAATAAGCGAGCTGTTCTGGGTGATGTACTTGTTAAAAAATGAATGCATGCTCTCGCTCCTTTGTGTGCTTCTCATCCCTGCCCAGAAGTGGTGATCTAGATAGATAGGAACCCATATGTGATGGTCTTTGTACAGATCTGCATAATACACCCAAACACAGACTGTAAAATACACCCAAGAGAACATACAATATACACCTCTGCTGCAGATTTTAAAAACACATTACCTGAAAGCCACTTGTTGTCCGCAAGACCAAAATTCAGCAGAAAATCGTTCCAATTCCTATCGAATGAGTCTTTGCTATGAGAGTTCCAAACAACATGGCTCATTTCTTGTTCAATATCGGCATGTCCCTTGTACCCGTTTAATTTGCTTGGAATCTTCTTCATGATGTGCCAAATACACCAGCGGTGAACTGTTGTTAGCATACAGGCCTCTAAAGCCCTTTTCATTGATGCGCACTGATCGGTGAGAAACCCTTTCGGAGCGTTTCCTCCCATGCAACGAAGCCAGCATTGAAATAACCATTTGAATGATTCAATTTCTTCGTTCTTCATCAAAGAGCATCCGAGAAGTGTTGACTAACCGTGGTGATTCACCCCGACAAAAGAACTACAGACCAAATTATACCTGAAACAAATTACCATGGTCCAGAATGCAAAATCATTAGGTACACCGCAACAAATGCTTAGAATACACCCAATGAAACAGCCAATATACACCTCTATTGCGGTTCGTAAAAATAAATTAATTTAGCATCATAAACAGGGACAGTTTGTTACCTGTTTGTATTGTAGGTGGTGTCGAATGAAATGACGTCTCCGAAATACTCAAAGGCGGCTCTGCTTCTTGCATCGGCCCAAAAAGCCAGCTTAATCGATTGATCCTCCTCGAGTTCGAGCTCAAAAAAGAAATTCGAATTCTTCTCTTTCATTCTTAAGAAATATTTTCTGAATTCCTTTGCATCTTCTTGTTCGGAAACATTCCGCACTTCCCTGGTAATGTAATTCCTCACGTCCTTTTCGATAAAATTTAACTCGTGGTGACCCTCGGCAGCTGCAACAAATGATTGGTAGGTTTTGCTTGGTCTGATACCGGCCTCATCATTATTCTCTATCATACGACGAATGGACATACTTAGTTCCCTGTGCTGTTTGAGCATCTCTGCTTTGCTTGGACAGCAGGGGTGTGAATGATCCAGCACAACCTTTGAAATGATCCAAGCACCGACATCCTTCAATGTGTGTATATAAATTCTTGCAGGACAGTTTAAACCGGCTGTCAGATTGGTCTTCTCGATCGGAAATATTTTAGATTTCTATTTTTCCTCTCTGCTACATGTAATCAGTTGATTCTTAATCTCGTTTCCCTTCCTATTTATGCACCGAACTCTTGTAGAGAAACCTGCAGCCTTGGCGTAGTTCCTGTAAAATTTTCCAGCATCTTCAAGGGTGATAAAGGTTATTTCGACCTTCGGAACAAGCTCGTCATCAACAACCGAGAGAGGCTGCACAATACACCGTGTCAGAACTATGAATACACCCATAGATATGATTCAAATACACCCAATCATGTCTAATATGATACACCCGAACCGCAACAACTCAACTACAGAATGACCTTTAAAGCCATAAACTGTAAATACACAGGCTGCAGAATACACCATGTCAAAAACTAAAAACACACCAAATCTTGTCTGATATAATACACCTGAACAACAACAACTCAATTAAAATAACAAAAAACCAGTAAAATGTAGATACACCCACACTTCTAGCTAAAATACACCCAAAGAAGAATTGATCTACACCCGAGCTTCTGCTATAAATTCCAGGTAATTAATCACAACTAATACATTGAATCGACAGATTCATGTTAACGTGTTACTTTCACAATCAATGTTCAGCAATTTTTCAACTACACAATGCTATACAAATTACTGAAAGAAAATTCATACTAATCCTATGTAAATCAAACCTCAAGAACTTCGTTAGATTCAAATTCATAATCCACTTCGCCTGGATTCAGTTGACAATCTTCATTTGAATGATCTATTATCTTCAAAACGAGTTCAAACTTTGATTTCAGAAAACAACAAATCAAAATAGAAAACAAAGCTCGAGTTGCAGAGAGAGAAAAAGGTAACGTAAACGAAGAACATACCAGTGAGAAAAGGAGAGGAAAAGAACGATGGAGAAGAAGGAGGGAAGATGCGCGAGAAGAAGAACAACCAAATCTCAAAATATCGAAAACGAAGAAGGAAACAAATATTTTAAATTTGGTAGTTAGATATACGCGGGATGTTATATAGCGCGTGTAATCAATGTACGTGGAGCAGCGCGTATTTTGATTTTATTGTTTAATGAACTTGTAAAGCATACAAGCCATTCTTTTCCGTAATTTTAATTAACTAAAGTATAAATTTTGGTTTTAACTACTAATGAATTATAACTCAAATAATATAATATTTTTATACTCTCGTCTAAGAAGTTACAAATTTAAATCTCTCTATTTTTAATAAAAAAAATTGATTTTAACTGATATAATTAATTTTAAACATTAAAAATCCCTCCATATGCGCATTTTAATTGACTGAAACAATTAGTAATTAGTTCCAAAAGAATTTTTTTTTCTTGTTGTCATATTCAAAAATAAAGAAAGAATTATGTGGATTCTTCTAATCCACCCCTAAACTAATAATCTGAAAATTCAAGTATACAATCTCTATATTCGTCTACTTCCCTTTTTAATTATATAGATATTATTTATTCATATATATGGTAGCAAAACTATTATTTATACATTAAAATAAATTATTAAAATTAATAATTATATATTTATATATAAATATATGTATAATTTAATTCATTTTTAATGTGTATTTTTTATATTTTTATATATATTTTATATTTATGACTAATTTTAATAGCTCATTTTAGTGTATACCTAATATGGTTGAAATTATAATATAAGCTAAGAAACCTATGTTATGATGGCTACCATGTATTAAAAAGAATGCAATATTTTTTTTATTATTTAACACGTTTTTTAATTTAAAAAATATATTAAAATATAAAAAAATATAACTTTGATTTTAACAATACTTATATAATTACTATAGTCATATATTATGTAATATTTTACTACACAGAGTTTTATACTTAAGTCATAAAATTGAGGTAACAAGATATTACAACCTCTAAAAATAAAAATATATATATAATAATAGTTGAAAGGAATTTTAATTAGAAGCCTGTGAAGAAGAGTTAAGCAAAGCGTTAAACAGAAAATCGAATCACTCGCGTAAGTGATAACTATGAGAGAAGAATTCTAAAGATACATATAGCAAGGCTTCTGACTTGACTCACAAAGCTAGAACGGGCCAAAGCAAATATATACATATACATATATATAACCCAAAAGAGTAACCTCAAATATACGACAAAACACCTGTTTCTCCAAGTTAACCTTTAGGAGGGATAAGATACAAAATACAAGGGTGGAGAATCTATATACATATATATACAAAGCATAAAACTAAATACAGTAATTCCAAGATAACCGACTTCGCTTGCAGAGGGAACTCCAGACGCTCATCGAGGTGCATCTCGACCTGCATTTGAAAAATAACACTATCGTATGGGATGAGAACCGGAGCTTCTCAGTATGGTTACGGTGCCCACATATATAATAAATAAGGTCCCAAGAAAGCCAGAGGCAATCCTAGAATGCTGACACTTAGATTATAAAACTTAAGGAACTAAAACAGAAACCATAAGTAAGGGTAGATATCTAAGATTTTTAAGGTTCTAACTCAATCCTAACTTAATCCCTCAATTTACACAATCTACTTGCTGTCTCATTAAACTCTAACTCTACAATTCACCTTCTACCTCCTCCACCCCTCCAAATTCACCAGTGCACAGACAAACAATACAAACAAAGGTAAACACAATTAGAGTACAAGTAATACAAGTAGCAAGTATCACAAGTAGGCATACTAATTTACATAGGCACTCCCAACTAATGCACAAATAAGCAAATCAAACATGTGCACATGATGCATGCCTGTCCTACGACTGATGATATCATCTGTCGATTATATAGCCAACCCGATACGTCCTAGTAGCTAACCATGGACCGAAACACCCATTGCAGACCAAGTGAGTCTGAGCTACAACCCCCTTACTACTATCCGCTTAATCCAGAGCCAGTGGAATAACCACTACTGCGGCTACTACCCAGGTGAGTATTTAAAAGCTCAACCTGGAGCAAGTGGAATAACCATAACTGCTGCTACTACCCAGGCGTCACAATCACTGACCTGGAGTAAGCGGGACGAACCACCATCCTTGCTATTGCCCATGGTCTCAAACATACATTCATTCAGTTTAAAATCAAGCATCATTGTTATCAAATCTCAAACATTAACCTGGAGCAAGCGGGACGAACCACCATCCTTGCTATTACCCACGTATCACAAACATACATTCATTTATTACTCCATAATTAAATTCATTTCTTCATACCTTTCTTCCCTATCTCATATCCGGAGCAAGTGGACATTGTCACTGCCTACTACCCGGGGGCCACAACCACATTTATTTACAAAATAACATCCCCGTTAAACTTTTCAACTTACATCACCCCTTTACAATCTTTCTTCACTTACAAGTTATTATCCTCTCAATGTTCAACTCCCTTTCTATAACTAAATTTAAGTTTAGGATATTAGGGAATAAAAATAGAGGTTTAGAAGTTCGAAATTAAGCTTTAAATCACAAAATTCATGTTTGCTGAAATAGGGGCCACACATACGCGTGGGAGTGCGTTTGGCCCATCATGTGTACACATACACATGCCCGCGTACGCATACATGCCAGACAGAGGCGACCCTTCAGGTATGGAGAGGTTCGCATACGCATACAGTGCAGAACAGTAAAAAATGACTAAGTCTGCAGAATTTCAGCCTTACATATCGAATTTTTGATGCGCATAACTTTCTCGTTTTAAAATATTTTTCATCCGTTCTTCGAACGTCGTAAATTTCACGGACCCATTTTTCATATAAAATAAATTTAAAATAATTTGGGAATCCAGAAGCCAAGTTATGGCCCGCTGAAGTTTGGATAAAAGCCAAATTTTTCCTCAAAACACCAACCTCTATTTTTACCAAATTTTCATTTTCATACCAAACCACTATCAACCAAAACTCTTACAAAACACTCATATTCAATGCCAAATGCTTATCAACCTTTAATCAATCATTCAACCATTTAAATTATTCAATTCTCAATTCATCAACTCATTTAAGATTCTCAATTTAATATACTTCAGGTCAATACTCATCAATAATTATACAACAATATATCTATATATACTAACTCATACTCATCCAACCTATTCATGCTCATACCTAAAGAATTCTCATTTACTCCATGATCCGTCAATACACAATTCATGAATTTTAACCCCAAGAATACATAATTAACATTTACACTTACTACCATCAAAGTCATCATTTAACAACCTCCTTACCACATCAACTATGTTCATGTCACAAAACCAATGAATTTATCATGCCTCAACAAATCAAACATACATTGTCAACTAAACTACCAATCAAAATCAACATTCTCAATCCAACTTATCCTTGGTCATCTAGCCTAAGTTTTTACAAGACATTACATATTATATACGATAAATCAAAATCATACTTTGACTGATTCCTCGTAAAACCAAGAACATCACAATTTGTCACCGTTCCATGATACCCAAGTTTCCAAAGTCTAACCAAACGGATCTCCAGCTCCCCAGAGTCCAATACCAAGTCTCCAACACCGCCAATTTATTTCCAAAATACACAATCCAAACCAATTTCATAAAATAACACTAAAATCACCATAGGGTTCACTAATTAGATAACTTGACAAGGATTAAATATTCCTCACCTTGCCAATGGAAGAATTGAGCCAAAACACAGCACATCCACTAAGTTAACTTGATCCTAAATATCAAAATCAACAAAATCTCAACACCCCAAATCATAGGATTTTCGAAATTAGGGAAGAAAGAAATCGAAACTAAAAAATGACTTTTTTACCTAATTAAGTACTGGGCTTTATAGAGCTCAACGCTGCGGTTACATGGCAGCAAATAGTGCAGCAATCGGAGCTCAAAATTTGAAATTATGATCAAATGAAACTTTTATCAAATTGGGAAAAGGGTTTGATGAGCTCCCCTTCCCTACTGGTGTGTGTTTTGTGTTTTTAATGGGAAGGGTTGAGTTTCATTACTTTTATATTTGGGTCTTGGGCCCAATACGGCCCAGTTCGTCCGCTTTAGTCCGTTCGACCCAATTTTGGGTCAATTTATTTAAAATTAGTGATAAAATTCTTGTTTTGATTAGCTCTTTCACATTAAACTATAAAATTTTATTTTTTAATTTGTTAAAACAAAAACTAATTCATTTATTAATTATTTACTAATCTTTCGAATTTTACATATTGCATGACATAAATTAACCCTAAAATACATATATTATCTTGCATTGGAGTCGTCTTTGTTGTGTGGATTGCGGGAATTGGATCAATGACGAAACCAAAAATTTTATAAAATGGGGTTAAATTAGATACAAATAAGTAATATAATAAAAATTAACAAAAAAATTATAATATATATATATATACGTTAATAAGTATATTACATAAAAATAAATATACAACAATATATTTTAAGATTTTAGTACCTTTAAATTTATTCAACAAAGCATTATAGAGTTAAAATTTTCAGATATTGAAATTTTGATACAATATCCTTTAGAATGTACTAGTAGAAGATCCGTACCATACATGAGTAGAAGATTTCTGTTTGTTATATTCCTCTATTTGATTCAACTCATAAAAAAAAATTCTATTATTATTTTATTAAAAAATACGTATAATACATATTGACTAAATAAAATATCTCAATTATATCATTTTCAACTAAAAACACGGTAAAATTTGACACTTACAAAATATCATAGTTTGAATAATTTTCTTAAAAAGAAGCATGGCTTGAAGTCGAAGGTATGGTTAGCTTGAAGCATACTTTTGTTGTAGAAAGAAACTAAAATATTAATTATGCATTTAGATTATTTTCATATGTCATATGTTCTCCTGTAAGATTGTAATAAAAAAAATGCCTGTCTTTAAGTAATAAAATTATAATATTTTAATTAACATTAATTTGTTTCTTTTTACTATCTTTTTCAATTGACTACTTTTAGGGCAAATTTTAACTAAAAAATAGATAAATTTATTGTAATATAAAAATAAAATTAACTATTGAAATTTTTACTAAGTTAATTAAGATTATTTCTCTTTATAGCCATACCAATTCAAGATTTGAATTATCTTTTTCTATTTGTATAATTATGCCAACCTAATATTTCATATATATACCTAATCATGTGTTTCAAAAATTAATTACTTCAATTTAAAAAACTACAAAATCTTAAACAAACGTCAAAAGTGAAAAATATAGTCGTGATCAACAACTGATTTTACAGCTTTATCATCATTAGTTTGGCGTAAATTGAAATGGAATAATCAAGCAAACATAAAATAAACATGAAATGTGAATGTATTGCCTCCATAACGATATCTTAGAAGATAATTTTTGATTTTGTTAATATAGGACGAAGAAAATTAAAATACCAATAGGATTACACTATCACAAAAAATGTGATATGATGCTCTATATATTTAGATTAGAAATTCAATCTTGAACTAAAACAAAATACATGAAGAATAAATTCGTCTCTACAACTTTTTTGAATAAATCAACTGATGTTCTAAAGCATTTAATATTTTAAGGGCAAGTATAAGAATACAATCGAAGAATACCTTCAAAATTCTAAAACACAATAAATCCAACCCATATCACTACAAGAATATGGCCGATTAGCTACACAAAAATAGTCATAAAACCATCGCTAATCTGACACAAAATATAATTTGTGACGGATTAGCTACTACCTAGCAACTAATTCTTTCCTCACTAATTACAAGTTGCAAATCAGTGAGGCAAACACAATAGTCGCTAATTCATCGAAAAATTTTTTAGCTACCGAATAAATAGTCGCAAAGCAATCACTACAGTAAAAGCTAATTCCATAGAAGAAATAGAGTATAAAGTAAGTCGCTAATTAGCGACAAACTCTACTGCAGCAGAATCATCGCTAAATCCAAGCTAACTTCATAGACAAAATGGAATGCTTAGTTGACGCTAATTAGCAAGGAATTTTTTCGAACCTAATTCGTTGCAAGTTGTCCGCTAATATGATCTCAAATCTGTCACATTTTGTAGCAAATCTATAGCTAATCTTTGAAAATCCTTAATCGAATTTGTAAAAATTTTGTCGCTAAAAACCAAAGCTATTCTAAATGAGAAGTAGAGTTATGAAGTAATCGCTAATTTGCTAAAAAATAATATGTAGTCAATTAGTTGCAATACTATCGCAAATATCATCGCAAATTCCTTTTAAGCTAGTAACAAATCAATAGGTATCTCATAAATATTTCAGTCGCAATAGAATCTTTAATTTATCACCATCATCAACAATGAGTATGTCGCTATACTAAAATAAATAGTATATTTTTTTTATTTTAGTAATTGAACTAAAAGATTATAATGCATACAGTTAAAATTATTTTATCAAAATTATACGTTTAAAAAGTTCAAACCATATTTAAAGATATTAGGTATTGAAGCTTAACCTAATAATAACTAAGCCTTTAGGTTTGATCAAATGTTATTGTATCTATTCAATAGCTCTAAAAAACATGACTAAATTAGTAAACTAGCTAACAAAAAAGACCCTGTTACAAACAACACCTAAGACTTGGCATATCAATTACACAAAGAACATGTCCACTAGTTTCACCTTCAGTTTTACCAATGTTGTCACTTATACTGTGATTAAAAACCAAAAAACAGAACATCAATATATTACTTAATTAACAACAAATTAAACGCAAAAAAATAACAGCCATCAGAACAGCAGTGAAAATAAAAAAAATTTAAATCAAGAACAAAAATAATAGAACAATTAAATTAAAATCAATAATAATTAACAAATTTAAAATAAAATAATAATAGCAGCAACCAATAGTGAAGAACAACAAATTAAAAATCAACAACAAAAAATTAGCAATAGTGTGAAGAATAACAAATTAAGAACAGAAAATTAAGAACAACAAACAATAGCAAAAAGCCACGAACAAAAAATAAATAGCAGTGAAGAACAAACCATAGCAAGAACATAAAATGCAAGAACAGAATAAATCAAGAAGTAAAAAACAATAGGAAGAAATGCCAAGAAAAACCAAAAAATAGTAAGGGTATATATATATTAGCCACCAAAAAAATAATATTAGCCACCAAATAAATATTTTTAAATAATACAAAATGGGGACAGTAAACAATACAAAACACATGCATATATGCAATAACATGAGGGAAAAATGAGGAAGAAGTGTTAGGATAGCTAAATAACCGAAACTAATGACATTGAAGTTCCAATAAGTGATGGAGGAGTAGCTAACTTTGAATTTGAGTTGGCAGAACAAGCTAACGCCGAGAGAAATTTCAACACATAAAATTAAAGACATATTTAAAAGAGACAAAAAGAGAACTAAACACATTTTCATGAAGGAATCAACTTCATATTATACCTAGTTCAAGACTAATGAAAACAATCACACTAAAAGATTATAAGGGGAAAAGAAAAGAAAATACTAAGCCATTAGAAGGGTTTAATGAATGGCCAATCTCCTGGAAAAGTACTGGAGCGGTGGTGTAACACCCTCACTATCAAAAGTCACGCTTCCGGCTGCGCTACTTTGATAGCAAGAAGTATTACGACTACTTTACATACTAAATACTAAAATAGGAGCCTGTGACTTGACACTGTATCGCTGATTTCTTTGAAAACCGGAAATTAATACCTTATCTTAAGAAAAATATAAGCAGGCATAGATACATATACAAGACTCTTTACATACTAACTCATAATAATATATACATATAAAACATACAATTCCTATCCCTCTTACAAATTTGTAATAACAAAGACGAGGAAAGAAAATAAACTAATTAATATAACAACATATAAACCAAACGCAGTATAATTCTTCTTAATGCTTCTTCATCCAGTTCCTGAAAAGGTAAAGCTGTAGGGGGGTGAGAACCTAACCACGCGGTCTCACCATGGAGTTTCAAAGTTGTCATAAAAAGATATTGAATAAGCAAACTATTTTCAAGCTCAGTGATTATCATTGCCTTATGAATCTTTTAAAAAAAACAATAGGAAATCATTCAAACCTTTTCAAAGAAACAATATTTAATCTTTCAGAAATCCAACCACGCAATCAAACA
Source organism: Arachis hypogaea (assembly GCF_003086295.3). Taxonomy (NCBI): domain Eukaryota; kingdom Viridiplantae; phylum Streptophyta; class Magnoliopsida; order Fabales; family Fabaceae; genus Arachis; species Arachis hypogaea. The sequence continues at coordinate 35,106,855 of NC_092039.1, read as the reverse complement.
ACATAATCATTAATTCAACACCAAAGTTCATTCTCAAATGTAGCACTCCAGGACAAACACATGCAAGGCAGACAAGAAAACTACAAGTAGGTAGCAGTTATAGAAAATAGTTCAAGTAGCAGTTAAGAACAGTTTAGCAATTAGGCAAACCAAAACAAGTTCAAACCCAAGCAAAGCATACATATGCATATGATGCATGCCTGTCCTATGGCTGATGAGGCTCATCTGTCGGTTATCCAACCAACCCGACAAAATTGAAAACTCATTTGATAATCCATGCCTAGTGGGTTCTTGTTCGAATTCCCTTGATTTAAAGATTCTTTCTTCCATGGGCTGATTTCCTTTTAAGCGCATCGCAATTTTCTTAAATGATTTTTGCAAGGTGATTATTCCAAGTATACTTTCAAATTTTTTTTAAAACCATTTCGATGAAGTTTTGAGTTCTTTTGCAGAAATTTAAGTTTTGAATCAATTTCTTATAAGTTGCTGATGTTTTTTTTAAGCTTTTTGTTTCTATGAGTGACATGCTTTATGAATCCTAATCGAAATCCTTTGATTTAAGTTCCCTTCTTAAAATGAATTAGTTTTCTTTTTAGCGCATCTTAATATTATTGAACATCCTTATAAAATTGTGACTTCAAGTATATTATTAGAGTTTTGTTTTAAACCTTTTTTAAACAAGTTTTGATTTCTTCTTATGCAAAGTTGTCCCTAATTTTGAATTGCTTTACTTGAGCAGTGTCTCTTTTTGATGTGATTTGAACTCGTTCCGGGGTGATATAACTGTCTATTAAAGTTTTAATAAAATCGCTTTCAATTCAGCCTACACTCCTTTACCTTATACTCTAAAAATTTCTGTATGTGATTTAAACCTGTTCAATTGTAATGCATCATCTTTTCTTTTATGAGTAAAACTTTATGTCAGGTTTTCTTCCAACAAGATTGTAGTTTTTATACATGCTTGAAAAAGAAGAGAAAATACAATTTAGCTCTTAGCCAAATTAATCTTTCCATTTACAAAGTTTGTGTAATCTATTTCCACTTGAATTTATATTGAAATAATGCCACATCTATGATTTTGTTAATATTTTGAAGGATGTTTGTTACCCATTTTCTCTTTCAAAACATGAAATGATTTCCCCTTAAGTTTTCCATTCTTTACGAATAATGCATTCGAAAATATTTTTAAACCATACTCTTGAGTTCTATAAACTTTGTCTTTGGTTTGGATATTCCTCTTCTGTATACCTCATATTCCTTAATTCAGCTTAAATTTGTTTCAAAATACTGTGTTGTTTTTCATCTTATTGATCCTATCGAATCTCTTCGACTCAAGAGTTACCCTTAGAGTTATCAGTTGATCCTCTTTCCAACATTCTTCATTACTTGTTTATCCTTGTCTACTTGTAATTTCAACAATTCTTTCAAATTCTCACGAATACGGTCTTTGCCGCTTTTCTTCTCTAAGGTCTGTTATCCTTCTGAGTATACTCGAGATTAGTTTTGGTATCTTGTGTGCCTATTGGATTGAGTAAACGACACAATAGCTCTTTAGGACACGTTTGGTGAATGAAAAATGTGAAAATTTGTAAATATATGATGTTACAGGAAGTTGTGGAACCTTATTTCATGTGAAAGAATTTTGTTGATGTTGGGTTTGTGACCATTAAGATTTATGAAGTGTTGATGAGGTTGAAAACCTTCAGATAAGTTGCTCAATGAAGTACGGTTAAGAATGGTAGAGATAAGTTACGTTGAAGTTTGAATAGTTGAGTCTTTGAAGTTGGTATGAGATTAGTATACGGATGTTAAGCACATCATTTTATTTCCGTCTTGCTTTATAACCTTTTGCCGCCTTGCTTTAACATATCACATGCTTGAAACATATCGCCTTGTACATCAAGCCTATCTTGTAACTTCTGTTTTGGATAACACTTATACCCTTTATACCTTTATGCCATATGAAAATTTTGGTATTTGAAATTATATATATATATATATATATATATATATATATATATATATACACTGAGAACTTTTTACCTTTTCTTTAAATAAGTTCAAGAGTGAAGTAATATGAAATCTCTTTTATTTGTATCAATTTTCGAGGACGAAAATTTTTATAAAGTGGGTAGGATGTAAGGCCCAAGACTTTTAAAAAGTCCTATTTTGAACTAATCTCAAATTATATATTTATTTATAGTTTTAATTTTAAAATTATTTTTAGTAAAAATAATTAAAGACAATTAATTGGATTTAAAATAAATTGAGGTTTTTATCCAAACTTTATATTTATAGATTATTTTTCTATTCATGATTAAAGTTCTAAAAATTCGAGAAAATAACCAGGTTTGGCTATTTAAATTAGAATTTTGTCTAATTTTATAATTATTGAATTATTTTTTATATTTAAATTATAAAATTGGTAGTTATGAAATAATAAGAATTTTATATGATTTGATTTTAGATAATTTAATTTATATCATTTAATATTAATATTTTTATAAATAAAGAAAATTAATTATATTGCCTTATAATCTCAATTAGAGTATTTGATTTCAAATCACTTGGTATTTTGATACAATAAATAATATTTTAGAATAATTTTAGAGATTTAATTAGATTTCAGATTAATCCAAAATCCCCAAATTTTATCACAAAACCTTAATTCCCAAATGAAACCCTAATTTTAACCAAATTAACCCTAATTCCCCTAAACTAACCCTAGCCACCACATTCATTTTAATTTTCCTAATCTAACCTGCAAAAGGAAGAAACAAAAGAAAGGGAAAGAAAGAAGGGGGGTACGGGAGGAAGGAAGAGCTGAGAGGATGAGGGGGAAAGGAAGGGGACGGCGCCGGTGCTGTCAACATCGAGTCATTGAGAGAGAGAGAGAGAGAGAGAGAGAGAGAGAGAGGCCGCGAGTGTAAGGAGAGAGAGAACTGCCTCGTGTCTTGCTGTCGCCGCCGTCGTCGCCCTTATCCCGAATCACCATCATCGCCGGTGCAGGGAGAGGAGTTATCGCGCCACTGTAGCACCGCCGCTGTTGGGTCGCCGTGCTGTCGTCTGAGAGCAGAGAACGAGCGCGAGGAAGGAAAAGCCCTGCCCTCACGTCTGTCGTTGTATCCGCGGGTCCCTGTCGCCGCCGTCCTCCTCGCCATGAAGCCAGCGCCGCCATCGTCGTCATCACGAATTGCTGCTGCGTGTGACGTCGCCGCCGCCTCTGACTCCGTCGCCGTCAAGAAGAGCGCACATAGAGGAGAAGCCGTTCAAGCCACTGCCAAGTCACCGTCGATGAAGCTTCAACCGCCGTACCTCTGGTCGCCGGAAACCGCCGCTGGAGCCCCCACCTTCTTCGTAAACCCTAGCCCTGTTCTGGTTCTCTCTTATTATCGGTTAAAATCCTGGTTACTATAAGAGTTGTTGCTGAGGTTGTTTGTGCCAGGGATTATTTATTGCGAGTTGCTTTGTCGTACGCTGCTATCGGAGCTACCATTCCACTACTGCCGCTTTTGCTTTGAGCCGTTGATTGTAGCGAGTATTGTTGTCATTGCAGCTGCTCAGTTAGTCGCTCCTCTTTAGTACGATAAGCTATCCCTTATTTCAATTTCGAACTCTGTTAGTCGCTGTTCTATTATATGTTGTTAAGACTCTGTGACATTAATGCTTTAGGATCGAGATCCGGTTGCTGCACGTTGGCGAATTTAAGTTACTGCTGTGGGTGCGGACACCGTGGAGCTGTGATTGCGGCTGTTACCAATGTCGGGTCGAGAGGAAAAGAGTTCCGGTGATGTGTTTGGTCTATAGTTTTGACTTATTTAGGTAGAATTTTTCTTAAAATCTATTTTACATTACAAAGTTGTGATAAATATATATTGACGCAGAAAGATATACTTCTGTGATTATATTTGTCTTGTGGATGTGATGGTTTGTTGGATTGGAATATGGGGTGCTTGATTGCGTGAATGGTGTATGGTTGTTGATAAGAAATGAGTTTGAAAAGTTATTTACTTGGTTATTATGAAAATTGGGTTTTCTTGACTTGGAGATAAAGAGATTAGACAAAATTCTAATTTAAATAGCCAAACCTCGTTATTTTCTCGAATTTATAGAACTTTAATCATGAATAGGAAAATAATCCATAAATATGAAGTTTGGATAAAAACCTCAATTTATTTCAAATCTAATTAATTGTCTTTAATTATTTTTAATAAAAATAATTTTTAAAATTAAAACTATAAATAAATATATAATTTGAGATTAGTTTAAAATAGGACTTTTCAAAAGTCTTGGGCCTTACAGGTGGAGCCTGTTGCATGGAACAAAAAGATCAGAAATTAACAACATACAACAATATGTTAAATTGTTAATGCCTTGAACAATGTTTGCATAATGGAGCTAACATTTAAGATTAAAATGCAATTGCCTTGATTTTCTCGCTTCCCAAAATCACATCAAACTTTATAAAATTATCGCAAACAATAAGGCAGATATATAATATATTGTACTACTAAAGCAGATAAAAATGCAGCAGGCACTGAAAAATATGTGAATCTTCAATAGATAAATACTTCATGTCTAACTATGGTGTTTTGGAGGATTGTGGAGGAAGGGGAGTATTGAGAGTTTTAGTTAGAATTTGGTTAAGTTTAAGAACCTTAGAGAACTATCCCTATTTATGGTTTTCGTTTTAAGTCTTTAAGTTTTATAATTTGAGTGTTAGATTTCTAGGATTGCCTCTGGCTTTTTCGGGACCTTATATCTTATGTATGCAGAACCTTTACCATGCTAGAACCCCCAGTTCTCATCTCATACAATATTGTTGTTTTTCATATGCAGGTCGAGATACACCTCGCTAGGCGTCTAAAGTTCTATTGCAGCGAAGATAGGAGTTTGGGCTATTATGTTTTGTATATATATATATGCTTAAATTTCTTCTTTTATGTATTCTACTTTGGTGTTTCATAGAGGATTTTGGTTGGAGAACTAAGGTTTATTTTGAGAACTTTAGATTTGGGATTATATGTATGTACGTAAATACCCTCCGGCCAACCTTAACTTCGCAGGCTGAGTTATGAGCTTGTTTATTTTGTACCCTTGACCTTTTATTCTCACTTTCTATATATATATATATATATATGTATGTATGTATGTATACATGTATGTATGTATGTATGTGAGTTTAAGCTTTCTTCGTACACAAATAACTTTATTCCTGAGCGTTGCATTTTTAATTTTACGATTTTGCTTTACTTATGCTTCAAGGCTCTTTGTATATCACTTTCTTTTAATTATTTTACGTGTATATATATATTATTTTAGAGGTCGTAATACCACACCACTTCTATTTTATGACTTAAGCGTAAAGCTCTGTGTGGTGGGGTGTTACACGCACAATCTCCCAATCACTGCACTTGTTAACACAACATTTTACATGCTTAATGATTCTCTTACAATACGAGGTCTGACTAATGCAAGTGGACATCATATGTACCTCGATACCAATGCATATAAATTTTCAAAGGATGTTGTGAAGGCACCAGGGGCTCAGAAAGAACATTACTATACCGATTCGTCCAATGCATCATCCAAAAAGAGTGGGTTCCAGACCAATCTTGATTCTTGGGTCCTATCAGTACTTCGTCGTGTGCTTCACATAGATCCCACTCTTGATGAGGAATGCCCTGGGTCAAACCAAATTATCTCCTTAATCTATCGAATGCATGCTGATGAGCGGATAATTTATACGCTTTTTGGCATTGTGTTTAGGTAGTTTAGTATGATCTAGTTACTTTTAGGGATGTTTTCATTAGTTTTTATGTTAAATTCACATTTCTGGACTTTACTATGAGTTTGTGTGTTTTTCTGTGATTTCAGGTAATTTCTGGCTGAAATTGAGGGACTTGAGCAAAACTCTGAAAATGGCTGACAAAAGGACTGCTGATGCTGTTGGAATCTGACCTCCCTGCACTCAAAATGGATTTTCTGGAGCTACAGAACTCCAAATGGCGCGCTCTCAATGGCGTTGGAAAGTAGACATCCAGAGCTTTCCAGCAATATATAATAGTTCATACTTTATTCGGAAATTGACGACGTAACTTGGCGTTGAACGCCAAGTACATGCTGCTGTCTGGAGTTAAACGCCAGAAACACGTCATGATCCGGAGTTGAACGCCCAAAACACGTTATAACTTGGAGTTCAACTCCAAGAAAAGCCTCAGCTCATAGATAGATCAAGCTCAGCCCAAACATACACCAAGTGGGCCCCGGAAGTGGATTTATGCATCAATTACTTACTTATGTAAACCCTAGTAGCTAGTTTATTATAAATAGAACTCTTTACTATCATATTATCATCTTGGTTTTTTTTCCCTGGATTGTATTTTGATCCAGTGACCACGATTTGGGGGCTGGCCATTCGGCCATGCCTGAACCTCTCTCACTTATGTATTTTCAACGGTGGAGTTTCTGCACACCATAGATTAAGGGTGTGGAGCTCTGCTGTACCTCAAGTTTCAATACAATTACTATTACTTTCTATTCAATTCTCTTTTATTCTTATTCCAAGATATACGTTGCACTTAACTTTGATGAATGTGATGATCCGTGACACTTATCATCATTCTCACCTATGAACGCGCGTGACTGACAACCACTTCCATTCTACTCTTGGCCGGGCGTATATCTCTTAGATTCCCCAACAGAATCTTCGTGGTATAAGCTAGATAGATGGCGGTATTCATGAGGATCCAGAAAGTCTAAACCTTGTTTGTGGTATTTCGAGTAGGATTCTGGGATTGAATGACTGTGACGAGCTTCAAACTCCTGAAGGCTTGGCGTGATGACAAACGCAAAAGAATCAAGGGATTCTATTCCAACCTGATTGAGAACCGACAGATGATTAGCCGTGCTGTGACAGAGCATAGGAACGTTTTCACTGAGAGGATGGGATGTAGCCATTGACAACGGTGATGCCCTACATACAGCTTGCCATGGAAAGGAGTAAGAAGAATTGGATGAAAGCAGCAGGAAAGCAGAGATTCAGAAGGAACACAGCATCTCCATACGCCTATTTGAAATTCCCACCATTGAATTACATGAGTAACTTTATCTTTATTTTCAGTTTATTTAATTTAATCCTATAATCTCTTAATTTAGTTATTTAACCTGACTGGGATTTACAAGGTGACCATAGCTTGCTTCATACCAACAATCTCTGTGGGATCGACCCTTACTCACGTAAGGTATTACTTGGACGACCCAGTGCACTTGCTGGTTAGTTGAGCGAGACTGTGAAGTTAATTTTGGACCATGGTTCTGTGCACCAAGTCTTTGGAGCCATTACCTTGGATTGTTGAAGTGAAAAGAATGAATCACGATTTCGCCCACCAAGTTTTTGGCGCTGTTGCCGGGGATTGTTCGAGTATGGACAACTGACGGTTCATCTTGTTGCTCAGATTAGGTAATTTTTATTTTATTAAAAAAAATTTGGAAAATCTTTTCAAAATCTTCTCCCTATTTTCGAAAATTATTCAAAAAATTTTTTAATATGCATTCTAGAGTTTCATGAAGCATGTTGAAGCCTGGCTGGCTGTAAAGCCATGTCTAAATTCTTTTGGACTGAGGCTTCAAAACCATCTTCATAGAGGCAAGCTAATTTGATTATTAGCTGTATGCTAAAGCTTGGCTGGCCATTGGCCATGTGTAGTGTTTTGGACCGGGGCTTTCACAAAAGCTTGGCTGGCTATTAAGCCATGTCTAATTCCTGGACTGGAGCTTTAAACTAACATTGCGAAGATTCCTGGAATTCATATTAAAAATTTTTGAATTTCTTATTTTATTTTTCCTATATATTTTACGAAAAAAATCAAATAAAATACAAAAAAATTAGAAAATCATAAAAATAAAAAATATTTTGTGTTTCTTGTTTGAGTCTTGTGTCAAGTCATAAGTTTGGTGTCAATTGCATGTTCATCTTTTTCTTGCATAAAATTTTTGAAAAAATTCATGCATTCATAGTGTTCATCATGATCTTCAAGTTGTTCTTGATGAACTTTCTTGTTTGATCTTCATATTTTCTTGTTTTGTGTTGTATGGTGTTTTTCATATGCATTCTTGCATTCATAGAGTCTAAACGTAAAAAATTTCTAAGTTTGGTGTCTTGCATGTTTTCTTTACATTGAAAATTTTTCAAAAATATGTTCTTGATGTTCATCATGATCTTCAAAGTGTTCTTGGTGTTCATCTTGACATTCATAGTGTTCTTGCATGCATCATGTGTTTTGATCCAAAATTTTCATGCATTGAGTATTTTTAGTGTTTTTCTCTCTCATCAAAAAAAAAATTTCAAAAATCAAAAAAATATCTTATCTTTTTAAATCTTATCTTTTTAAAATCTTTTTCAAAAATCATATCTTTTCCATCTTTTCATCATTTTCGAAAATTTCAAAAATCTTTTTCAAAATCTTTTTCTTATCTTTACATCATATTTTCGAAAATTGCATCAAAAATTAATGTTTTGATTCAAAAATTTCAAGTTTGTTACTTTTTTGTTAAGAAAGATTCAAATTTTAAGTTCTAGAAACATATCTTGTGATTTCTTGTGAGTCAAGTCATTAATTGTGATTTTAAAATTTAAATCTTTTTCAAAACTAATTTCAATCTTATCTTTTCAAAACCATATCTTTTTAAATCATATCTTTTATATCATATTTTTTTTCAAAATTTTATCTTTTTCAAAAAATTTTAAAATATCTTTTCTAACTTCTTATCTTCTTATCTTTTCAAAATTGATTTTAATATCTTTTTTCAACTAACTAATTAACTTTTTGTTTGTTTCTTATCTTTTTCAAAATCACCTAACTACTTTTCCCTCTCTAATTTTCGAAAATACCTCCCTCTTTTTCAAAAATTCTTTTTAATTAATTAATTGTTTCAAATTTTAGTTTTAATTTTTGAAAATTACTAACCCATTTTTCAAAATTATTTTCGAATTTCTCTCCCCCTCATCTCTTTCTATTTATTTTATTTATTTACTAACACTTCTCTTCATCTCTCTTCATCTCCAATCACTGCCTCTATCCTCACCATTGTGATTGGATTCTCCACTTTTATTCCTTTCTTCTTCTACTAACAATAAGGAACCTCTTTACTGTGACATAGAGGATTCCTCTTTCTTTTCTTGTTCTCTTCTTCTCTATATGAGCAGGAGCAAGAACAAGAACATTCTTATTAAAACAGATCATGAATCTGAAAGGACTCTGAAGAAGAAGTCAAGAGAAACTAAAAAATCAACAATTCAGAGAAACCTCAAAAAAAAAGAAGAAAAAAAAAGAAGAGAAAAAGGAAAGACAAAAAGCTTCCACCTCCGAGTCATGGGAGATAGAAAGACTCATCTAAAGGGTCTATAGCTCAGTGGTAGAATATTTGACTGCAAATCAAGAGATCCCTGAGATACCTCAGGGGATAAATTATCCTCCACACAACTATTGGGAGCAAATAAGGATAAGAACACCAAAATCACTAGGGATCATGCAACAGAAGCAAGGAAAAGACATAAAGAAGCTCAAAAAGCACCATTGGATCTTCAAGAAGGCGCCACCCTCACTCAGGTGGACTCATTCCTTGTTCTTATTTTCTCTGTTTTTTTCAGTTTTTATCCTTCATGTTTATCTATATTTTGTGTCTCTACTTCATGATCATTAGTATGTAGTAACTATGCCTTAAAGATTATGAATAGTTCCATGAATCCTTCACCTCTCTTAAAAGAAAAATGTTTTAATTCAAAAGAACAAGAAGTACATGAATTTCGAATTTATCCTTGAATTTAATTTAATTATATTGATGTGGTGACAATACTTTTTGTTTTCTGAATGAATGCTTGAACAGTGCATATTTTTTATCTTGTTGTTTATGAATGTTAAAATTGTTGGCTCTTAAAAGAATGATGAACAAGGAGAAATGTTATTGATAATCTGAAAAATCATGAATTTGATTCTTGAAGCAAGAAAAAGCAGTGAATGGCGAAAAATAATAATAATAAAAAATAATTGAAAAAAAAAAGAGAAAAAGCAAGCAGAAAAAGCCAATAGCCCTTAAAACCAAAAGGCAAGGGTAAAAAAGGATCCAAGGCTTTGAGCATCAATGGATAGGAGGGCCCAAGGAAATAAAATCCAGGCCTAAGCGGCTAAATCAAGCTGTCCCTAACCATGTGCTTGTGTCATGAAGGTCCAAGCGAAAAGCTTGAGACTGAGTGGTTAAAGTCGTGATCCAAAGCAAAAAGAGTGTGCTTCAGAGCTCTGGACACCTCTAACTGGGGACTCTAGCAAAGCTGAGTCACAATCTGAAAAGGTTCACCCAGTCATGTGTCTGTGGCATTTGTGTATCCGGTGGTAATACTGGAAAACAAGGTGCTTAGGGCCACGGCCAAGACTCATAAGTAGCTGTGTTCAAGAATCAACATGCTTAACTAGGAAAGTCAATAACACTATCCAAAATTCTAAGTTCCTAAAAAAGCCAATCATTCAGAACTTCAAAGGAAAAAGTGAGATGCCAAAACTGTTCAGAAGCAAAAAGCTACAAGTCCCGCTCATCTAATTATAATTAATATTCATTGATATTTTAAAATTTATAGTATATTCTCTTCTTTTATCCTATTTGATTTTCAGTTGCTTGGGGACAAGCAACAATTTAAGTTTGGTGTTGTGATGAGCGGATAATTTATACGCTTTTTGGCATTGTGTTTAGGTAGTTTTTAGTATGATCTAGTTACTTTTAGGGATGTTTTCATTAGTTTTTATGTTAAATTCACATTTCTGGACTTTACTATGAGTTTGTGTGTTTTTCTGTGATTTCAGGTAATTTCTGGCTGAAATTGAGGGACTTGAGCAAAACTCTGAAAATGGCTGACAAAAGGACTGCTGATGCTGTTGGAATCTGACCTCCCTGCACTCAAAATGGATTTTCTGGAGCTACAGAACTCGAAATGGCGCGCTCTCAACGGCGTTGGAAAGTAGACATCCAGAGCTTTCCAGCAATATATAATAGTTCATACTTTATTCGGAAATTGATGACGTAACTTGGCGTTGAACGCCAAGTACATGCTGCTATCTAGAGTTAAACGCCAGAAACACGTCATGATCCGGAGTTGAACGCCCAAAACACGTTATAACTTGGAGTTCAACTCCAAGAAAAGCCTCAGCTCGTAGATAGATCAAGCTCAGCCCAAACATACACCAAGTGGGCCCCGGAAGTGGATTTATGCATCAATTACTTACTTATGTAAACCCTAGTAGCTAGTTTATTATAAATAGAACTCTTTACTATCATATTATCATCTTGGTTTTTTTTTCCCTGGATTGTATTTTGATCCAGTGACCACGATTTGGGGGCTGGCCATTCGGCCATGCCTGAACCTCTCTCACTTATGTATTTTCAACGGTGGAGTTTCTGCACACCATAGATTAAGGGTGTGGAGCTCTGCTGTACCTCAAGTTTCAATACAATTACTATTACTTTCTATTCAATTCTCTTTTATTCTTATTCCAAGATATACGTTGCACTTAACTTTGATGAATGTGATGATCCGTGACACTCATCATCATTCTCACCTATGAACGCGCGTGACTGACAACCACTTCCGTTCTACTCTTGGCCGGGCGTATATCTCTTAGATTTCCCAACAGAATCTTCGTGGTATAAGCTAGATAGATGGCGGTATTCATGAGGATCCAGAAAGTCTAAACCTTGTTTGTGGTATTTCGAGTAGGATTCTGGGATTGAATGACTGTGACGAGCTTCAAACTCCTGAAGGCTGGGCGTGATGACAAACGCAAAAGAATCAAGGGATTCTATTCCAACCTGATTGAGAACCGACAGATGATTAGCCGTGCTGTGACAGAGCATAGGAACGTTTTCACTGAGAGGATGGGATGTAGCCATTGACAACGGTGATGCCCTACATACAGCTTGCCATGGAAAGGAGTAAGAAGAATTGGATGAAAGCAGCAGGAAAGCAGAGATTCAGAAGGAACACAGCATCTCCATACGCCTATCTGAAATTCCCACCATTGAATTACATGAGTAACTTTACCTTTATTTTCAGTTTATTTAATTTAATCCTATAATCTCTTAATTTAGTTATTTAACCTGACTGGGATTTACAAGGTGACCATAGCTTGCTTCATACCAACAATCTCTATGGGATCGACCCTTACTCACGTAAGGTATTACTTGGACGACCCAGTGCACTTGCTGGTTAGTTGAGCGAGACTGTGAAGTTAATTTTGGACCATGGTTCTGTGCACCAAGTCTTTGGAGCCATTACCTTGGATTGTTGAAGTGAAAAGAATGAATCACGATTTCGCCCACCACATGCCACTCATTGCATTCAAAAGATATCAGAGGCACCGTGACACTCCATATAACCGAATGTTGACGGATGTCAACAGGAATCACGTCTGTCTCAATGCGACCAATTGCATAAGCCTCCCAAACAAACTATACACGTTGAAAATAAAAGAGAATTACACACTAAATAATAATACGGCTAAACAAAAACAGATATTTATTTATTACAACAATCTGTCCTTCTTGCAGATCATCCAACGACCTTCTAAAGTGAGCAAGAGAATAAAATTTGTAAGGTTGATCAGCACGCTCCCAGTTACGCCACCTGAATCCATTAATTAACTTTTATTGATCAAATTTAAAATACAACGTGTTACACTTTTTCAAAGCAGATAGTAATTAACTTTACCTGTTTGCAATCAGAAAGAGTCGAGAATTACCAAGAATTAACGCAAGAAATGGTAGACAGATCCAAGCCTAGGTAAGAAAAAGTGTCAATAGACCATCAATCTCCTTACAGTCAATACGAGATGCCCTATATGATGCTCTATACAGGTGTGCCAGACATACCAATCCCCAACTAAATTGTATGATCTCAGCGAAATTACGAAGCAACGGCAAAAACTTCTAGTGCACCGCTGCCCCAGACTTGTCTCCAAAGATAATGGTCCTAAATAATAACATTATGTGGCACTAAACGTACCTCTGAATGTGAATATCATCAACCAACACTAAATAATCTTTCAGTCCTTGAAACTACGTCAACTTTATAAAGCTTTCTCTATAGTCTGTCTTCCTAGGTGCAACACCAAACTGGTGCAAGCATTCGGCCTCTAAGGCCTCATAACTACTGAAGGTTAGCAGACCATTCATTGAAAGATCAAGAATTATCGCCACGTCCTCCAACGTCACAGCACACTCACCAACCAAAAAATAGAATGTGTGAGTCTCAGGACACCATCTCTCGATTAGAACATTAACCAATGCCGATTGAAATTGGATTATGCCAATCTAGAAAACCTGATAAAAACCAGTCTCTCGTAAATGCCCCTCCACGATTTGATTGTACAAATTCAACAGTTTTAAGTAGTTACATTGCAACATCCGTAAACCTTATAAAACGTAGCCATATATCACATTAAACATAGATAACCATATTCAATTAACAAATTAAGTTTAACAAAATCAAATTTTTATTATCACTAACCAATAAAACATAATCATATTAACAATTATATTATTAACTACTCAAAATATACTAAATCTATTTTACAAAAAATTCACATTTATATTTATTAGCTTCTAATAATAATCAATAAACCTTAAATGAAACTAAAATATAAATCTAATTATTATTAGATACATTAAAACTATATTTTCTAATGTCAAAAATCTATTTATTTTGTAATAATAATTCTTATTTTTTATTATCTATTTATATAACCAGAATAATTTTAAAAAGTATTAAACACCTCAATTAAATTATTATTATTATTATTATTATTATTATTATTATATATATATATATATCACCAAATTTATCAATAATCATAAATAATTTATTAAGTTCATATTTAAAATTTAGTATTACTAACATAGTTTATTACCTAAATTGTAAAACCCGGTTAATTAACGGCTAATTAACCCATAAATGAGAATTTATTCTAGAAAGCCCAAAATGTTATTTTTGTGGCTAAATATGATAGAGAAGATTGAGACGAGAATTTTGGTACCAATTTTATAGAATTCGGACCAAGATTGGACCGAACGGGCCAAACCGGGCCAATTGGACCCAAAGTGGGCCCTTGGCCCAACATAACTTAACCAAAACCCTAGTTTTCAGCACTCTCTCTCCTCATTTGTTACACACACAAGCTGAAATTAGAAAGAAAGGGAGGAAGAACACTCTCTCAAGTTCTCTCCCTTGGTTGATCTTCAAACCACCATAACTTTTGATCTAGAGCTCCGATTGCCGCCCCGTTTGCGGCCACGCGTTCACCGCGGAGAGCTCTACAAAACCCATATAATCAATCTTGAGGTAAGCCACACCTTGCTGTTCGAAATCTCAGCCCCTATTTTCGAGTTTTATGGGTGAAATGTTGAGATTTTGGGTTCTTTGATGTTATAGGACCCAACTCTCTTGAAGGAGAAGGTTAATCTTGTCTCCTTGGATCTTGGGTGTGGTAAGATTCTCAACCCTAGTGTATTTTGTGATTTTATGATGTTTGGGTTTTGAGATGTTGTGTATGGGTATGATGGTTGTGGCTTAGGTTGTGTATATGTGTATATTGGAGCTTGATTGGTGATATTGAAAAGCTTGGAAAGGGTTTGGTGGTGAAAAATCTGTTCTTGGAGGTTTTGAGGCCTTGAGAGCTTGTGGATAAGAGGTTTGGAAGTGCTCCGGTGGAGCTTGGGAAATTCGGCTAAGGTATGGTTTCGGTTTCCCGTATCTAATATGTAATGTGGTAGGAAATACTTAGGCTAGAGGCCCTAAGATAGGCATTGAATGGTTGATGTTGTTAAATGATTGAGATATATGATGTAGTCATATATGTGATGATGATTATTGATGCCTTGGTGGTATGATGTATGAGAAATATGCATGTTGTGATATATGCTTGATGATTGGTTATGGTTGAATTGTGGGTTGAACCATGTTGATGGTGAGTATGATGTTGATTGTGTACAATAATGATTTGTTGGAATTGGTGTTGTTGAAAATTGGCATGAGGAATAGTATATGATATGTCAATATGCTTGAGTTTGAGCCACTTGGGTGAAGTGGGATAAAATGATGATATAGTGATTTTGTATATTGTGGGTTATGTGTCAATGTGTGAGTTGAGGAGGCTTGATGTTGAATTTGATACGTTTGAATTGATTTCAAAGAAAAGGGATGAAATTGGCATGTTTTGGTTGATTTTGGAAAGAGTTGAAAATGGTTTGTTTTGAAAATGGCATATTGTGGTTTTGTATGAAAATATGGTTTTTGGGCATACTTTGACGGGACATAACTTGGACTACGGATCTCCGTTTTGTACCAAATCTGTTTAGAAATGAAATTGGATCCGGGATGTCCATGCCGTTCGAAGAACGGGTGAAAAACGATTTGAAATGATGAAGTTATGTCCGTTGGAAGATTGGGGTGTAAATCTGTGAAATTCTGCAGCTTTTAACTTAGAAAATTTTTAGCAGAACGACCCCTTGCGCGTGGGCGCACCTGGCGCGTACGCGCCGATCTTCCGAGAAGTGCCATCCACGCGTACGCGTGATGTGCGCGGGCGCGCCGATTGTGCTGCACCCAATGCCCAGCCATTTTCCAGAGAGTTATGCCAGAACTGTGCCGGTGTTGTGCCTGGGGCACGAGAACACCCGCGCGTACGCGTGGTTGACGCGTGCGCGCCGATGGGCAAGTTTGGTATCCACGCGTTAGCGTGCATGACGCTTACGCGTCGATGAGTTTTTAAGGCCATCCACGCATGCGCGTGGAGTGCACGTACGCGTGGCCCTGTTTTCATCTCAAAGTTGATTTTTGAGTTTTAAAAGCCAAATTTCATACTTCTAAGCCTCCGAACTCACCACTTATATCTTAAATCAGTATGATATGCCTAGCTATGAGAGAAGGAGCTAGTGGATGTGGTAACTTGCGAGTGAAGCAAGGTAAAATGAATTATCATTGAGGATCATTGATGAATATGTGAGATGTGGAGGATGGTGGTGGAAGTGCTTGTTATGCCATTGGCCGAAGGGCCGTAATTGTTTATGAATGGGCTGGTTCTGGATTGAACCGTGAGCCGGAATAGCTGTGTATGCTATGGATATTGGCTGGTTATGGATTTAACCGTGAGCCGGATGGCTGATATGGATGTTGATCCATGGATGAGAATTCATGCATGTTTATGCTGAATTATTGATATTTGTGATTTGCACTTCCACTCTCGGAGTTACGAGTTTCCCTGGGTAGTAGCAGTGACTAGCCACCACGTGCTCCAGGTTGAGACTTGGTACTCTTCTGACCCTATGTCATAAGTGTGGCCGGGCACTGTGAAAGACCCGGATGAGCTCGCCCCCGTATATATTCACCAGTGAGGGTGATGGATATAGATCATGATTATGATCAAGTTTATGACGAGTATAACTCGAGTTGGGGATGCATGACAGAGGGACAGTCTGATGGTTAGCTACCAGGACTTGTCGGGTTGGCTCTATAACCGACAGATGATATCATCAGCCACTAGGGACAGGCATTCATCATATGCATACTATGTGAATTGTTTGAGATTGCCTATTTGACTGCATATAACTTGCTAATTGTCTAAATGTCTTACTTGCTCCTATTTGTATATTCCTTGTTTGATATAACTGTGTTTGCTATATTATACTCCTGCTGGTGGTTGGGAGGTCTGAAGGAATTGGAAAGGGAAGTATTAGTTAGACTGAAGAATCTCTAGCCAGATGCCCTTATATGGTTTAGCTTGTTTATAAGCTTTGATATTATCTGGAGGAAGCTCTAGGATTGCCTTTGGCTTTCCTCTATTATTATGTATTATATATGTGGAAACTGTTACCTGCTGGGAACCTCTGGTTCTCACCCATGCGGATTTTGTGGTTTTCAGATGCAGGACGTGAGGTGTCCCGCTGATGCATGCTGGAGACTTCTGTTATTGCGAAGATCCTTTGTTCTTGGGGCTATGTTTTGGTTTATATGTTTTGTTTAGATACTTTTATCTCCATTTAATAATACAGACTGTGATGACTCCTCCTATGGGAGATTTTGGAGAATAGGTTTTATGTATTTGTGTCCCTTTGGGTTTCCTTTGGGGTTTTCCTTATTTTATCATATGTATATATTGTTATGCTCGGACCGGTTATCTTCGCAGCCGGATCTTGAGTCTTGATATTCCTGTTTTTGACACTCCTTTGTATATATATAATCTCACGTTGGTTTATCCTTGTTCGTTACGTTATCGATCGGAGTGTTGCGCTTTTGAGTTGCGTTTTTTTTTTTGTTTGTTTTTTGTTTACCCCTTTTTCTACAAAGGCTCCTATTTATAATCAATCATTCATACTACTATACGTACTAAATTTTTTATTTTAGAGGTCGTAATACCTTGCCATCTCTGAATTATGACTTAAGCATAAGACTCTGTATGGTAGGGTGTTACATAAATTACACTAAATTTATTCGGTTTTTATTTTTCATGATACTATAACAATAATAATAATATATCTTAATTAATTCACTAACTAAAAATCAAGAATGATTAATTATTATATTTAAGCAATTTTAAAATTTTCACTTCTAGTACAACACAATAAATTAAACAAACATATCAAATAACTATTTAACTAACAACACACAATAACAAGTCATTAATTCTTAATTAAATATATAAATAATATACTCATAATAATAATAATTAATTCAATAATTTTTTAAATATCTTCTAAATTTATTTTATTTTACTAACTATTTTTAATCATTAATAATAATTATTTTATCATACTTATAATCTTAATAATTATTACTACAATATTTATATTAATCCCTAACATTATCATTATTATTTTTATCAAATCAAAATATTTAATAATAAAAATTTACATAATTAAGATGATCAAGATAATTAACAATGTAAAGCTCTGGACGATTAACATCTTTTATTTTTCGTCTCATTGGCATTGTTGAAGGACGGTTTTTAATGGTGGCAATTTTTTCCTCATATACGGATTTCTACCGCAACAATGAGAGAAGAGAAAAGAAGGTGGAGTTGCGGGAGGGAGAAGAATGTTGAGTGAGGCATGAGTGAGAGTAAAAAGGGATGGTTGGGGTTGTTCACGGAAATACAAGCAGGGGCTTGGGAAGCGCTGCATGGATGATGGGTGGTTTGCAATACGCAAATAGGATGATTCAATTTGTGTACTTTCTATTTGTGCAATCGGATTGTCCAATTTGTTCCATGCAGCCATCACATCCTCGTCATTCACCCTGCACTCCAAGAAACACACTATACACAACTCCTATCCCAATATCAAAATTAAAAGAGAAAATTTTACTATCGAGATGCTAAAATAACACTCTCCTCCTCTCTATTTGTAAAAGTAATACTCTTCTTCCTTATAACTTTTAAAAATTCCCTCTTTAATCTATTTAAAATTTTTTTGTGTTAACTACCATTAACTTTACCCATTTTTCAAAAAAAATTAAATTATTTTTGCAAAAATATCTTTTAACAGAAATTTGATTTTTTTGTGATAAAATTTTGTTTACGAAAATGTGCTTTAACAAATTATCTTTCTATTGATTAAATTGCATTTTTTTTCAAAATACTTTTTAAAAATTTTTTTTAATGATTAAATTATTTTTTTCTAAGATACCCTTTAGTAATTTTTTTAATTATTGAAGAACTTGCTTTGTAAAGATGTGAAAGAATGAAATATTAATTTTTTAAATTTTAGATTTATCTATCTTGACTTATTTTTAAGTTTTAATAAAGTTGTTAATAATTTTCAATAGTTCTATGAAAACAAATTATTTATTAATATTAATTGTTATACATATTAACAGTGTTAAGATTTTTTTATTTAACGTTAAAATAATAATATTGAAATAAAAAATTAATAGTAAAATATAAAAATAATTGTTAACAAAAATTTTGCCAAAATTATAATTTAATAATTAAAAAATTATTGAATGATATCTTAGAAAAGAAATAATTTAATCATTAAAAAAGTTTTTAAAATAATATTTTGATAAAAATACAACTTAATCGGTAACAAATAATTTATTAAAGGATATTTTGATAAATAAAATTTTTGTTAAAAGGTATTTTTGTAAAAAATAATTTATTTTTTTTTTAAAATGGGTTAAATTAGTGTTAGTTAATACAAAAAATTTAAATAGATTATTTTTTTAAAAAAAATCATAAGTAATAAGAAGGTATATTTTACAAAAAAAAGAAAAAAAATGTCATTTTAATATCTTTTAGAGGAGAAGAGTGAAATTTTTTCAAATTAAAAAGGCTAGAAAAATCATCATCATTAACATAAGTTCTGCTAATCACAAGTAATGTTCTAAAAATCAGATCGAACCGGTCGACCGGACCGGTTCAATTAGCGATTGGGTCAGATACGTAAAACCGTCGTTTAGAAAATCTGTGAAAAACCGTTGAATTGGACACCGGTTGGATCGAACCGGAACCCGCCCGGTTTACACAAAAATGGAAGCTCCTTCGTTTCTTTCTCCCTTTCCCCCTTTCTTTCTTTCATTCAGAAAGAAATAAAATCACAACCTCAGCCGAAAATCGCTAGCACTGTAAGCCTACACCACCGCCGCAAGGAGTGGCATACTGCCGCGTCCGTCGCACTCAAAGTTAAAGTTCGCCATCCATCCGTCTATCTAGCTTCCCTCGTGATCCAAGTCTTCAACCCCTGTTCGCTGTCACCAATCGCGGCTGCTTCCTCCAGCTCGGCGTCCGTCGTCTTTGTCTGCTCAGCCGCGCTTCCGTCGCCGTTTGTTTGCCGTTCACGTTTGCGTTTTCGTTCAGCTGTCGTCTTCGTTCGCGTTCTTGGCCGTTCACGTTCGCTCGGCGTTCACTGTTCGCTTTCGCTCGCCGTTCACCGTTCGAGTTCGCATTCGTGTTCGTCTGGAAGCCACGTTGCTCTGCTTCAAACACTGCGACCAACCCGCGCGCTCCACCTAGCCGTAGAACTGCTCTCTTTTGTCGCCGCCGTGAGTTCCCTAAACCCGCCACCAGACAATACACTCACACAACACCAATACTCTGCTTCAAACTCTGCAACTTCTGATTTCTATTACAATAAGTAACTATTTGATTTGGTAGTGGTTTGGGTTATTTCATAGACTGAATTAAAGTTACAATAGTTATGTTCTCTTCTCTATCACATTGATATTAAGCTTTGAATTCTCTTATTTTGTTTTAATTTCACCGCACTCAACATTTTTTATGAAATGCTTTAACCATGTTTCTGGTTGGTTTTATAATTTCTAACTTTTAGAAACTTAGTAAGTTGATTGCATGTGAAATTAGAATAATTGGATCTTAGTAATTAGGAAATTTTAGCTGCACAAATAGCATCTTTGCAGAAAACATATTAGCATGATGATTCCACTTGCATTAGTGTTCTTCTGTTAAATTTTAACCGTTATTGTGAATTTGTTAATTTGCTAATTGTTCTTGTGTTGTTGTTCTGTTGTTCTTCTGTTACTTTTAATTTTTTTGTTTTTGTTGTGATTTTCTGTTCTTGATTTAAGCTGTGATTGAAGGTTCCTTGGTTTTGGTATTCTTCACTTTCCTGTAAGCTTAGCTTTTAATTCTTTGAGCATACACGGATCAAATCATTGTTTTCAGCAATGGTGATTTTTAGATTTTTTTGGGTTGCTTTGTTTTAAATGTTCCTGTTATTGTTGTGTTTTTGCTGTGATTTAAATGTTCTTTTGATTCTTTTTTTTTTCCGAATGCCCAGTCAGTACTTGGTTGATTGGTTTTGCTCACTGAATGTATTTGATGATAAATTTTAAATTGATAACTCTATTACTTCTTTACTGTCTGTTTCTGTAGTTAAATTTTATTAAAGTTTCTTGAATTTGCACTGCCTATGTTATTGATTCACTGTTCCTTCATTGCTTTTTTTTGTTGTTAGTCATTGTGATGAGCTTTGTTAAAATTGGGTTGAAAACTACTAATCTTTCTTCACTTTTCACTGTTCTAACTTCTGTTCTTATTAAAAGATTTGCAATTGGTGATCTTTTGATTTATTATATGCTTCATGTTTTCATTGTTCTGTTCTTATGAAGAAAAAATTTGCAATTAGTGATTGTATGATTCATGTTTTGATTGTTTTGTTATATAAACAAAATTCTGTTTTCATTGTTTGGTTGCACTGTCTCTGTTCTTGATCTCCGCCGACTTGCTACCCCTCCTCTGTGTTGGATTCTTTTTGTGTCAGGCTTTGTTGTGTTTTTGTTTCAGCCTCTGTTGTGTTGTGTGTTTGTTTCGGGCTCTGTTGTGTCTTTATTGTGCAACACTATCATTTTTTGTTTCACTTTTTTGACTTAGCTACATTAAGACAATATTCTCTATCTTTAACTTGTGCATTGTAATTCAATCCAGCTATTTTTGAATGGAAGTATAATTATGTTAATTGTCAACAAATTTGCAGCAAGTTATTGCATATTTTGATGATTAATTATATTTAGTTGGTGATATTTTACGTAGGGTTTTAAATTTGAAAGATATTTAGGATGTTTGTTTATAATTTATTTATTATTTTATTATGGAACGGTTTTTCCGGTTGAATCACGATTAGACCGGTTAGACCAATAAAACAATGAACCAGTGACTAAAACGGTTTGATGACCGATCTGGTTTTCAGAGCCTTGATCACAACAGTCACATCGTCACTGCAGCCTCTGCCTTTCGGTCAGACTTTGTCGTTGGTCATCCAAAAACACAAAATTGGCTGTACGTGGTTGTGATTGAATAGATGAAGAATGAACATAATTAGGCAGAGATTGATGCACACGCTTTGGCACGATGGCCCAACAGAAACACTGAAGAAGAAGGCATTGGAATTGGAGAAGAAGAGGAAGACGAGGAAGCCCAAGAGCAAGGAACAGTTCATCGTCCAAGTTCCCGAAAACTTGTCGTACCTCGACACCGCCACCATGCCCATGGTTGTCGCCGCCGTTGGCATCGTAGTCTTTGCCAAGCTCCTCATGATGGTAACCATATATATGACCCCGTTGCACTAATCATGCCTGAAGATGGTTTTGCACATTACCTGTTTGATAAAATTACTGAGTGAATTATCGCTTGGTAGTATGATGAATCAAGGGCCCAGGAGTTGCTGGAGCGGAAGATCAAGCATGCTCCAGCTGGTCAGGGAAGTGTGAGAATGCTGAGCCGCAAGGAGTGGGACAAGGTTCGAGAACTCCGGCCTAGGACCCCGTTTGAGTCCAAGCTTGCCCGCCCTAATGCGAGAATCAGAACTGGAGAACCCTTGCGTCTTGTATGCAACTTACATTTTTATATAAACCTTTTACTTCTGATTCTGCTATCTTACAAGTACATATGAGTTTAATTTGATGGAAGGATAATGCATTTTGCTAAGTATGCCAATCATATTCTTTGAAGTAGTGGCTGTGAGAAACCAGTGTATGCTTTTGTAGAATTGATTTAGTTAGAATTGATTTCGATGTAAAATGATTGAGGTTAAAAAAAAAACTCACTTCTCCCCAAATTAATTCTATTGGCAGTGCATGCAAGAATTGATTTTGAGACTTGCAAACTTCTCAAAATAAATTCTAAGCCTCCCAATGGATCTCCAAACATGTTATATGCATGTTTACTGGTGTGCCAAGATCCATTATATCCTATATATTTGACCTGTAAAGTATATGCTTGCAAATGATACAAGGGAACCTATTATAAGAACAAGTATGTGCAATGAGAGATTGCTAGTCATTAGTTCCCATGATAAAGCAAGGCTGCCCATTTGGGATTTAACACTTACTGCCCTAGCTTAGGTTTAGATAATGTGTTAAAGGAATTTTGCCTTTTTACATGGGAGCATTTAGTCACTGTTTTGAATTTTAACTCAATGTTATGACTCTGCATTGGATTGTTTATTTCTGTGTTCAGCGGTGTTTATGGCTGATTTTTTCTCACATGGTGTGTGCAGGAGGACTTGAAGGATTGGACAATTGATGTTCTCATGGATGGTGTTACTAGAGCTGAAGAGTGTGGGAAACACGGTTCTTTATAACTTCTCCTGGGTTTTAAGCTTGTCTTCTAATTGCCCTTTCTTTTGTTCAATCTCCATTAGCCTGACACCGAGTTGATCCTTTAAATTTTATACTGTATTTCAGCCCCCTATGCCAAACACATTTGATATAAAGAGTGGTTTATGCTCTGTTGTGATGGCATAAAATTGTCGCAATTCATAATAACTACTTTAGTTATCTTCCTTTTTACCCAGGAAAATTGCATAGAATTGTTTGGTAAATATGAATTATTGAGGGGATTTTATGTTTCTATGTAATTATATATGTTTTCATATAAATAAGATATAATTATTCTACTTCTACATATGTTCTCATACTATGGAATATGAAACTAACCTGAAGTTGCTATAACTGTAAACATAACTGAGAAAGAGAGTTTTCCAATTGATGATTAATAGGGAAAGTTTATTATTATTGTATTGTTTACAGAGAGACCATGCTTATATATATGGGCTCATAGAGAGGAGACTTTCCTACTCAAGTAACTACTATAACTAACATAACTGCATTAACTGAATCTTTTCTTGAAAACGTTCAAAAGTTATTTGTGTAATAGGATTTGTAAGCACATATGCAATTTGAGAAGATGTCAAGTCAATTTCGAAGTGTTTGGATCTACTATGCAATACAGTGCTAGATTTTTAGACAGCAGGACAACACTCGGATTATCACAAAATTGATGGGGACAACCAAAGGTGTGAAGTGCAATTCACAAAACAACTTCTGGATCTCATGATTTCTGAATTGGTATCTGCTAAGCAGTCATATTTCGCTTCTATGGAGGATTTGCTTACTTTATCCTGCTTCTTGTTGGACCCTGAAATCAAATTTGAGCCAACAAAAACACAAAAGCCACTAGTAGATTTTCCATTATCCAAATAATTAGCTTAGTCAATGTCAGAAAAGGCAAGAATTCTAAAGTCAATAACAGAAGATAAAAGTAAACCATCAGACAAATGAACAGCCCACATAAATAGCACAAGTTGCTCTTTATAGTTGTCCAATGTTGCTGTAGCGGCTATTGCATGAATTGACATACACGATTCATTGAATAAGCAATTTCAGGACGTGTAAGGTTAGCATATTGCAAGCCACCAGCAATAGATATAGGTAAGGTAAGTTTATCCAAAAACTTAAACCTTTGTGCAATAATTTTCTAAGAAGAGAACATTGGTGTAGTTACACTAAGATTTATCCATTCCAGTTTCAAGAGTAAATCAATCATGTTCTTAGTTTGAGAAATATGCAGTCCCATGTTTAGTAAATACTAGTATTTTTATTTGTTATAACAGTACAGGAATATAATTTTTTAAAATTACTTCTATTTTGTTTTGGCATTATAGATTATCCTACAAAAGATTTATAGAATTAAACTATATTTACAAAAAGGTCGTAGGGGACAAAAGTCCCACCAGCTAAGAAGACAGGGTCTCCATAAATAAAAAAAATCAAATAATAAGATTTTTAGCTATTATTTTCATGTGAAAAAGTTTAATTTTTTAATAATAATTAATTTTAACATTCGTTATCTAAAATTCAAAAGAATTTAACGTGTATATTCTTACATTTGATTAGGTGTTAAGTCTGTTACACAAAGAAAAATAATTAATTTTTATGTTTACTATTTAAAAATATTTTTTTCTCTATATATATAAAAATAAAATTAGATATTAGCATAAAAAAATATATACTTATAGTTATAAAATTAACTCAAAATTAATTTTAAAAAAAATTAAATCTTGATACTAACTTTTAATCACAACATTAGTATTCTCTTTAAATTATATGTAATAAATATTTGAAGAAAAAAATTGAAAATATAGATTAGAAAGATAAGCAGTAAAATTTTAAAACAAAATAAAAAATAGGGTTGAGTACGATTTTGGTCCCTAACTAGAGGCCGAAAACTTTTTTCGTCCCCGGCCTTTTTTTGCCTTCAAAATCATCCTGAAGGTTTAACTTAGTTTTAAAACCGTCATTTAGACCAAAATAGCCCTTCCCCTTCTTCCCCAAAATCAAGCAGAAACAGAATCAGAACCAGAAGCAGAACTAGAAGCAACAATAATCATACAATGTAATAAACATTAAAAAAAATGGATAATGGATCAATAAATCTGTATAATGAAACAATGTAATCAAGCTGAAGCAGGAGCACGAGCTGAACAACAACAATAATAACAACAATGAAACAATGTAATCAGCAAGAAGCAGAAGCAATCAGAAGCAACAATAATCAGAAATCAACAACATAATAAAAGCAGAAGCAGAAGAGGAAGAAGCAGAAGTAGAAGCAGAAGCCAGTGAGCCACCCGAACCACACTCCTTTCTCTTTTCTTCTTTCTCTCATCTTTTCTCTTCTCCTCTGTTCACAGTCCCCTGGCTGATCCGCTATCACAGCGCCGCCACCCTTTTCTTCTTCTTCTCTCTTTGCGCTACCCTAGCGCCACCGTTACAGCGCGAAGCCCTCTTCTCCTCCCTCGACTCACCTCCAGTTCGCACCATCTTCTTTGAACTCTACCATCACCGTCGACCTCTCCTCCACCCACCATCATAAAACCCCTTAAGCTTTCTCCTGCTCTTGCCTCGAACCAGAACCCACCGCCATTGAGCACCTCCGCTGAGCTCAAAGGAGCAGTGGCGAGATCCAGCGACCGAACGACGACGAGCAGCGACGGCGGATTCCCTTCCCCTTTCCTTCCCCACCTTCCCTTCTCCCTCTTCGAACCCCTGAACCCCGCACGCGTGTGCGTGCGTGTGATTCCGTTCCCCAGCACTTTAACCCGTTTTTCTTTTTTTGTATATATATTTTTTAATTAGGGATAATTTGGTAATAAATTAAGATTTTGGTAAAAATGACGATTTTAAAACTAACTTAAATCTTTGGGAGCATTTTGTAGGCAAAAAAAGGCTGGGACGAAAAAAATTTTTGACCTCTATGTTAGAGACTAAAATTGTACTTAATCCTAAAAAATATGCATATAATAATAATAATAATAATAATAATAATAATAATAATAATAATAATAATAATAATAATAATAATAATAATAATAATAATATATTTTATTTGAATTATGTTATGTTGTTAATTTTTTTTGTAGAACAAAAAGGTAGAGAAAAACAGAGAATGAGAAAAAGGAGAGAGAAAGATAACAAAGAATGAGAGATGGAGTTTGTTAATTTTAAAAGATTTTTTTGTAATTGTAATGAAAAAAATATCTAGTGACACATTTTGATTTGTCAAATTACTAATATAAATTATAAATTATATATAAAGTGGGAATGATAGAGAGAAATAGAAAAAAGGAGAAAAGTATATAAGATAATATAGGAAGGGAGTTTATTAATTTTAGAAGGAAAATAAGAGAGTGTCATGTGACACATTTTGGTTATTAAATTAATTAGTAATATATAATATATAATATATAATATAGTTATATTTTAATTTTAATTTTAATTTAATTTGAATACAATTAGAGAATGTCATATTATACATTTGATTGTCAAATTTGTAATAAGTCATTAATAATGATATATAAGAAAGATAAAGTGATGAAGAAATAAAAAAAATAGAGAAAGAGATAGGGAGGAGAGGAGATCTCTTTAATTTTAGAAAGAAAAATTTAATTTCAATTATAATAAAAAATAATATATAACACATTAATAAAATTAGTAATATATAATAGATAATAGATGTAACTTCAAAACCCTAAAAGACCTTCCTCAAAACTCTAAAAGACTAAAGTCTTTTAGAGAAAATTTCAGCCTTATCATTTCTGCAATCATAATATCATTTACGTATATAAGTATTTATATAAGAGGAAGCATGGTATTAAAATTATAACGTAATAGTAAATTCAATAAAATAATATATTTTATATATTTTATTCAGAATAATTTACATAAATAAATCATTTGAAAATTAAATTTATGCAAATAGAATTTTTTAAAACAGATTACATTCGTGTCCTAAATCAATTTTATGTAAATCGTTATACCCTACCACAGTTAGGATTTACATGTAATTATTGCAAATTATATTTAAATAGACATAATTATAATTCGCTATATTCTATCGTGGATTATGAATAAATAGCAATGCATGAACTGCTAGAAACTGTTGTAGTTTATGAAAAAATAATAAAATATAATTTACTAGAGACTATCGCAGATTACGTACTGGATCATATAGAAACATTGTCTCTCAAGAAAATCAGTGAAGAATTAGGTGAATATGAGTCACCAATAACTTTGTTAAAATGAAATATGTATGTGACTTAATTCCAACGGCAGTCTTTCCATACGACGGCCTCTAGCGGATTATACTTTATTATTTGTTCAGCATCTAGCGGTTTATGCATGACCATTTATTCATAATCCATGATAAAATGTAGCGGATTATGATTGTGTTTTTGAAAGTAATCTGCAATCGATTTTCGTGACGAATTATATGTAAATTCTAAACCGTGGTAGGATGTAGCAATTTACGTAGAATTGGTTTAAGACAAATATAAGTTATTTTAAAAAATTATATTTGTATAAATTTAATCTCAAAATAATTTATATATGTAAATTGTTTTTTATTCATAAATATATTTTAAATATATGTAACAAAATTATTAGAATAATTGATTTATATTATTTCATGTCATATTTTTTATCATATAAAATATAAAAATATAATTTATTATCACATCAATATTTAATAAAATAAATTAATTAAAAAATAAAGAATAAATCAATTTTATATTTTATCAGATCTTAAACCAAAATAATAATTTTATAAGGACTTAGATAACTACTTCTTTATTTGATAAACATTTATTAACATTTTTCTTATATAAAAACAAATTAATTAACATATATATTTAATTATATACAAAATTTTAATTTTTTGGCCCATTCTTTATCAAATTCCTCGATCAGTCCTGAGAGGAAGAAAGAAAATCGAACAAATAGAAAGTCAGATTTTGTGCCTGTTTCAGTATGTAAAGTGTTTTATGTAATTTTGTTAGAGCTAACAAAGTGAGGAGGTTGAAACATATAAACTTGTTTATACAATTGACCATTAAAAAATAATTTGTTAATGATATGGTTGTAATAATTCAGCCATATCCTATAATTCCGATAGATATTATAAGATCGATTACCAGTAAACGGTCATCCAAATAAAAATGTCTCAATACATCATTATTTTTTATTAAAAGGAGAATATTCAAAATACAATCATAAGATACTCCATTCTATAAAAGGCCAGGGGAGATAAGGCACTTTTAGACATGAGTATAATTTGATAATCCATTCACTAACTTGAACGTCGGAGTGCCTTTTGTAAGTACCCACACCCCTTTGTTTTGCTCAAGCCGAGGTATAACTCTACTAAAGGAGAAAGCTCAAAATCATCCATCGGAACACGAGACATACCCCTGCTGATTTATAGTTCGACCATGCAAGAACAACTGGCGCCCACCGTGGTGCCTAAGAAATAAAACCATTTCTTCCTTTTTTCCTAGGCCTCAAAAGTTTCTTATCCATCTATAGTTGATTGATGAGCGGATATTTTATACGCTTTTTGGGGGTAATTTCATATAGATTTTAGCATGTTTTAATTAGTTTTTAATATAATTTTATTAGTTTTTAAACAAAAATCACATTTCTGGACTTTACTATGAGTTTGTGTATTTTCTATGATTTCAGGTATTTTCTGGCTGAAATTGAGGGAGCTGAGCAAAAATCTGATTTAGGCTGAAAAAGGACTGCTGACGCTGTTGGATTCTGACCTCCCTGCACTCGGAATAGATTTTTTGGAGCTACAGAAGTCCAATTGGCGCGCTTTCAATTGGGTTGAAAAGTAGACATCCAGGACTTTCCAGCAATATATAATAGTCCATACTTTGCGCGAAGATAGATGACGTAAACGGCGTTCAACACCAGTTTCATGTTGCAGTCTGGCGTCCAGCGCCAGAAACAGGTTACAAGTTGGAGTTCAACGCCAAAAACACGTTATAACCTGGCGTTCAACTCCAGAAACAGCCCAGGCACGTGAGAAGCTTAAGTCTCAGCCCCAACACACACCAAGTGGGCCCCAGAAGTGGATTTCTACACCAATTATCTTAGTTTACTCATATTCTGTAAACCTAGGTTACTAGTTTAGTATTTAAACAACTGTTAGAGACTTATTTTGCACCTCATGACATTTTTAGATCTGAATTTTATACTCTTTGACGGCATGAGTCTCTAAACTCCATTGTTGGGGGTGAGGAGCTCTGCAGCGTCTCGATGAATTAATGCAATTATTTATGTTTTTCCATTCAAACATGCGTGTTCCTATCTAAGATGTTCATTCGCGCTTAACTATGGAGAAGGTGGTGATCCGTGACACTTATCACCTTCCTCAATCCATGAACATGTGTCTGACAACCATTTTGCGTTCTACATCAGATTGAATGAGTATCTCTTAGATTCGTTAACCAGAATCTTCGTGGTATAAGCTAGAATTGATGGCTGCATTCATGAGAATCTGGAAAGTCTAAACCTTGTCTGTGGTATTCCGAGCAGGATTCTGGGATTGGATGACTGTGACGAGCTTCAAACTCGCGAGTGTTAGGAGTGATGACAAACGCAATAGAATCAATGGATTCTATTCCGACATGATCGAGAACCAACAGCTGATTAGCCGTGCTGTGACAGAGCATTTGGACCATTTTCACTGAGAGGATGGGAAATAGCCATTGACAACGGTGACACCCTACATAGAGCTTGCCATGGAAGGAACTTTGCACTTTTGCATGAGTTGAATGTTATATTACAGGAATTCAGAAGACAAAGCATCTCCAAAACTCCAACATATTCTCCATTATTGCACAACAAGTAGTTATTTCACGCTCTTTTATTTTTTTAGTAATTCAAACTGATAATTATAATTGATCTCCTGACTAAGAATAATAAAATAAACATAGCTTGCTTCAAACCAACAATCTCCGTGGGATTCAACCCTTACTCACGTAAGGTATTACTTGGACGACCCAATACACTTGCTGGTTAGTTGTGCAGATTGCAAAAGTGTGATTGCAATTTCGTGCACCAAGTTTTTGGCGCCGTTGCCGGGGATTGTTTGAGTTTGAACAACTAAAGATTTATTTTGTTGCTTAGATTAGGAATATAGTATTGATGCTATAGAGTCATTAAATTTGAGTTCTTTAATTTCTCTTCAAAAATTTTTCGAAAATATTATTTGTCCTTATTAATTTTTAATTTTTCGTGAATTAGTGTCTTGTTCTAAGTTTGGTGTCAATTGCATATTTTATATTTCCCTTTTAAATTTTCGAACTAGTGTTCTTTGTTTTTCCTTGATCTTCAAATTGTTCTTGTCAATTTTTCTTGTTTGATCTTTAGTTTGTTTTGTTCTGAGTCTTTTCTTATTTTTCTTGTACTTTTTCAAAACATTAGTCTTCAAAAAATTTATTTTTATCTATAAAAATAATACATCTTTAAAACACGTTACATTTATAGCTCAGTTGGCTAGAGCGTTGGCTTATGTTCTTGGCAATTGGATATCTCCTTTTTAAAATCCTTTTCAAAAATAATTTTTCTTTAATTAAATCTTGTGCTAAACTTTAAGTTTTGTGTTTTATTGTTAATCTTTTTTATAATTTTCGAAAATTTTATTGAAGTTTTCTAAAAATTTTAAGTTTGGTGTTCTTTCTTTTGTTCTTGTGAATCTTCAAAGTGTTCTTGAGTCTTCTTTATGTTTTAATCTTAAAATTTTTAAGTTTGGTGTTCCTTGGTGTTTTCCCTCCAAAATTTTCGAAAACAATGAGCATTAGATCTAAAAATTTTTAGTCTTGTGCCTTTTGTGTGTTTTTCTCTTTCATCATAAAATTCAAAATTCAAAAAAATATCTTTTCTAACTATTTTTAAGCTACTTTTTCGAAATTTTTTATAAAAATTCAGATTTCAATTTCAAAATTTTTCAAATCTTATCCTTTTAAGATTTAAAATAATAATAATAATAATAATAATAATAATAATATTTTATTATCTTTTTCAAAAAAATATCCTAACCACTTTCTCTCTCCTCAATTTTTTCGAAAATCTTCACAAAATATTTTCAAATTTTTTATTTTTATTTTTATTTTGTTTTTATTTTATCTTATTTTATTTTATTTTATTATTTCGAAAATAAATTTTTATATATAATAAAATAAATAATATTTACATCCATATCATCTCCCTTGCTCCATCATGGAACTAAGTGGAAATGAACAGTCTAGAAGGACTCTGGGGTCATATGCTAACCCCACTACTACTTCATATGGGAGTAGTATCTGTATACCCTCCGAGTCAGTAGTTTTGAGTTGAATCCTCAGCTCATCATCATAGTGCAGCAAAGTTGCCAGTATTCTGGTCTTCCACAGGAAGAACTTATAGAGTTTCTGGCACAATTTTTACAAATTGCAGACACGGTACATGATAAGGAAGTAGATCAGGATGTCTACAGATTATTATTGTTTCTATTTGCTGTAAAGGACCAAGCTAAGAGGTGGTTAAATAACCAACCTAAGGACAGCATAAGGACATGAAAACAGCTGTCAGAAAAATTCCTGAATCACTATTTTCCTCCAAAACGGATGACACAGCTAAGGCTAAGCATCCAAGGCTTCAAACAAGGAGATAATGAATCCCTTTATGATGCCTGGGAGAGATATAGAGAGATGCTAAGAAAATGCCCCTCTGAAATATTTTCAGAGTGGGTGCAGTTAGACATCTTCTACTATGGGCTTACAGAAAGAGCCCAGATTTCTCTAGACCACTCAGCTGGTGGATCTATACACATGCGAAAGACAATAGAAGAAGCTCAAGAGCTCATTGATATAGTTTCCAGAAATCAGCATTTGTACCTAAGCAGTTAACCTTCTATGAAAGAAGAGGCTGAAACAGTAACTGCTGAAATGAATCCTGCAGAACAAGTTACAGAATTCAATCAGCAATTGGATTTTCTAACAAAACAGTTAGCCGAATTCAAAGAGATATTACAAGAAACAAGAATGGCTAATATGAATATGGAAGTGCAATTGAAGCAAACAGAACAGCAATTATCAAAACAAATAACAGAAGAGTGCCAAGTAGTTCAATTAAGAAGTGGGAAAATATTAAATACCTCACTTCAAGACAGTAGGAAGCCAAGAAATGAGCAAACTACTCAAAATCCCTATGAGGACAGTAAGAGCCCAGAGAGGAATAATCCTGGCGCTCAAACGCCAGAGAATGGGTGGAAAGCTGGCGTTGAACGCCCAAACCATGCTCAGTCCTGGCGTTCAACGCCAGAAACAAGCAATGATTTGGAGTTGAATGCCCAAAGGGAGCACAGTTCTGGCGTTCAGACGCCAGAAACAAGTAAGGAGTTAGCGTCTAACGCCACTCCAGCTTCCACCCCTGGCATTCAAATGCCAATGGGGGATCAGACACATACAAGTGCTGATAATAACCCATCTAAAAAGGCTTCTCAACCCACATCTGTAGGCAATAAATCTGCAGCAACTAAGGTTGAGGAATAAAAAGCCAAAATACCTTATCTTCAGAAACTCCGCCAAGCGGAACAGGATAAGCAATTTGCCCGCTTTGCAGACTATCTCAGGACTCTTGAAATAAAGATTCTGTTTACAGAGGCACTTGAGTAAATACCCTCTTATGCTAAGTTCATGAAAGAGATCTTAAGTCATAAGAAGGATTGGAGGGAAACTGAAAAAGTTTACCTCACTGAAGAATGCAATGCAGTCATTCTGAAAAGCTTACCTGAGAAGCTTAAAGATCCGAGAAGCTTTATGATACCATGCACATTAGAAGGTACTTGTACCAAGCAAGCTCTATGTGATCTTGGGGCAAGTATTAACCTAATACCTGCAGCTACTATAAAAAAGCTTAGGTTGACTGATGAAGTTAAACCAACCCGAATATGTCTCCAACTTGCTGATGGCTCTATTAAATACCCATCAGGCGTGATTGAAGACATGATTGTCAAGGTTTGGCCATTTGCCTTTCCCACTGACTTTGTGGTGCTGGAAATGAAGGAGTATAAAAGTGCAACTCTCATTCTGGGAAGATCTTTCCTAGCAACTGGCCGAACCCTCATTGATGTTCAAAAAGGGGAAGTAACCCTGAGAGTCAATGTGGATGAGTTCAAGTTGAATGTTGTCAAAGCCATGCAGTATCCAGACACCCAAAATGACTGCATGAGCATTGATATTATTGACTCTCTCGTAAAAGAAGTCAATATGGCTGAGAGTCTCGAATCAGAGCTGGAGGATATCTTTAAAGATGTTCAGCCTGATTTGAAGGAATCAGAGAGAATAATAGAACCTCTGAAAATCCCTCAGGAAGAGGATAAACCTCCTGAACCTGAGCTCAAACCATTACCACTATCCCTGAAATATGCATTTCTGGGAGAAGGTGATACTTTTCCTGTAATCATAAGCTCTACCTTAGAGCCACAGGAAGAGGAAGCACTAATTCAAGTGCTAAAGACACACAAGACAGCTCTTGGGTGGTCTATCGGTGATCTTAAGGGCATTAGCCCAGCCAGATGCATGCACAAGATTTTATTGGAGGGTGACGCTAAGCCAGTGGTTCAACCACAAAGGCGGCTGAATCCAGCCATGAAGGAGGTGGTGCAAAAGGAGGTCACTAAATTACTAGAGGCTGGGATTATTTATCCCATTTCTGATAACCCCTGGGTAAGCCCTGTCCAAGTTGTCCCTAAGAAAGGCGGCATGACAGTAGTCCATAATGAAAAAAATGAACTGGTTCCTACAAGAATAGTTGCAGGGTGGCGTATGTGTATTGATTACAAAAGGCTCAATACAGCTAACAGAAAGGATCATTTTCCTTTACCATTCATAGACCAGATGCTAGAAAGACTAGCAGGTCATGAATACTACTGCTTCCTGGATGGATATTTAGGTTATAATCAAATTGCAGTAGATCCCCAAGATCAAGAGAAAATAGCATTCACATGTCCATCCGGAGTATTTACATACAGAAGGATGCCATTTGGCCTGTGCAATGCACATGCAACCTTTCAAAGGTGCATGCTCTCTATTTTCTCTAATATGGTGGAAAAATTTCTGGAAGTCTTCATGGATGAATTTTCAGTATTTGGAGACTCATTCAGCTCCTGTCTTGACCATCTAGCACTTGTTCTAAAGAGGTGCCAAGAGACTAACCTGGTTTTAAATTGGGAAAAATGTCACTTTATGGTGACTGAAGGAATTGTCCTTGGGCACAAAATTTCGAACAAGGGAATAGAGGTGGATCAAGCTAAGGTAGAGGTAATTGAAAAATTACCACCACCTGCCAATGTTAAAGCAGTCAGAAGCTTTCTGGGGCATGCAGGATTCTGTAGGAGGTTTACAAAGGATTTTTCAAAAATTGCCAAACCTCTAAGTAATCTGCTAGCTGCTGACATGCCATTTATCTTTGATAAGGAGTGTTTGCAGGCATCTGAGACTCTGAAAGCTAAGCTGGTCACAGCACCAATCATCTCTGCACCAGACTGGACATTACCTTTTGAACTGATGTGTGATGCTAGTGATAATGCCATTGGTGCAGTGTTGGGACAAAGGCATGACAAGCTTCTACACGTCATTTACTATGCCAGTCATGTTCTAAATGACGCACAGAAGAATTACATAACCACAAAAAAAGAGCTACTTGCAGTGGTTTACGCCATTGACAAGTTCAGATCCTATTTAGTAGGATCAAAAGTGATTGTGTACACTGACCATGCTGCTCTTAAATATCTACTCACAAATCAGGATTCAAAACCCAGACTCATAAGATGGGTGTTGCTTCTGCAAGAGTTTGATATAGAAATAAGAGACAAAAAAGGGACAGAGAATCAAGTAGCAGATCACCTGTCCTGAATAGAACCAGTAGAAGGGGCGTCCCTCCCTCTTACTGAGATCTTTGAAAACTTTCCGGATGAGCAACTCTTTGCCATCCAGGAAGTGTCATGGTTTGCAGACATTGCAAACTACAAGGCAGTGAGATTCATACCCAAAGAGTACAGTAGGCAGCAATCAAAGAAGCTGATCACGGATGCAAAGTACTATCTTTGGGATGAACCATATCTCTTCAAGAGATGTGCAAACGGAGTAATCCGTAGATGTGTGCCTAAAGAAGAAGCACAGAAGATCCTCTAGTACTGCCATGGATCACAGTATGGAGGACATTTTGGAAGTGAGCGAACAGCCACAAGAGTCCTCCAATGCAGCTTCTACTGGCCTACTCTTTATAAAGATTCCCAAGTGTTTGTACTTAATTGTGACAGTTGCCAAAGATCTGGCAATCTGCCTCACAGTTATGCCATGCCTCAACAAGGGATCTTGGAGATTGAGTTGTTTGATGTATGGGGTATTGACTTCATGGGGCCTTTCCCACCATCATACTCAAACACTTATATTCTGGGGTAAAATAATTCTGGAACGGACTGTGATTAACCATAGAAGGGATTGGGCAAGAAGCTTGGATGATGCTCTGTGGGCATACAGAACATCATTCAAGACCCCTATAGGGACCTCTCCATACCAGCTTGTGTATGGAAAGGCATGTCACTTGCCAGTGGAACTGGAACATAAGGCCTACTGGGCAACCAAATTCCTGAACCTTGATGCCAAGTTAGCTGGAGAAAAATGATTGCTCCAGTTAAATGAGCTAGAGGAATTTAGACTCAAGGCTTTCGATAATGCAAAAATTTACAAAGAGAAAGCAAAAAGATGGCATGATAAGAAATTGTCATCCAGAGTCTTTGAGCCAGGGCAGAAAGTTCTGCTATTTAATTCTAGGCTCAGATTATTTCCCGGAAAATTGAAATCCCAGTGGAGAGGACCATATGTGATTACAAGTGTGTCACCATATGGATACGTAGAGCTCCAGGATAATGATTCTAATAAAAAGTTCATTGTTAATGGATAGAGAGTCAAACATTATCTTGAAAGCAATTTTGAGCAAGAATGCTCAAAACTGAGACTTAACTAAAGCTCAATAATAGTCCAGCTAAAGACAATAAAGAAGCGCTTGCTGGGAGGCAACCCAGCCATTTACAAAGCATATTTGTTAATTAATTAATTTTTACAGGTATATGTCAAGTATCTTCAAAGGTAAAATAGCAAATGCTTAAGTTCACAGAGTTACAGAAGGAATCAGAGGATAAAACAGCAAAAAAAAGGAAGCTCACTGGTGCGAAAAAGCCAGTAAAAGTTGTTTTGGGCGTGAACGCCCAAAAGAAGCACCTACTGGGCGTTCAACGCCAGTAAGGATAGCCATCTGGGCGTTAAACGCCAGAAAGGAGCATCTTCTGGGCGTTGAACACCAGAAAGAAGCACCTTCTGGGCGTTCAACGCCAGATTTGTAGCATCCTGGGCGTTCAGAAAAATGCCCAGTGACAAAAGAGTTCCTGGCGTTCAACACCAGAAAGAAGCAACACCTGGGCGTTGAACGCCCAAGAGAAGCTGCACATGGGCGTTAAACGCCCAAAACATGCAGCGTTTGGGCGTTTAACGCCAGGATGGTGGGGAGGAGGTAAATTCGTTATTTCTTCACATTTTTTTAATTTTCTACATTTCAATTCATGATTTCTTGCATAAACATGTTACAAATTTTCATCCTTTAATTCCAAAAATTTTAATCCTAATTTCTAAAAAACTTTTTTTTTCAAAAATATCAAATGTATCTTAATCCATGAACACAAATCTTTTTCCAATCCAATCCAACTCTTTTTCAAATCCTTTTTAATTTCTTCTCATATGTTTTTCAACTCATCATATCTTTTGAATTTCGAAATTGCCTCTCCCTCTATTCCTCTCCTTTCCTTTCTTTTGCTTGAGGACAAGCAAACCTCTAAGTTTGGTGTGATTTGCCATGATCACTGAGCTAAAACTCATCAAGATCATGGCACCTAAGGGAACAGGAAGAGCAAGGATGTGACTTGAAAGAACTGAAGCGTCAGAAATTATCTCTTGAAGGATCAAGCACCCCACAGACTAGAGGAACACACACTTCCCAAAATAAAGGTTGTTGAGTCCTAATCTTTGCCTTAACTCTGTGATAACTGTTCTTATTATGAATTTGCCTTAGAAGTTATATATTAGTAGTAGTAATTAGAATCTCTATTTTGATTTTATCTCCAATTAAGCTATAATTTATTTTTCTCATCATCATCAAACTTAATAAGGAAAATTCTAATTATTTATATGTGGTGGCAATACTTTTTGTCTTCTGAATGAATGCCTGAACAGTGCATATTTTTATATTGAACTTTATGAATGTTAAAATTGTTGGCTCCTGAAAGAATGATGAACAAGAGAAATGTTATTGATGATCTAAAAAATCATAAAATTGATTCTTGAAGCAAGAAAAAACAGTGAAAAACAAGCTGGCAAAAGAAAAAAAAATGAAAAGTCAGTAATTTGCAAAAAAAAAGCAAAAGAGGTAGAAAAAGCCAATAGCCTTTAAACCAAAAGGCAAGAGTGAAAAGGATCCAAGGCTTTGAGCATCAATGGATAGGAGGGCCCAAGGAAATAAAACCAGGCCTAAGCGGCTAAATCAAGCTGTCCCTAACCATGTGCTTGTGGCATGCAGGTCCAAGTGAAAAGCTTGAGACTGAGTGGTTAAAGTCGTGATCCAAGGCAAAAGAGTGTGCTTAAGAACTCTGGACACCTCTAATTGGGAACTTTAGCAAAGCTAAGTCACAATCTGAAAAGGTTCACCCAATTATGTGTCTGTGGCATTTATGTATCCGGTGGTAATACTGGAAAACAAAGTGCTTAGGGCCATGGCCAAGACTCATAAAGTAGCTGTGTTCAAGAATCAACATACTAAACTAAGAGAATCAATAATACTATCTGAATTCTGAGTTCCTATGGATGCCAATCATTCTGAATTTCAACGGATATAGTGAGATGCCAAAACTGTTCAGAAACAAAAAGCTACTAGCCCCGCTGATCTAAATTAGAATCTGAGCTTCACTTAAAACTCTGAGATATTATTGCTTCTTAATTTCTTTTTATCTTATTTTATTTATCTAGTTGCTTGGGGACAAGCAACAGTTTAAGTTTGGTGTTGTGATGAGCGGATATTTTATATGCTTTTTGGGGGTAATTTCATATAGATTTTAGCATGTTCTAATTAGTTTTTAATAGAATTTTATTAGTTTTTAAACAAAAATCACATTTCTGGACTTTACTATGAGTTTGTGTGGTTTTCTATGATTTTAGGTATTTTCTGGCTGAAATTGAGGGAGCTGAGCAAAAATCTGATTTAGGCTGAAAAAGGACTACTGATGCTGTTGGATTCTGACCTCTCTGCACTCGGAATGGATTTTTTGGAGCTGCAGAAGTCCAATTGGCACGTTCTCAATTGGGTTAGAAAGTAGACATCCAGGTCTTTCTAGCAATATATAATAGTTCATACTTTGCGCGAAGATAGATGACGTAAACTGGTGTTCAACGCCAGTTCCATGTTGCAGTCTGGCGTCCAGCGCCAGAAACAGGTTACAAGTTGGAGTTCAACGCCAAAAACACATTACAACCTGGCGTTCAACTCCAGAAACAGCCCAGGCACGTGAGAAGCTTAAGTCTCAGCCCCAGCACACACCAAGTGGGCCCCAGAAGTGGATTTCTGCACCAATTATCTTAGTTTACTCATATTCTGTAAACCTAGGTTACTAGTTTAGTATTTAAACAACTTTTAGAGACTTATTTTGCACCTCATGATATTTTTAGATCTGAATTTTATACTCTTTGACGGCATGAGTCTCTAAACTCCATTGTTGGGGGTGAGGTGCTCTGCAAAGTCTCGATGAATTAATGCAATTATTTATGTTTTTCCATTCAAACATGCGTGTTCCTATCTAAGATGTTCATTTGCGCTTAACTATGGAGAAGGTGGTGATCCGTGACACTCATCACCTTCCTCAATCCATGAACGTGTGTCTGACAACCACCTCCGTTCTACATCAGATTGAATGAGTATCTCTTAGATTCCTTAACCAGAATCTTCGTGGTATAAGCTAGAATTGATGGCGGCATTTATGAGAATCCGGAAAGTCTAAACCTTGTCTGTGGTATTCTGAGTAGGATTCTGGGATTGGATGACTGTGACAAGCTTCAAACTCGCGAGTGTTGGGCGTGATGACAAACACAAAAGAATCAATGGATTCTATTCCAACATGATCGAGAACCAGCAGCTGATTAGCGGTGCTGTGACAGAGCATTTGGACCATTTTCACTGAGAGGATGGGAAATAGCCATTGACAACAGTGACACCCTACATAGAGCTTGCCATGGAAGGAACTTTGCACTTTTGCATGAGTTGAATATTTTATTATAGGAATTCAGAAGACAAAGCATCTCCAAAACTCCAACATATTCTCCATTATTGCACAACAAGTAATTATTTCACGCTCTTTTATTTTTTTAGTAATTCAAACTGATAATTATAATTTATCTCTTTTAAAATAAACATAGCTTGCTTCAAACCAACAATCTCCGTGGGATTCGACCCTTACTCACGTAAGGTATTACTTGGACGACCCAGTGCACTTGCTGGTTAGTTGTGCGGATTGAAAAAGTGTGATTGCAATTTCGTGCACCATTGATCAACCTCCTCCAACACCCTCCGAGCTACTTCGAATGGTAACTGAGTTACAGCAGGCTAATTAGTGCATGGCATAAGAAAATCAAAGAATGGCAAATCAAATTGTCAAGTTGACCAATGCTCGAATTGAAAATAATGACGATCATAATGAACGAGTAGAAGATGAGGAACACGAATCTGATCCAACACACGTTTCTGAAACTCAGCGGCACAAAGAAGGTGGGCGAGCTAATGATGAGAATGAATGGACAATGTTGTCGGTCCATTCATTGCTGTTGTCATGAACTTTAAAATGCCCAGGTGGTTCACTCTGCCAACGACCTTAACTCCTTATGATGGGTTGGGCTACCAAAGAAAGCACATCAAGAAATTTTGATCTATAATGATTGTAACGGTGCTTCTGAGCCTCTTTTATGTCGTTGTTTTCCTACTTTTTTAGACGATTCTGCTCTTGATTGGTTTTATTCTTTGCCTGAAGATTCTATTTCTCATTTTCAGGAATTGGCAAAACTTTTTGAAGATCAGTTCGTTGCATCTTTTATTTACTTACATGATCCTGGTGACCTGAATACAATCACATAAGGACAAAATGAAAGCTTAAAAGACTATATTACTTGCTTTACAAAGGTAGCAATTACCTTACCCCTGAGGTGCATCTACATGCCATCAAAAACGGACTTTGGCTAGGAAAATTCCAAGAAGCAATTACGGTAGCAAAACCAAAAACACTCACCGAGTTCAAGGAGAAAGCCAAAGGTCAAATGGAGATTAAGGAGCTTTGTCAAGCTCAGAAATAAAAAAAAACCCACAGTAACAAGGACGAGGATAAAGCTCAGAATAACTAGAAGAACTTTAAGTTAACTCCCTGTTATTATTCATATACGCAGTTCAACACAAAGAAAGACGACATAATTAGAGAGGTCCTAAATGGAAAGCTCATCAAGCCTCCATGGAAGGCCAATAATTATCAAGAAACGAAGAATGTGGTTAACTCCAAGTATTGCACCTTCCACCAAAAGCATGGACACACTACTGACGAGTGTGTGATCACCAAGGATTTGTTAGAGCGATTAGCTCAGTAAGGCCATTTAGACAAATACATCAGTGGCCACATTCAAAATGCACCACATCGTTTGCCGACCACACCTCTGCAGAACAATATTCTCGAGATAAGGAGAAAATGCCTCATACTCATCCTGACCACCCACGAGGAATCATTAATTGTATATCTGAAGGTTTTGCAGGAGGGGGAGGCTCAAGCTCTACCTGAAAATGTATATACCGAGCTATGTTCTCAGTTGAAGGAAGTTTAAATGAAACCCAGCCACCTTTTCATTTTTCACAAATGACATTCCATCCATCCAATTTCAATGCAAACACCACAAATTTGGATGACCCGATTTTTATTTCTATCCATCTGGGAGACCTTTTGGTACGAAAAGTATTGCTCGATCCTGGAAGCAGTGCAGATGTTTTATTCTATTCTACATTCTAGAAAATGAAGCTGAGCAATAACATACTCCAACCCTCTACTGGAGACCTGGTAGG
The DNA here is from genome assembly GCF_003086295.3 of Arachis hypogaea. Taxonomy (NCBI): domain Eukaryota; kingdom Viridiplantae; phylum Streptophyta; class Magnoliopsida; order Fabales; family Fabaceae; genus Arachis; species Arachis hypogaea. The sequence goes on along the minus strand of NC_092039.1, from coordinate 35,065,499 downwards.
GTTCTCAGGTAAACATGTCCCGGTATTGATATCTCTGTGGTTACAAATCACATTGAGTGACCATCCTTCATCCAAAACTTTTGACGTTCAATATTTATTTGTTGATTATTTCAGTCCTTACAATTTAATACTTGGTCGACCTTTTCTAAATAAGTTCAGCGCTATAGTATCTATAATTCATCTTTGTGTTGAGTTCCCTGTGTAGGATGACCATATTGCCACTGTTCACAGTGACCATCGTGAAGCCCGTCAATGCTACAACATCAGTCTCAAATTACCAAATCGAGCTATAGGAGCCCAAGTGAACAATGTCCATAATTCTGACGAGCTCCCAGCACTAGCAGACCTTGATCCAAGAGCCGAGTTCCTTGAGCGATGACGACGGTCAAATTGCATAGGTTTGGATTTTTTCACACTAAAAGAGGGTTAACATTGCAAGCATAGACCAAACCCAACAATCGGCCACCGATCAAATTGGAATTTCACAAGATGTGACATAACTCAAAACCAATTTAAAACCGAGAGTATTTGACTCCCGGGTCGTCTCCCAAGGAATCACTTGAGGGCAATGAGTGTGTAATTTCCAATTGTAGTGATCAAGGGGTTGTCAATGAAGAAATGAACATATAAAACAATAAAAGAACATGCAAAATTGTAATGATTGAACTAATAAAGAAATTAAAGAACCGACTATGTAATATGAACAAGTAAAGTATAAAAGAGATTAACATAGCAATGTATGAAAGGTTGAAAGCATAAGAAATGGGTCTTAGCTTGGAGTGAGCTAAGGATCCTTTCCTTGTTGGAACCACAACTATGACAATTATGATGGATTAGTCTCACTTGATCAACCCTCACATCGGAAGGTAAGTTAAATGAGCATAAGTGTTCTTAACCCACAAATCCTAAATTGCTTGCTAATTGCTTTAGCAACAAATTAGCGTTAGTGGGAACAAGAACAATTAACAATCCAAGAATTGATACTAAATGTTGGACATTCCAACTCTAGGAACCCAATAGCTTACTTTACCCAAGCCAAGAGACAAAAATTTCGCCTAAAACCATATTGGACATTTTGTAAAACACTTGGTGGGCAAAAAGCTTAATCATGAGAAAAATGAGAAAAGATTTGAAACTAAAAGCAACAATTGATCTCAATCAACAAGAATAACATAAGAAAGCATATAACAAACATCAAACATCAAATTCATCAACAAGAAATTGAAATTGCAAAAGAGAAGTGAAATTGAACTATAACTTGAAATAGAAGAAAGAGTAATGACAATGTAACTACAAAGAGTAAGAATAAGAGAATACTTACAATGAGATTAGCGAAATCCAAGATCAAAAATGGAAATGGAACTTGTATATAAAACCCTAAAAGAAACCCTAGTAGAGATGATGAAAAACTTAGAGAAAACTAAAACTAAAAAACCTCTACTACTACTCCTAAACTATACTAATGATATGCTATGTTGTGTCCTTCATTCCCCCTCCAATAAGAGCTAAGAGACTTCAGAAATGGGCCTCCAAAGCCCTCAAATCACGAGTCACGTGCTCCTTTAATAAAGTCATGCACGGACACCTGTGCGGACGCACACCTGTGTGTCCACACACTTTGCGAAAATTCCCTCCTGTGCGTACGCACACAAGGCTGTGCGCACGCACACTAGGCGATGCTTAGCTGGACGCACGACGCGCTCAAAATGATCCACGCGCTCTGCTTGGGCTCCTGTGCATACGCACAAGAGGTTGTGCGCATGCACACGTCTCTGAACTCATCTCCTTTGATTCTTCATGCTTCCTCCACTTTGCATGCTCTTCTTCCATTTTCTCCAAACAATTCTCACCTTATACACCTGAAATCACTCACAAACAAGATAAAGGCATCAAATGGAAGGTAATTGGAATAAAATATATCAAATTGGGCACAAAAGAGTATGTTTTCATAATCAAGCACAATTTGGAATGAAAATTCAAAAGCATGCTATTCAAGGGAATAAGTGCAAGTTTATGTGATAAAATCCGTTCAATTCTAATAAAAAAATCATCATCAAATACGGATTCATCAAGCGACCAACACCAACGAAGGAATTACAAAAAGTATATTTCACTAACGACCTTAACAAATTTACTTATGTAGGTACAGCTCTAAGCCAGGAGGAAAAGAGTACAATTTAACAATTCTTACAACAACATGCCAATCTATTTGCATGGACCCATGCTGATATGCCTGGGATTGATCCTTTGATCATTTTTCACAAGTTGGCACTCAATCCATCTGCTCAACCTATAGCCCAGAAAAAACGCAACCTTGGCATTGAGAAAAAGCAAGCATCCTTTGAGGAAACAAAACAACTCATCAATGTCGGCTTCATACAGGAGATCAGATTCACAGCATGGTTGGCTAACATGGTAATGATAAAAAAAAACACAATGGTAAAATGACGCATGTGTGTTAATTTCACCAATCTCAACAGAGCATGTCCAAAAGATGTTTATCCTTTACCCTCTATTGATTCTTTAGTAGATAATGCTTCTAGTTACGCAACATTAAGTTTTATGGATGCATATTCTAAATATAACCAGATCCTAATTCAACCTTCGGATAAAAATAAAACTGCCTTTATAACTGAATATGGTAATTATTGCTATAAAGTCATTCCTTTTGGACTTAAGAACGCATGCGCGCAACCTACCAGCGCCTCATGGATAAGGTATTTGCAAACCATATAGGACAAAACATGGAGGTCTATGTTGATGACATGGTGGCAAAAACAAAGCTCGGCAACAAGCATGCTGACGACCTCACTAAAATTTTTAATCAAATTAGATGCTATAACATGTAGCTAAATCCAGAGAAATGTGCCTTTGCAGTACAAGGAGGCAAGTTTTTAGGATTCCTGCTTACAAGCCGAGGTATAAAAGTCAATTCTGACAAATGCCGAGCAATATTGAAAATGAAAAGCCCACAAACAATCAAGGAAGTACAATGTCTAACAGGGAGACTTGCTGCCCTATCTAGATTTTTGTCATGTTTAGCTTCTAAGTCTTTTTGTTTTTTCCAAACATTGAGAAAGAAAAACAAGTTCAACTGGAATGATGAATGTGAAAATCCTTTTTTTAATCTAAAGGCTACCCTTTCAAAACCCCCAATTTTACAAAAGCCTGTTCAGGGAAAAGAGCTTTATCTTTACCTATCAATTACTGACTGGGCTATAAGCTTTGTTCTTGTTACAAAAAGAGACAAAATGCAACGACCTATTTACTTTGTGAGCAAGTCATTGCAACATACCGAGCTTCGCTACTCGAAGATAAAGAATCTAGCCTTGGCATTGGTATTCTTGGCTAGACGCCTCCGACCATACTTTCAGAGTCATGTCATCAACATTCGAACCGACCAACCACTGCGGCAGGTCCTCAATAAACCGGAACTGGCTGGCCAACTTATCAAATGATCCGTGGAGCTTTCTGGATTTGACATCAGATACCAAAGCAGAGGACCGATTAAGTCACAGTATTTAGTAGACTTCGTCGCCGAGTTCACTGCTCCAAATTTGGATGAGCATCACATGCAATGGACCCTTTATGTGGATGGAGCATCCAACCCTCAAGGATGTGGTGCTGGAATCCTACTTGAAAAGGATAACGGATTTGTCCTTGAACATTCTCTATACCTCTCTTTCAAAGCAAGCAACAACCAAACAGAATACAAGGCTTTAATTGCGGGCTTAAGGTTAGCAATTGATCTACACATCTCGGAACTAAATGTATATTGTGACTCTCTACTAGTCGTACAACAGGTAAACAAACTTTTTCTGTCAAACACCCTTTATTAACAAAATACTTGGCCTTTGTAAAATCATTGATTTCTAATTTTTCTAAATTTGAAATCCATCACATACTTAGGGAGAAAAATCACCGAGCTGATATCTTATCAAAACTCAAAAGCACACAATCACACATTTATTCTCTTTTTCAATCTACTTTGCTTACACCAAGTATCACTCTAACCGAAGTTTTAAGTGTCACTCAGGAAGAAGATTGGCGATAGCCCTATATCCAGTATCTTAAAACCGGGAATATCCTACAAAATCTTAATAATGTTCGAAAATTCTGATGACAAGCATCTTTCTTTACAATATTCAACAATTCAATATATATACGAGGTTTTTCTCGTCTTTTGTTAAAATGTCGAGGTTTTTCTCGTCCTTTGTTAAAATGTCTCTCCAGGTCAGAAGCCGGCCTAGCTATAGCAGAAGCTCATGAAGGTATTTGTGGAACCCACGTTGGAGCTCGAGCCTATCCTCTAAGATAGTTCGTGCCAGATTCTTTTGGTCGATATTACAGCAAGATTGCAATGCCAAAGTAAAAGCTTGACGTAATTGCCAAAAGTACTCTGCAATTATACACAATCCAGCCGAGGTATTACATTATTCTAAAGTATGTTGGCCTTTTTATTAATGGGGCTTGATATACTCGGCTCTTTCTCATTAGCACTAGGCCAGGTAAAATTTCTAATAGTTGCTATTGATTATTTTTTAAAATGGATTGAAGCTCAACCTTTGGCAAAAATAACGTCTCAACAAATGATTTTCTTTGTTTGAAAATATATCATATGTAGATTCGATATATCTCGGCATATCATCACTGACAATGGTCGCCAGTTTACCGATAAAAAATTCACCTCATTTTTGCAGAACTTGAAAATAACATAGCACTTCGCTTCAGTGGAGCACCCACAAACAAATGGTTTAGCAGAAGCAGCCAATAAAGTTATTTTACATGCCTTATCGAAAAACTAAATGATGCCAAAGAACTCTGGGGCGAACTCATACCAAAAATTATATGGGGATGTAATACTACTATTCATTCAACTACAAGAGAAACACCTTTCATATTAGTGTATTGATCTGAAGCTATGATCCCTTTAGAGATCTCTCAGTCCTCCCTTACGACTTAGATTGACGATCAAACTGAAGTCTGGCGCATAGATCTGGATACAGTTGAAGAAATCAAAGACATCGCAACACTCCGTCACCAAACAATGCAGCATAACATAGCTCGGTGACACAATAAAAAAGTCAATCCCCGATCATTTCAAACAAATGACTTAGTACTGAAGAAAACTGAACAGGCTAGACGACCTTCATCACATGAAAAACTAACCGCAAATTGAGAAGGCCCATTCCGAGTTCTTGAAGTTCTAGGAAATGGGGCATATCGTCTACAATCTTTGGATGGTACAACTTTACGTAATACTTGGACTATCTCTTCGTTAAAGCATTATTATAGTTAAAAGACAGGGACAGGCTTGTACCCTTTTTCTTACTCACAAAATTTTTTTTCATACAGGGTTTTGTTTGGAGAGATTTTAATGAGGCATGCCTACCTGCACCTTTGCAATAAATGTCTCTAAACATTTTGTTCCAATTTCTTTTTTATTTACTGATTACATGCCTTTCTCAATTCAAGTTATTCAATTGTGACCAAATCACAAATTGGCATAAGGTGCCTCTACCAACTCAATAAATTTTCTATCCGAAATACCGTAAAATTCAAACAATATGGTATCAATTATGGTATAGCATAATACCAACTACCTCAAATCAAACACCAAACACATCAATTCTTTGGTCAGTACCTTCAAATCATTGACCACCAATCTCTAAAAACCCCAGGTATATACCTCAAAATATCAAACATTCAATCTAAACAAAATACAATCTATCAGAATCAAATAAAACTAGATTCTTATAAAAAACTGATCGAAATGCAAAAAATTCATAGGAATACACAATACCAGTTTTTAGCAAGTTCTAAAGATCAAACAGTTATCTTTAAACAAGATAACAAAAAACACAAACAAAAAATTCTAATAACAAGTTAGTCTGCCACATTTTCATCTCCTTCCTCCGCAGCTTTTTCATCATCAACTAAAAGCCCTTCACGAACAACTTTTCCTGGGTCCATCTGGGAAAAATCCCATTTAGCAACTAAAAACTTGGCCTGCATCACTGCTCCTCAAAACCCTAAGTAAATGCATCCAGAATTTCAGTCTGTCGATTTTTCTCAAAATTCTTCAATTTAACCGTCACCTCAATAATCTAATTCTGTAAGTTAGAAAGTTCACTTTCGTTTTTCTTTGTGATCTCTGAATCCTTCTCATACTTACTCTTGACTGAGTTGAGCTCCTCCTCTTTCTCTACCAAGTTCTTTTTCATCTCTGCTAATACGTCCTTCTTCAAATTCAGGTCTTCTTTCAAACTAGCCATCTCCTCTGTTTTTCCTAACAATTTCTTATGTTTTACTTGCCTACTCTGACCAATGCTAGCTAGTCGGAGTCCAAGAACCTATAAAAAAATAGTTATATTGCAGACCATATTCTAAGTAAATGAAACTATAGAATCAAACCTACAAAAATTGATCTACAGCAACATTGCCAATTTCTTCAACCAAAGTCACATCAGCTGATGACAGCAACATCTCATCAGCAACAACCATATAAGGGATCTTTTTGTCCCACAATGACAAACCATCACCTATTTCAAAAAAAAAAGCAAGCAACTTTTGTTGGCTATTCACAAACGTACTAAGCTCCTCTAAAGGAATTTCCTTCTCCATCAAATCGTCGGACACATCTAAATCAACAGGCTCGGACTTCCTCTTTTTAAAGATGATTTTCCTTCTCCCTGGTTTTGGTTGATCAACCTCACCTTCCCTATCCCCTTTGGCAGGTTTCGACGATGAACCATTGACAATTGGATTTTTGCGTGGTCTAGAATTTCACAAATAAATTCTCGTTGAAAGTATAGTTTCTAAACTAACATAAATCCTTTCGTACAAAAACTTGGTTGTCACATGTAACAAACCCCTAATAAAATTGATAACCGAAGTATTTAAACCTCATATCGTCTCTCAAGGAATTGTAGGGGAGTGTGATTATAATTGGTTATGGAAAAGTATGTTTGGGGGGGGGGGGTTTGGATAAGAGAACAAGAAAAAGTAAATTACAAACGGAATAAACTAATAACTAGAAAAGCTCTTGGCAAGGTATGAGAACTGGAAGTCCTATCCTAGCTATCCTTATCAATTGTGATGAGAATTGTCCGTTGCTCCCACTTAGTTAACCTCTAACTATGGAGAAAAGTCAAGTGGACTAATCAATTTGATTCCTCAAGTCCTAGTCAACTCCTAAGGAAAGACTAGCTTTAGAGGGATCCAAACCAATCATCAACTTTCAATTACCAATCAACAAAGGAGTTTGATAACTCAAGTGTCACCAATTACTCAACCAAGGCCAAAAGGATAAAAATCTACTCTAGAATCCAACCAAGCATTTTATCAAACACTTGGAAGGCACAACATAAAAACATAGAAAACTAGTAAGGAATATTAAATCCAAACAAACAATCGCAAACATCAATTAATAACAAATAATAGAAGAAGCAATAAGTCTGAAATACCTCAAATTGTATTAAAAGGAAAATCGAATCTAACATGAGAGTAGAAGAGAAACTAAATTGAAAGAACATTGAACCTGGAATTGGGAAGAAATAAACTTAAAATTAAGAGAAATCCTAAATCCTAAAACCTAGAGAGAGGAGAGAGCCTCTCTCTAGAAAACTACATCTAAAAACTTAAAATTATTTGAATGTGAAGTGTGTGATGTTTGAATGATTCCTCCACTTTACAGCCTCTAATATGTATTTTCTGGGCCGAAAACTGGGTCAAAAACAGTCTAGAAATCGCTGGGGGCGAATTCTGATACGTACAGGCCACTGAATTTTTCGCAGAACGACGCGTGCGCATCATTTAGCTGTATGGCCACTATGTCAAATTATCTATCATTTTGAAGCACCAGATGTTAGCTTTCCAACGCAACTAAAACCGCTTCATTTGGACCTCTGTAGCTCAAGTTATGATCGATTGAATGCGAAGAGGTCAGAGTTGACAGCATTAGCAGTTCCTTCAATTTCTTGTATTCCTTCCACTTTTGCATGCTTCCTTTCTATCCTCTAAGCCATTCCTGCCCTATAAACCCTGAAATCATTTAACACACATATTAAGGCATCGAATGATAATAAGAGAGGATTAAAATTAGGAAAATTAAGGCCAAAGAAGCATATTTCCAATCATAGCACAAAATCAGGAAGGAAAATGTAAAACATGCGATTTCTATGAATAAGTGTGAGATTAATGGATAAAATCCACTCAATTAAGCACAAGATGTACCACGAAATAGTGGTGCATCAACCATCCTTCTTGGAATTCTTTGTTTTAAGGCGGGCTCTTAGAGTCGCAGCCAAAATCCCAGGATATTTTCCACCTACAACATGCACAAACCATTTCAAAACAAACACCATTTGATAGAAATATATATAATCTGTGATAGCTTACCAAGGTAGTTTACCACAGCCACACTATCCACTTATCACGGGAGCAACTCAAAAATAGATATTAAATTATTTAGATCAATAGGCTCCACCAAAAAATCGATTATACATTCACTCCTCAGATCTATTTCTTCCGGACATAAAATATGTTGTGGTTGGTAACACCATTAAAGAGGAAACTTCTCACCCAGATTTTCATCCAAGTAAAAAGGAAAATTTTTATTAACCGATTTCACTTTTAAAAACATTTCTTTGAAATCTTTGAAGGAAGATGGATAAAGTTTGAAAATCGAAAATCCAATGAAACTATCATGTTTACCCAAATTTCTTTCTAAACCCCCTTTGACTTGAAATAGTGAAAAGAACAATTTCATTGAAGATTTTATTTCAAAAAATTCCATTAAAACTTCAAAACACCTCAGGAACGCCCAATCATTTGGGTGCAACTGAGATGGAGCGCAATTTAGTTGTTTTAGCACTGTATATTCAAAATCCGTAAACGGAAGCTTCACATGAAGTTTCTCTAATACACAACTATGCATGTAGAAAAATTCAAAATCACTCTTTCTATGAAACACACGTTCTACCCTAGTGCATGACAATAATTCAACCTAAACACCCAAACCCTCTCTCACTATTTTTTTTGCATCTATCTGACCTACATTATCTCCATCCACAAACAGAGAATCCTGTATTTTAACATCATCATCAACCCACTTATACAAACCGTCATAATCAACCTTCTGTATTTTTTTCCTTTTTCTTATCCATCGTTTTCTGTAAACAAAAAGAAATATGAAGAAAGAAATAAATACAAAAATGCAAATGACAGAGTCTGAAACTAACCTCTTTTACTCATCTCTTCAAACTTTCTTTTTTCAACATGTTTTCATCAAAAGAAGTTAACTTTATGATACCTCTCCGGATGCTAACAAAGCATAAAAGCATATTTAATGAAACCGGTTTAGTTCCTTTCTACAATAAATCACACCCTTTTTCACTCTCTCAAATCAACGGCTACCAATTCATTGGTAACTGCAACGGCTTTTCTTTTCTGACTGACAAGACCTTTTTATTTTCAGCATTTATTTCATTTAATTACTTATGTATTTTATTTAATAAAATATGTCGAACTGGAGCTCCTTAGTTATATCACGCCGAATTATACCCAATCATTTAAAGCTCAACCTATTTTATTAAAATACTCACTAGGCTGAGTTTGGGGCTATCATATGACTATTATAATTCGGTCATGTGCTATAACTCGGCGATAGACGTTATAAGATTGGTTACTAGTAAACGGTCGTCCAAATAAAAACGTCTCAATACATCATTATTTTTTATTAAAAAAATATTCAAAATAGAATTATCGGATACTCCATCCTATAAAAAGGAAAGTAAGGCACTTTTAGACATATGAGTACAATTTGATAATCCATTCCTTAATTTGATTGTTGGAGTGCCTTTTGCAAGTACTTACATCTCCTTTATTTCGCTCAAGTCGAGATATAACTTTACGGAAAGAGAAAGCTCGAAAAAATTCATCAAAAGATAAGATATATCCCTGCTAATTTATAATTTGACTACGCAAAAGTAGTGAAAATCGAATTGTCTAAATTGTCACCCTTTCGATAAAGCAAATCTGAGAATTAATCAAATAATGGAGAAACGAATTATCAGGCTAAAAATCTGATCATAATCCACGCTGTCAGTTTGATGAAATTCTTTTCCACCGAAAAATTTAATTTGGTTTGCTTTCCACCCCGAAAGCCGACTATTGACCTTTTCAAAAATGAATTGGAAGGTCTCCTTGTCCCTGTACGATGGGAAAACCTAGATCTTTTCCTAAGTTTCATGGATGTTGAGGGCCTGCCATCCATTGATAGAAAGCTTAATTCATTGAGGAAGATGGCTTAATGGAAATTGTAGTGTCTGTTCCGAGATACAAGTTTGCGGGTTTAGAAATATATATCAGATTTGGAGCTAGTTATCATCGAGTGAGTGTTAAGAAGAAAAGAAGTAGGAAGTAGGAACTGCTAGAGTTTATGGATACTTAATATCACCAATCGGAATTGTAGAAATAGAATAATCAGTAAGATGAGTAGGACGAATAGGGATACACAATCAGATGTAGAAATAGTATCATTACTATTAGATGATGAAGGAAAACTACTTAACTAGATGAATTAAACATTAAATCTTATAATATATAAAAATATTTAAAAAAATGAGTAATAAATATTTAATAATTGAAGTTAAACTTCATATGTCAACAAAATATTTTGATATGCCTAACATACATTCATTAATCATATAATAAGTGAGCACAAATTTACAGATGAACCGTCCTTAGTTATCATTAAAAAAGGAAACAAACTCCACAAACGAAGATGAAAGACAGACATATACTCCTATATTTGTACATCCCCTCATAATCTCATTATTACATTCACAACACTAGCAGTTGCATATGATAAGTTTATGAAACATGTTGTAAATGTACATATTGAATATGAATACATTGCTAACTCTCACTTTAAATTAAATCCATATTTATTTTACTGATGAATAAAATATGAGTTAATACGATTTCTCATGCTACATAATATTTTCAAAAATTACTCTTATTTCAAACCTTTTTATTTATAAATAAAAAAATATATTTATACATATTATTTTATCAATTTTTTATAAGAATATAATAATTTTTTTTATATTCAATATTTAATTTTATATAATACCAAGTTAATAACTGATTTTTTGTCCTTTTTTGTCTCTCTAAAAGGATTGATTCATGTTTTTGGAAGACAAATCATGGTACATACACCTGGGTTTGTGGGTCAAGGTGACCACAAATATTAAAGGCAAGTATTGAGACTGAAAACTTAGGACACTCATGAATAGCTCATTCTCATCTTCAATAATATCGAAAAGAAGAAGAAGAAAACGACAAAAGAGGATGAAGGGAACAAAAGTAAAGTATAAACAGACTGTAAAAGGGAATGTTCGTCTTTTCCTGACCTTAGGCTTCTAAGAAACATAAACTTTCAACAAATTATGTACAAAGTTAAAAATTAATATTTAATTTAAAAATATAAAAAATATATAATTTTTAAATATTTAATATTTACTTAAAAAAATAAATTCAGCAATTTTGATATCAAAATAAAAGACACTAGATAATTGGAAAAAAAATATCAAATTAATTCATTTTTCTTTGACAACTCAATTTGAAGTAGCAAGCCATCTTTACAGCGAAACTCTCCTTCACATGTAGATAATGATGAGAAACAAATATTTATTAATAAACTTACCTAATACTCCTATATTTATCCTAAAAAGAAGTGAGATCAAATTAAATATTGGGGGTTCGTTCCATGAAAGTGGACAATGTGAACCAAACAATACACATTGAATAAGAAAAATGATGTTTGTATAATTTTTTTTTATTTTTTATGGTATAAAAAACAAACATTTTATTTTTTCTCCATTTTTTATCAATTATTTCTAATATAAAAAATATACAAAAATGATACATATAACATTCTTCTATTTAATTAATAATATAATATATGCCGTGAGAATTGGCAACATCAAGAAGTTGACATTAACTAAAAGAGCGTTTGGTCATGAGATACACGTCTATAGTTACTTGAAAGTGAAGCATGGCCCTCTACCCCACTTCACTTCACACAAAAATCATTAGAAACTTTTATACAAGAAATTATACACAAAACATTAACAAGTTAATAAACAAACAGAAGACATGCTAAAGAGAAATTAAGAATAGAAACAAAGGAATTGTCAAGAAGATATGTGAGTAGTGCCATAGCTAATTGCTTGAAGGTTTAAATCAGACATGTTTGTGATCCATCTCTTGGGGCCATTTGATTCTCCTTTTATGTTATATGCATATGAAGGCCATGTTATGTTGTTGGTTCCACTTTCACCCTTTTTGATCATCTTCTGAGTTCTCTCAAGAACTATGAGACTTGAAAATGTAGAGAAACTGTTCCCAACAAAGATATCAGCCCTCAAACAAACTTCATAGTCAATTGCAGATTGGATCAGATATGGATATTTGCTATAAATTCCTTCCACACCAAGTTTCTTTTTCTCAAACGGTAGAAATCCTTCTCCCCAACCTTCCAACACCGAAGAATTTCGAAGGAGTTTATCGGCTACGGCGAGGTAAACAACGGCCGGAGTCTTCAAACCTTCAATGTTAGCAACTCTTTGAATGATTTCATCCTTGCTGCTACAAATTTGATTTGTGTTTAGCCTCTGTTCCAATTTCTTACAATGAATCATCCAATCAATTTCTACTCTCATGTGGACAGCAACATATGGTAGAGGCTGCAATGAAACTGCTCTAATCCTAGACACAACTCTATCTGCTTCATTAGCAAACTCATCCACCAAAACCAAGCACTCAAAAACCTTAGCATAGTCCCTCACCGGCCAGTGATCGTGCCATAGGAATGGATTCTTCCCAATTATTCGAATCACTTGATAGTTATCGAATTTCCCTTTGCTATGCTCTCTCAATTGTTCCAAATCCCTCTCCAGTGTCCACTTTCTACCATTCCCTTTCTGCAATTCAAGAACTTGTGTTGGATTCGAGAGATCCGAGTATCTCCCCAACCGGACAAAGCCATTGCAAAGTTCATTAAACTTTTGAAATTGGAAAACCTTGTCAAATGAAATGGGTTGCAAGAGATCAATCTCTTTGTAAAACAGAGAGGCACTAAGGCTAGGCATTAAGAGAGTTCGGTTGAGCATTCGAGCAGTGAGACAAGCCCTTGCAAATGCAATCTTCTGGTTGTTTAGTCCCCACACAATCTGAGGAACCTCCAAGAACTTATTGTCTTGCCTAACTGCGATTCCAGACTGCGAATCATTGCGAATATAAACAATGTTGCCCCATTCAGCCCTGCCAACTAAGCCAGGAATTGAAGGAAGCAACAATGCTCTAAGAATCAAAACAGCAACAAGCACAAACACACATTTCAAGCCTATGGAATTTGATGATATCTTAAAGTTAAACCTTTCCATCCAATGCATCAATTTTTGTTTGAATTCGAGACAACAAAAAAAGTATCACTTACAAGAGATCAATTAAACCTTGCATGTTATTAGTATTAGAATTGAAAAAGAAGAGAAACAGAGGAAAGGAAGAAAAGGAAACAAGAGCTATGTATCTTGAACCAAAGGCGGAAAAGAATTCAGATTTGAGAATAGAGGCGATGATGTTGACAGTGACATCCACGTGAATCTCGGCAAAAACAACAATCACATCATCATCATCATCATCAACATCAGTATCACCATCACAAAACCCCACCTCTATAACGAAAAACTCAGCAGACACATAACAACTCAGAATAAGGTATTAGTTTGAGTCACACCAATAAAACAAATTGGATATTTAACAAACTAGCAATTGAATTGAGAGAGAGAGAGAGAGAAGAAATGGTGGATATGATGAAATTGTGGAAAGAAAGGATGGAAGGGTGAGGTAGGTTAGTAGGTAGGTGGTAAAAGGAGAGAGGAAGAAGAAGAAAAAAAATGTGAGAGTAAGAGAGAGAAACGACGAAATGAGATGGCGAAAAGGAGAGAGGCAAAAGGACAGGTGAGATTTGGTTGCAGAGTTTCTGCGGTTTCAGTTTCAGTGTGTTTTGTGGACAAAAACGAAAAGAAGACAACAAAACAATAAACTCTGAGCGCAGCCACTCCCACACCTTATTGCAGCTAGAGCTTGCTGCAGCCTGCAGCCATTTTATTTTAAGTAAGTATTTTTTAAATTAGTTATTGCGGATGTATATATATTACTTTAGATTTTTTAAAAAGATAATTAATTATTAAAAAATTTTTTTTATTAAATATTAATTTATGATATCGTAAATATTTAACAATGATGTAAGGATATTAATACGGATACGAATTACGATACAATATAAAATACGTAGACATATGAATTTAAAATTTTCATAAAATACAAACACGATGTATTATCAAAATATAAAATATTTTTTATATAAATTATAATAATATTTTAATATTTTATTAATATTAAAATATACATTAACTTTTTATTATTTTTATAATTTTTTTAATTATATAAATATTTAAAATATTTTTATTTTAATAAATAATAATATACATTATTTTTAAATTTATTTTAAAAATATATATTAATAATAAAATTAAATAAATTGACATATAATAATAATTAAATATATTTTTTTATATTTAAAAATAATTTTTTATTTTTTATTAAAATATAATTAAATATAAAAATATACATATTAAATAAATATAATATTATATTTAAAATATATCTAACACATAAACATAGGGGTGTGCATGGTTCAGTTTTTCTATAAACTGAACTGAAACTGCACTAAACCATTTTAAATGGTTTAAAAACTGAACCAAACTGCTTTGTCACATATGAAACTGGTTCTAAACCAGTTTATAATACAGTGCACCAGTTTAAACCAGTTCATAAAAATAAAACTGGTTTTAATTAAAAAAAAAAAACAGTTTAAACTGGTTTATAGGCTAAAACTAGTTTTCACTCTCTCTCTCTTTCTTTCCCTCTCTCTCCCCCTCTCTCTCCCCACTCTCTCTCCCCTCCCACTCTCTCCCTCCCTCCTCTCCCTCTCTCTCTCCCTCCCTCCCTCCCTCTCTCTCCCTCTCTCTCTATCTCTCTCTCTCTCTTTCTCTCTTCTGCTCTCTCTCTCTTCTTCCCTCACTCTCTCCTTCTCCCATCTCTCTCCTTTCTCTCTTTTTTCTCTCTCTTCTTCTCTCCCTTTCTCCCCCTTCTTTCTCTCTTCGTCCTCTCTATTTTTCTTTTCCCTCTCTCTCCCCTTCCCCTCTTTCTCCCCTCCCCTCTCTTTGTCTTCCTCTCTCTCCCTCTCTCCCTCTTCTCTCTCCCTCTCTCTTTCTCTCTCCCTTTTTTCCCTCTCTATCCCTTTCTCTCATTCTCTCTCTCCTATCCCTCTTCCTCTCTCTCTCTCTCTCTCTCTCTCCTTTCCTCTCCCCTTCTCTCTCTTCCCCCTCTCTCTCCCCCATCTTCCTCTCTTTCTCTCTCGCTCTCTCCGTCCTCTCTCCCTTTCTCCTTCTCTCCCTCCTCTCTCTCTCTTTCCCTCCTCCTCCTCTCTCTCTCTCTCTCTCTTTCTCTCTCCTTCCCCTCTTCCTCTCTTTCTCTTCTTTGCTCCCTCTCTCTCTCCTTCTCTCTCTCTCTCTCTCTCTCTCTCTCTCTCTCTCTCTCTCTCTCTCTCTCTCTTTCGCTCCCCTTCTATTTTAATTTTGGAATTTAAATAAAACCAGTTTTAATTTGGTTTAAAACTAAACTGAACCATAAAAACTGGTTTTTAATAAACTGGTTTTTCATAAAAACTATGATTTCAGTTCAGTTTTTTATTTAAAAAAACTGGTTTATTTAAAACAGTTTCAGTTCAGTTTCAATTCAGTTCAGTGAAACCAGTTTTTTTGCACACCCCTACATAAACATAACAATTTAGCGAGTTTTTTGAACTTCGTATATGTCTAATATCGCACATTGCTTTATCTATTCTATTAAATGATGATGTATTTGATTATGCCAAAAATACAATAAAAAGAATACAAGAGATGAATCCACGAATTTTTAGATAAGTCTAACCACTAATAACAACAACAATAATATGCTTGCCTTATATTTGTATATTTGTTATAGTTAAGACTTGCGCGTCGTTCCAGGTTGGTCCAGTAGCGATAATTATTCAAATGAATGGGATAATGTGCACTTTAATTATTATTTTTAAATTTTCAGTTGACAAATTGGGCATGTATTTTCCCAAATAACAATAGTAGAATATATACAGTACAGCCTTTCTTTGTTTTAAGTTTTAACCTTGCTGGTTGACTGCTTGTCATTCTTTTTCTCCAATAATATGAGGTTCTCGTGGCCCGCTGGCCAAGTTGTTAATTGAAAAACGTTGTACTCTACTCTTTAAAATAGACGTTCAAGCTAAATTGAATTTCAAATCTCTTGCGAAATTAAAATATAAAACTGGTTTTGATCTCGCTTACCACGCTTTACATGCCAAACCTCTCACAAAATTGACTTAGTTTGCAACGTATTGAAGCTATTGAGGAGGAATGTACACGGCTGGGTTTATTTTGATTAGACCAATTTTTCAGATCTTTATTTAATTCTAAATTTCATAAAATTTGATAGGATAAAATATATTTTTTATTAATTATTCTAGACAAGAATTAAAACCTTTATTCATATTAAACAATAATATTACGTTACGAGTTAAAGAGTATATTGTAAAAGAAGTTAACACCAAAACCTCGCTTAACCAACATATTAAGATATTTAAATCGTATATTAAGGACATTAAATATCTAATGACATTACACCGGAAAATAGAATAAAAAAAAAGGATCTCTGACCATTGATAAGGTAACGATCTGCGGAGGCCATCCTCACTTCTAAGATACAAGGAGTTGCCTCCATGGAATAACAGACATTGTGAATTTGGGAGGTGAGAAAGAAACGAGTCCTGATCAGCCCAGTTTAAAAAGAGACCGACTCTACAAAGGAGTCTAAGTCCTAAAAGGTATAGAGATACTTGGGAGCATATAATTATGGGCCAAACTCCATTTGTTTTCCATGTCTTTTAGGTTCGCTTACCTAGCACTTTGATAAGCCAACATATTTGAAGAATGACAAAAAATTGAATCATTAGGAGCACGTTGATGCTTTTGAGGCCAAGATGAACCTGTAGAAGATGCAACCTGGTGTAAGGCTTTTTCGATGACGTTGTCAGATCCAGCAATGACTTGGTTCAACACATTGCCTTTCAGCTTCATCTCTTGATTTACTGACATTAAAACCAAATTTTTAGCACACTTTACCACAAGAAAGACTCAGGCCAAGCACGCGATCTCGTTACTTAGCGTAGAGCAAAGAGTTAGAGAGAGCATCCCAGATTACTTAGATTGCTTCAATAAGGCACAATTGAAAGTTAACATACAAACTCCTGAGATCGTGTGTTTGTGCTTGATTGCTGGCCTACTGGAAGGCGATTTTAGGAGGCATTTAACCTCTAAGGATGTAAAGTCTTTGGGAAAAATTCTTCAGATTACCTTGGAGTATATGTGATATGAAGATGTGATGATTAGATTTTTTATGCTATAGAATTTCACAAATGAATTTTCGTTGCAAGTATAGTTTCTAAACCAATCAATAATCCTTTCATACAAAAAGTTGTTTGTCACTAGTACAAACCCCTAAAATTTATAAACCGAAGTATTGAACCTCGGGTCGTTCTCCCTAGGAATTACAATAAAGTGTCTTGTTATTGGTTATGAGTTATGTTTTGGGGTTTTTGAGATTTTAGACAAGAATTATAAATGGCAAAGAAAATAAACTAACAACTAACAAAACTCTTGGCAAGATATGAGAACTAGAAGTCCTATCCTAATTATCCTCCTCAATTGTGACAACAAATTGTCCATTGCTCTTACTTAGTTAACCTCTAACCATGGAAGAAAGTCAAGCGGATGAATCAATTTGATTCCTCAAGTCCTAATCAACTCCTAAAGGAGAGACTAGCGTTAGAGGCATTCAAATCAATTAGCAACTTCTAATTATCAATCAACAAAGGAATTAGATAACTCAAGAGTCACTAATTACTCAACCAAAGCCAAGAGGAACAAAATCTATACTAAAATCCAACCAAACATTTTATCAAACACTTGGAAGGTACGAAAAAAAAGCATAGTAAATTGACAACAACAATGAAATCTAACAACAATTATTGCAAGGAATTTATAACAACAATCAAAGAAACACAATTATTATGAATTACCTTGAATTGAATTGAAAGAAAAGAGAAGGAACAAAAGTAGATCTATAACAAAATATGGAAGCAACATAAAGGAGATTACAACAAAAGAATAGAAGAAGAATGAATGTAACAATAAGGAATTGAAAGATAGAAGTAGATGAGAGCAAAGATTAAAACCTAGATCTAAGAACTAAACCTAATTCTAATCCTAATCCTAGAGAGAAGTGAGAGCTTCTCTCTCTAAAACTAACACTAAACTAATCCTAATGAGTGTGAATGATGGAATCTCCTTTGCTCTTTAATCCTTGGCTTTAAATAGTAGTTTAGGCGCCAAAGTTGGTTGGGATTGGGCTCCACAACCCTTGAGAATTCGTTGGATGAGAATTCACTTAAAAATCAAGTATCAGCATCGACGCGTACGCGCACAGCACGCATACGCGTCCATGGGGTAATTCACAAGGTGCGCGTAAGCGCCTGGTGCACGCGCGCGTCCATGGGCGAGTTCAATTCTTTGGCTTTTCATGATTTCTCCACTTTGCATGCTTTCCTCTTCACTCCTTTGATCCATTCCTAGCCTTTTCAATCTGAAATCATTAACAAACACATAAAGGCATCTAGTGGAATCAAAGGGAGATTAAAATCATCAAGTTAAAGGCCTAAAAAGCATGTTTTCATATCTAAGCACAAATAAGGAGACAATCACAAAATCATGCTAATTCATTGAATAAATGTGGGTAAAAGGTGTTAAAATCTCCTAAAATCAAATCAAGATAAACCCTACAAATGGGGTTTATCAACATCCCCACACTTAAACCAAGCATGTCCTCATGCTTAAACCAAGAATGAAGTAAGGGTATGGCATTTATTCAATGGAAACTAACTAAATGCACTCTACCTATATGCACTATCTACATGAATGCAATTGCTTGGTCAAAATAAATCAATTCCCAAGAAGCATGTATGCACAAGGGCTAAGGACTAGCAAGTCTACTCCACAATTGGATTGAGTTCTAAAATATTTTTACAAACCTGCATGAAAAGTGATACTTATATGTGGAAATATGTAATTGAGCATCAAACCCTCACCGGATGTGTTTGCACTCTATTCGCTCAAGTGTTTAGGGTCGATTCACTCAATTCTCCTCTATTTCATGCTTTCTAAGATTTGTTTTTCTTCTAACAATCAACATACATTTCATGCATGCATACACATATCATGAGGTCTTTTCATTGGTTGTAATGGGGCTAGGGTTAAGGTAGGATGCATATTTGGTCAAGTGAGCTTGAAATTTGAATCTTTGATAAGCTTAAACGTCCCACCTAACCTATGACATCCTATACAATTAAGTTCTAACCTAACTACCCATTCTTCTCACTTTTTCACATACTCATGTATTTACTTTTCATTTCACAACACTTATGCATTGATTCTTTATTGAGCTTTACTTTGGGGCATTTTGTCCCCTTTTATTGCTTTCTTTTTCTTATTTTTCTTTCTTTTCTATTTTCTTTCTTCTTTTCTTTTTGATATCTACATTTTTTTCTTTTTTTTCCTTTTCTTTTTCTTTCGTTTTTCTTATTTTTTTTCTTTCTTTCAATTTTTACTATCAATGCATAAGGTCTTACATTTAATTAACACATGAGTATGTACCCGATTCCCAAATATAGAAATATAAAACAAAAACATCTTTTTAACTCAACCAATGTCCCAAGTTTTCCACACTTGAATGATACTCACACACACTAGCCTAAGCTAATCAAAGATCCAAATTAAGGACATTTATTGTTTTTCGCTTTAAGGCTTGTAATGTGCTAAATTAAAGAACAAGTGGGTTAAGCGTAGGCTCAAAGTTGGCTAACAATGGAAGATAAAAGGTAGGCTATTTGGGTAAGTGAGTTAATGAAATGATGGCCTCAATCATATAAATGCATGAATACACAAAATAATGGACATAAAGAATCAAACAAATCAAAGATTACATTCATAGAAAGAGAATAATACACACAAGAAGGAAAAATAAGTGATTATAAGATGTAACCACATCATTAGGCTCAAATCTCACAAGCTTGTGTTCTTAGCTCAAAAACCATGTTCCAAAATAAATTCTTTCAAGCAAGTTCAACAAAAAAATTTTCAAATTGGTAGGGTGCCCTAAAAAAATAATTTCTTGGAAAAGAAATCATCACCATAACCAAGTAGTCCTAATAAGAAAGAAGTGGTAAGAATATGTACAAACTCTAACTAACATGCAACCTATCATGTAATGCAATAGCTAATCTAACAAAGAAAATAAAAAATTGGTGTTGAAAAGGAAATTGTTACCCATGGAGATCGGTCAAACGACCTCCCCACACTTGAAGATTGCACCGTCCTCGGTGCATGCAAAGAAGAGCAAGGTGGATGGGTTGCTATAATTGATGAGCTTCTTCGAAAGGTTGTGCGGATGACTTGTTCGTTGCCCCATTTAAAAGCTTTTCCTTTTCTTCCTTCTTGGTGGCCAAACTAAAAGGAAAGAAAAAGAAAGAAAATTAAGCCTATAACAAATATATGAAAGTCAATAGAACATAGGCGGGGGCTAATGCAAAATAAGGATATGGTTCTCTACTACATGGTAGCTACAACATGTGAGTGAGAAAACAATATAAGCAAAGGGCATATCAACTAATACTTGATGCAAGACTAAAGTCAAAGCATGAAAAGCATGTTGAGCATCAAGATCAAACAAGAATAGACACAAACAAGATTAATGGTAAGCATGAGAGCATTTGGTCCCATCCTAACTTAATGATGAAGAAGTACAAAAACAAAGGATAATGAATTAGGAAGGACTAAAGCACTAAACTTGTGTGTGGACAAATATTACAATTAAAGTAACAAGTCATGAAGCACCAAAACAATGCAAGAAATTCTCAACAATTGAGTGAGAGAATTCAACACCATTATTAAAATGAGAAACTTAGAAAATAAAACGAGAACAAATTATAGAATCAAAATTAAAATGCAAAGAATAAAAGTATGCAAATGTAATAGACAAAAGAAAATAGAAGAAAAGAATTCTTTTTATTTTATTTTTTTAGTATTTTATTTATTTATTTATTTATTTTTTATATTATTTTTATTTATTTATTTATTTATTTTATTTTATTTAAAAAAAAATTTTCAAGATAGGAAGAAGAAGAAAAAAAAGTAGAAAGAAAGAAGAAGAAAAGAAGAAAAGAAGGAGGAAGGAGAAAGGAGGAAAACAGGGTGCAAATCCGCGCGCACGCGCACAACGCGCTTACGCGCGGATGTAGCAGGGACAATCCACGTGCGCGCGCTGATGAGCGGATATTTTATACGCTTTTTGGGGGTAATTTCATGTAGATTTTAGTATGTTTTAATTAGTTTTTAGTAAAATATTATTAGTTTTTAGGCAAAAATCATATTTCTGGACTTTACTATGAGTTTGTGTATTTGTCTGTGATTTCAGGTATTTTCTGGCTGAAATTGAGGGAGTTGAGCAAAAATCTGAGTTAGGCTGAAAAAGGACTGCTGATGCTGTTGGATCCTGACCTTCCTGCACTCGGAATGGATTTTTTGGAGCTACAGGAGTCCAATTGGCGTGCTCTCAACGGCGTTGGAAAGTAGACATCCAGGGTTTTCCAGCAATATATAATAGTCCATACTTTGCGTGAAGATAGACGACGTAACTTGGCGTTAAACGCCAAGTACATGCTGCTGTCTGGAGTTAAACGCCAGAAAAACGTCATGATCCGGAGTTGAACGCCCAAAACACGTTATAACTTGGAGTTCAACTCCAAGAAAGGCCTCAACTCGTGGATAGCTTTAGTCTCAGCCCCAGCACACACCAAGTGGGCCCCAGAAGTGGATTTCTGCACCAATTATCTTAGTTTACTCATATTCTGTAAACCTAGGTTACTAGTTTACTATTTAAACAACTTTTAGAGACTTATCTTGTACCTCATGACATTTTCAGATCTAAATTTTATACACTTTGACGGCATGAGTCTCTAAACTCCATTGTTGGGGGTGAGGAGCTCTGCAGCGTCTCGATGAATTAATACAATTCCTTTGTTTTCCATTCAAACACGCTTGTTCTTATCTAAGATGTTCATTCGCGCTTAATTATGAAGAAGGTGATGATCCGTGACACTCATCACCTTCCCCAATCCATGAACGTGTGCCTGACAACCACCTCCGTTCTACATCAGATTGAATGAGTACCTCTTAGATTTCTTTATCAGAATCTTCGTGGTATAAGCCAGATTGATGGCGGCATTCATGAGAATCCGAAAAGTCTAAACCTTGTCTGTGGTATTCTGAGTAGGATTCTGGGATTGAATGACTGTGACGAGCTTCAAACTCCTGAAGGCTGGGCGTTAGTGACAGACGCAAAAGAATCAATGCATTCTATTCCAACCTGATTGAGAACCGACAGATGATTAGCCGTGCTGTGACAGAGCATAGGAACGTTTTCACTGAGAGGATGGGAAGTAGCCATTGACAACGGTGACACCCTACATAGAGCTTGCCATGGAAGGGACCTTGCGTGTGGGAAAAGGATTTCAAGGAAAAGTTGAGATTCAGAGGACAAAGCATCTCCAAAACTCCAACATATTCTCCATTATTAAAGTAATAACTATTTATTTTATGCCCTTTTCTTTATTAAAATACGAGGCTAAAGAACCCTATTGGTATCCTGACTAAGATTAATAAAATAAACATAGCTTGCTTCAATCCAACAATCTCCGTGGGATTCGACCCTTACTCACGTAAGGTATTACTTGGACGACCCAGTGCACTTGCTGGTTAGTTGTGCGGATTACAAATTCGTGCACCAAGTTTTTGGCGCCGTTGCCGGGGATTGTTCGAGTTTGAACAAACTAAAGGTTTATTTTATTTCTTAGATTAGGAATAATCTATTTTTGTTGTTATAGAGTCATTAAATTCTGATAGGATAGTTTCTTTTCAAAAAAAAAATTTCTTTTCAAAAATATTATTTTTCTTAATTAATTGTTAATTTTCGTGAGTTTAGTGTCTTGTTCTAAGTTTGGTGTTGATTGCATATTTTATATTTTTCTCTAAATTTTCGAACTTGTGTTCTTTGTTCTTCATTGATCTTCAAGTTGTTCTTGTTTATTTTTCTTGTTTGATCTTGAGTTTTTCTTACTTTGAGTCTTTTCTTGTTTTTCTTGTGCTTTTTCAAAATATCAATTTTCAAAAATTATATTTTTATCCATAAATATAATACATTTTTAAAATCAACATTGAAGTTACTGCCCAATTGGCTGGAGCTTTAGTAGTTGTTCTTCATAATTGGGTATCTTCTTTGGAATCTTTTTCAAAAATAATTTTTCTTTTATTGAATCTTGTGCCAAACTCTAAGTTTGGTGTTTTCTTGTTAATTTTTCCCTAATTTTCGAAAATTTGTCTTGGTTTTCTAAAAATTTTAAATTTGGTGTTCTTTCTTTTGTTCTTGGTGTTCTTGTGAATCTTCAAGGTGTTCTTGAGTCTTTCTTGTGCTTTGATCTTAAAATTTTTAAGTTTGGTGTTCCTTGGTGTTTTCCCTCCAAAAATTTTCGAAAATAAGGAGCATTGGATCTAAAAATTTTAAGTCTTGTGTCTCTTGTGTGTTTTTCTCTTTCACCAAAAAAAAAAATTCAAAATTCAAAAAAATATCATTCCTAACTAATTTTAAACTATTTTTTTCGAAAATTTTATATAAAAATTCAGATTTCAATTTCAAAATATTTTCAATTTCTTTTATTTATTTTGTTTCTATCTTATTTTATAAAATAAATTTTTATAAAATAAATAATATCAACATACATATCATCTCTTTTATTCCATCATGGAATTAAGTGGGAATGAACAGTCCAGGAGGACTCTGGGGTCATATGCTAACCCCACTACTGCTTCATATGGGAGTAGTAGCTGTATACCCTCCATTGGAGTTAGTAGCTTTGAGTTGAACCCTCAGCTCATTATCATGGTGCAGCAAAACTGCCAGTATTCCGGTCTTCCACAGGAAGAACCTACAGAGTTTCTGGCACAATTTCTACAAATTGCTGACACAGTGCATGATAAGGAAGTAGATCAGGATGTCTACAGATTATTACTGTTTCCATTTGCTGTAAAAGATCAAGCTAAGAGGTGGTTAAATAACCAGCCTAAGAACAGCATAAAAACATGGAAACAGCTGTCAAAAAAATTCCTGAATCACTATTTCCCTCCAAAACGGATGACACAGCTAAGGCTAAGCATCCAAGGTTTCAAACAAGGAGATAATGAATCCCTTTATGATGCCTGGGAGAGATACAGAGAGATGCTAAGAAAATGCCCCTCTGAAATGTTTTCAGAGTGGGTGCAATTAGACATCTTCTACTATGGGCTTACAGAAAAAGCTCAAATTTCTCTAGACCACTCAGCTGGTGGATCTATACATATGAGAAAAACAATTGAAGAAGCTCAAGAGCTTATTGATACAGTTGCCAGAAATCAACATCTGTACCTAAGCAGTGAATCTTCCATGAAAGAAGAAGCTAAAACAGTAACTGATGAACTCAGTCCTGTAGATCAGGCCAATGAATTCAATCAGCAATTAGACTTTCTAACCAAGTAGCTAGCCGAATTCAAGGAAATACTACAGGAAACAAGAATGGCTAACAGGAATATGGAAGTACAATTAAAGCAAACAGAAAGGCGACTGTTAAAACAAATAGCAGAAGAATGCCAAGCAGTTCAATTAAGAAGTGGGAAAACATTAAATACCTCACTTCAAAGCAGCAGGAAGCCAAGAAATGAACATATGTCTACTCAAAACCCCTCTGAGGACAATCAGAGCCCAGAGAGGAATAATGCTGGCGCTGAACGCCCAGACCATGCTCATTCCTGGCGTTCAACGCCAGAAACAAGCATGAATCCGGCGTTGAACGCCCAAAGGGAACATGGTTCTAGCGTTCAAACGCCAGTAACAAACATGATTGTCAAGGTTGGGCCATTTGCCTTTCCTACTGACTTTGTGGTGCTGGAAATGGAGGAGCACAAGAGTGCAACTCTCATTCTAGGAAGACCTTTCCTAGCAACTGGCCGAACCCTCATTGACGTCCAAAAAGGGGAAGTAACTTTGAGAGTCAATGAGGAGGAGTTCAAGTTGAATGTTGTTAAAGCCATGCAACATCCAGACACCCCAAATGACTGCATGAGTGTTGATATTATTGACTCTCTGGTAAGAGAGGTCAATATGGCTGAGAGTCTCGAATCAGAGCTAGAGGACTTCTTTAAAGATGTTCAGCCTGACCTGGAGGAATCAGAGAGAATAGTAGAACCTCTGAAAATCCATCAGGAAGAGGAGAAACCTCCTAAACCCGAGCTCAAACCATTACCACCATCCCTAAAATATGCATTTCTGGGAGAAGGTGATACCTTTCCTGTAATTATAAGCTCTACCTTAGAGCCACAGGAAGAGGAAGCACTAATTCAAGTGCTAAGGACACACAAGACAGCTCTTGGGTGGTCCATTAGTGATCTTAAGGGCATTAGTCCAGCCAGATGCATGCACAAGATCCTATTGGAGGGTGACGCCAAGCCTGTGGTCCAACCACAAAGGCGGCTGAACCCAGCCATGAAGGAAGTGGTGCAAAAGGAGGTCACTAAATTACTAGAGGCTGGCATTATTTATCCTATTTCTGACAGCCCCTGGGTAAGCCCTATCCAAGTCGTCCCTAAAAAGGGAGGCATGACAGTGGTTCACAATGAAAAAAATGAACTGGTTCCTACAAGAACAGTTATAGGGTGGTGTATGTGTATTGATTATAGAAGGCTCAATACAGCCACCAGAAAGGATCATTTTCCTTTACCATTCATAGACCAAATGCTAGAAAGACTAGCAGGTCATGAATACTACTGCTTCCTGGATGG
The DNA here is from genome assembly GCF_003086295.3 of Arachis hypogaea. Lineage (NCBI taxonomy): Eukaryota > Viridiplantae > Streptophyta > Magnoliopsida > Fabales > Fabaceae > Arachis > Arachis hypogaea. The sequence continues at coordinate 35,039,334 of NC_092039.1, read as the reverse complement.
ATATTCAGGTTATAATCAAATTGCAGTAGATCCCCAGGATCAGGAGAAAACGGCATTCACCTGCCCATCTGGAGTATTTGCATACAGAAGGATGCCATTTGGCCTGTGCAATGCACCTGCAACTTTTCAGAGGTGCATGATCTCAATTTTCTCTGATATGGTGGAAAAATTCCTGGAAGTCTTCATGGATGACTTTTCAGTATTTGGAGACTCATTCAGCTCCTGCCTTAACCATTTAGCACTTGTTCTAAAGAGATGCCAAGAGACTAACCTGGTTTTAAACTGGGAGAAGTGTCACTTTATGGTGACTGAAGGAATTGTCCTTGGGCACAAAATCTCGAACAAGGGGATAGAGGTGGATCAAGCTAAAGTAGAGGTAATTGAAAAATTACCACCACCTGCCAATGTTAAGGCAATCAGAAGCTTTCTGAGGCATGCAGGATTCTATAGGAGGTTTATAAAGGATTTTTCAAAAATTGCCAAACCTCTGAGCAACCTGCTAGCTACTGACACGCCATTTATCTTTGATAAAGAGTGTCTGCAGGCATTTGAGACTCTGAAAGCTAAATTGGTTACAGCACCAATCATCTCTGCACCAGACTGGACATTACCATTTGAATGGATGTGTGATGCCAGTGACCATGCCATTGGTGCAGTGTTGGGACAAAGGCATGACAAGCTTCTGCACGTCATTTACTATGCCAGCCGTGTTTTAAATGACGCACAGAAGAATTACACAACCACAGAAAAAGAGCTACTTGCAGTGGTTTACGCCATTGACAAATTCAGATCCTATTTAGTAGGATCAAAAGTGATTGTGTATACTGATCATGCTGCTCTTAAATATCTACTCACAAAGCAGGATTCAAAACCCAGACTTATAAGATGGGTGTTGCTCCTGCAAGAGTTTGATATAGAAATAAGAGACAGAAAAGGGATAGAAAACCAAGTAGCAGATCACCTGTCCCGAATAGAACCAGTAGAAGGGGCGTCCCTCCCTCTCACTGAAATCTCTGAAACCTTTCCGGATGAGCAACTCTTTGCCATCCAGGAAGTGCCATGGTTCGCAGATATTGCAAACTACAAGGCAGTGAGATTCATACCCAAAGAGTACAGTAGGCTGCAATCCAAGAAATTGATCACAGATGCAAAGTACTATCTTTGGGATGAACCATATCTCTTCAAGAGATGTGCAGACGGAGTAATCCGTAGATGTGTGCCTAAGGAAGAAGCGCAGAAGATTCTATGGCACTGCCATGGATCACAGTATGGAGGACATTTTGGAAGTGAACGAACAGCCACAAGAGTCCTCCAATGTGGCTTCTACTGGCCTACTCTCTATAAAGATTCCTGATCGTTTGTACTTAATTGTGACAGTTGCCAAAGATCTGGCAATCTGCCTCACAGTTATGCCATGCCTCAACAAGGGATCTTGGAGATTGAGTTGTTTGATGTATGGGGCATTGACTTCATGGGACCTTTCCCACCATCATACTCAAACACTTATATTCTGGTGGCAGTGGATTATGTATCCAAATGGGTGGAGGCTATTGCAACACCCACTAATGACACTAAAACAGTGTTAAAATTCTTCCAGAAACACATCTTCAGCAGATTTGGTACCCCTAGAGTATTAATCAGTGATGGGGGCACTCATTTCTGCAATAAACAGCTTTACTCTGCTTTGGTTCGTTATGGAGTTAGCCACAGGGTGGCCACTCCATATCATCCACAGACTAATGGGCAAGCTGAAGTCTCAAATAGAGAACTCAAAAGAATCCTGGAACGGACTGTAATTAACCGTAGAAGGGATTGGGCAAGGAGCTTGGATGATGCTTTGTGGGCATACAGAACAGCATTCAAGACCCCTATAGGGACCTCTCCATACCAGCTTGTGTATGGAAAGGCATGTCACTTGCCAGTGGAACTGGAACACAAGGCCTACTGGGCAACCAGATTCCTAAACCTTGATGCCAAATTAGCTGGAGAAAAACGATTGCTCCAGCTAAATGAGCTAGAGGAATTTAGACTCAATGCTTTCGAGAATGCAAAAATTTACAAGGAGAAAGCAAAAAGATGGCATGATAAGAAATTGTCATCCAGAGTCTTTGAGCCGGGGTAGAAAGTTCTGCTATTTAATTCTAGGCTCAAATTATTCCCCGGGAAATTAAAATCCCGGTGGAGAGGTCCATATGTAATTACAAGTGTATCACCATATGGATACGTAGAGCTTCAGGATAATGACTCTAACAAAAAGTTCATTGTTAATGGACAGAGAATTAAACATTATCTTGAAAGTAACTTCGAGCAAGAATGCTCAAAACTGAGACTTGATTAGAGCTCAGTGGTAGTCCAGCTAAAGACAATAAAGAAGCGCTTGCTGGGAAGGCAACCCAGCCATTTACAAAGTTTATTTACTAATTAAATAAATTTTCTTTTTTTACAGGTATGTGTCCAAGTATCTTCAAAAGGGTAAAAATAGCAATTGATTGAATTCACAGAGTTACAGAGAAAATTGGAAGCTCACTGGCGTGAAAAAGCCAGTAAGAAACATTTTGGGCGTTGAACGCCCAAAAGAAGCACCCACTGGGCGTTCAACGCCAGTAAGGGTAGCCATCTGGGCGTTAAACGCCAGAAATGAGCATCTTCTGGGCGTTGAATGCCAGAAAGAAGCACCTTCTGGGCGTTTAACGCCAGATTGTTAGCATCCTGGGCGTTCAGAAAAACGCCCAGTGACAAAGGACTTCCTGGCGTTCAACGCCAGAAAGAAGCATCAGCGGGGCGTTGAATGCCCAGGAGAAGCAACAATTGGGCGTTAAACGCCCAAAACATGCACCAGTTGGGCGTTTAACGCCAGGATGGTGGGGAGGAGGTAAAATTCGTTTTTCTTCACAAATTTTCTAATTTTTATGTTTCAATTCATGATTTCTTGCATAAACATGTTTCAAAATATCATCCTTCAAATTCCAAGAATTTTAATCCTAATTTCTAAAAACCCTAATTTCTAAAATCCCTTTTTCAAAAATATCAAATGTATCTTAATTCATAAACACAAATCTTTTTCCAATCCAATTCTTTTTCAAATCTTTTTAATTTCTTCTCATATCCTTCTCAACTCATCTTATCTTTTTTCGAAACTGCCTCTCCTTCTATTCCTCTCCTTTCCTTTCTTTTGCTTGAGGACAAGCAAACCTCCAAGTTTGGTGTGATTTGCCATGATCACTGAGCTAAAACTCATTAAGATCATGGCACCTAAGGGAACAGAAAGAGCAAGGATGTGAACTGAAGGAACTAAAGCGTCAGAAGCTATTCCTTGAAGGACCAAGCACCCTACAGACTAGAGGAACATTCACTTCCCAAAATACAGGTTGTTAAGCTCTAATTTTAAGCTTTAACTCTGTGATAGTATTATTATAGGATTTTACCTTAGAAGTTATATAGGAGTAGTAGTAATTAGCATATCTATTTTGGTTTTATTTCCAATTAAGTTATAATTTATTTTTCCCATCATCATCAAACATGAATAAAATAGTAGATTTGTAGAATAAAGAGGCAATTTAATTTTTTTGAGTTCTTAATAAGGAAAATTCTAATTATTTATATGTGGTGGCAATATTTTTTGTCTTCTGAATGAATGCTTGAACAGTGCATAATTTTGATATTGAATTTTATGAATGTTAAAATTGTTGGCTCTTGAAAGACTGATGAACAAGAGAAATGTTATTGATGATCTGAAAAATTATGAAATTGATTCTTGAAGCAAGAAAAAGCAGTGAAAAAAAAATTTCTTGCGAAAAAAAAAGAGAGAAAGCAAAAGCAAGCAGAAAAAGCCAATAACCCTTAAAACCAAAAGGCAAGGGTAAAAAGGATCAAAGGCTTTGAGCATTAATGGATAGGAGGGCCCAAAGAAATAAATCCGGGCCTAAGCGGCTAAACCAAGCTATCCCTAACCATGTGCTTGTGGCATGCAGGTCCAAGTGAAAAGCTTGAGACTGAGTGGTTAAAGTCGTGATCCAAAGCAAAAAGAGTGTGCTTAAGAGCTCTGGACACCTCTAACTGGGGACTTTAGCAAAGCTGAGTCACAATCTGAAAAGGTTCACCCAGTCATGTGTCTGTGGCATTTATGTATCCGGTGGTAATACTGGAAAACAAAGTGCTTAGGGCCACGGCCAAGACTCATAAAAGTAGCTGTGTTCAAGAATCAACATACTTAACTAGGAAAATCAATAATACTATCCGACTTCTGAGTTCCTATGGATGCCAATCATTCTGAATTTCAAAGGATAAAGTGAGATGCCAAAACTGTTTGGAAGCAAAAAGCTACTAGCCCCGCTCATCTAATTAGAATCTAAGCTTCACTTAAAACTATGAGATACTATTGCTTCTTGATTTCTTTTTATCCTCTTTTATTCATCTAGTTGCTTGAGGACAAGCAACAGTTTAAGTTTGGTGTTGTGATGAGCGGATATTTTATACGCTTTTTGGGGGTAATTTCATGTAGATTTTAGTATGTTTTAATTAGTTTTTAGTAAAATATTATTAGTTTTTAGGCAAAAATCATATTTCTGGACTTTACTATGAGTTTGTGTATTTTTCTGCGATTTCAGATATTTTCTGGCTGAAATTGAGGGAGTTGAGCAAAAATTTGAGTTAGGCTGAAAAAGGACTGCTGATGCTGTTGGATCCTGACCTTCCTGCACTCGGAATGGATTTTTTGGAGATACAGGAGTCCGATTGGCGTGATCTCAACGGCGTTGGAAAGTAGACATCCAGGGCTTTCCAGAAATATATAATAGTCCATACTTTGCGCGAAGATAGACGACGTAACTTGGCGTTAAATGCCAAGTACATGCTGCTGTCTGGAGTTAAACGCCAGAAAAACGTCATGATCCGGAGTTGAACGCCCAAAACACGTTATAACTTGGAGTTCAACTCCAAGAAAGGCCTCAACTCGTGGATAGCTTTAGTCTCAGCCCCAGCACACACCAAGTGGGCCCCAGAAGTGGATTTCTGCACCAATTATCTTAGTTTACTCATATTCTGTAAACCTAGGTTACTAGTTTACTATTTAAACAACTTTTAGAGACTTATCTTGTACCTCATGACATTTTCAGATCTGAATTTTATACACTTTGACGGCATGAGTCTCTAAACTCCATTGTTGGGGGTGAGGAGCTCTGCAGCGTCTCGATGAATTAATACAATTCCTTTGTTTTCCATTCAAACACGCTTGTTCTTATCTAAGATGTTCATTCGCGCTTAATTATGAAGAAGGTGATGATCCGTGACACTCATCACCTTCCCCAATCCATGAACGTGTGCCTGACAACCACCTCCGTTCTACATCAGATTGAATGAGTACCTCTTAGATTCCTTTATCAGAATCTTCGTGGTATAAGCCAGATTGATGGCGGCATTCATGAGAATCCGAAAAGTCTAAATCTTGTCTGTGGTATTCCGAGTAGGATTCTGGGATTGAATGACTGTGACGAGCTTCAAACTCCTGAAGGCTGGGCGTTAGTGACAGACGCAAAAGAATCAATGGATTCTATTCCAACCTGATTGAGAACCGACAGATGATTAGCCGTGCTGTGACAGAGCATAGGAACGTTTTCACTGAGAGGATGGGAAGTAGCCATTGACAACGGTGACACCTTACATAGAGCTTGCCATGGAAGGGACCTTGCGTGTGGGAAAAGGATTTCAAGGAAAAGTTGAGATTCAGAGGACAAAGCATCTCCAAAACTCCAACATATTCTCCATTATTAAAGTAATAACTATTTATTTTATGCCCTTTTCTTTATTAAAATACGAGGCTAAAGAACCCTATTAGTATCCTGACTAAGATTAATAAAATAAACATAGCTTGCTTCAATCCAACAATCTCCGTGGGATTCGACCCTTACTCACGTAAGGTATTACTTGGACGACTCAGTGCACTTGCTGGTTAGTTGTGCGGATTACAAATTCGTGCACCACGCGCACAGCGCGCTTACGCGCGGATGAGATTATGCTCCCAGCACAATGCCAACACAAAGCTCGCACAACTCTCGGGTTTTTGTACTAAGAGTTGCGGAAGTGTGCAATCCGCGCGCGCGCGCACACAGCGTGCTTGCGCGCCGATGCCCGCTTTTTTTTTGTAAGAAGCATAAGAACACAATTTAACACTCTCCTAACCTATAAACATTCTAAAGCAACTAAAATTCAAATTTAACAAAAATCTTCAAGTTTTCAAAAAGTTTTCAAAAACAAAACTTGTACTTCAAGTAATCTACTTTAACAACAATCTAGACTAATCAAAATACACTACAACAACCTATGAATCACAACAAAATGTATAACAGTATAGAAAAGAAGAAAACTACCTATAATGGCAACTCATATCACTTATTAAGTATATATACAAGAGAATGGAAAGAGTTTACAATGGTGGGTTGTCTCCCACCTAGCACTTTTATTTATTGTCCTTAAGTTGGACTTATGGGTAGCTCCTCATCAAGGTGGCTTGTGCTTAAACTCATCTTGGAACATCCACCAATGCTTGGTTCTCCATTGTGCTCCAAGATTTCTCATAAGTTGCACAAAGTCTTGATAGTGTTCTTCACAAGCTTGGGACTCCCAAAGTTGATCCTCTTCTTGTAATCCGGGATCCCACACCTTATTTTCACATCCGTCTCAAAGTTGATCATTATTAATCCTTTCGGGTGGCAAGCAAGATGAATTCTCAAAGAAGTGCCAACAATCCTCCTAGACCCCTCTAGTTGAGCATTAGTCCAACCTTTGCATCTAATCTTTGAAGTATCAACCATGATGAGCCTTGATTTGCAACGCCAACCACGGAACATCTTTCTTTTACGCTTCATCCCACAAAATGCTCTAAGTTGACCATCCGTTTCAAGCAAGCCATATTCGAGTGGGAAAATAAAGCTAATAGAAATGAGTTTTACCCACTCAAATGTAGGAGTAGATGGCAACCTATGTAAAGAAGCTTCCAAGGATCTTGACAAAGCATATCCAACTCCCGTCCTTCTATTTTTTAGGACTTCCACCTCTTCACAAGATTTCTCTAATTCAATCCTTTGTTCATCAATACTATCTAAGCCTTTTTCCTTAATCAAACTATAACTGGGAGGGTGAAAGAAGTTTACCTCCACAACATTTTCAAATGCACCGGGAGAAGGTTCTTCAAGTTCAAAGGATTCTCCACCACTAGGACTTGATGCTTGATCTTCAATTCCAATGGAACTTAATTCTTGCTCTATCCCATCCAATTCTTCATATGGAATATGCTTTGGAGGTTATGCACACTTGATAAACCACTATTTTATGATTCATATTGTATTTGATTGTGTGGTTTTATCAAGTCTTTGCCCACTTATTCATATGATTTGCATGTATTTACAATTCCTTCCTAAAAATATTCTATGATTGATAACTTGCTTCCTAAAGATCTTTTAGTTATATATTTTTATCTTCCTTTGTACCATTCGATGCCGTGATCTGTGTGTTAAGTGTTTCAGGCTTCATAGGGAAGGAATGGCGTAAGGAATGAAGAGGAAGCATGCAAAAATGGAAGAAACACAAAGTATTGAGGGGATGACCAGTGAGAAGTCACGGGGTCGCATGGATGACGCGACCACGCGAAACGGAAGAAATCACATGACGCGCTCGCGTGCCTGACGCAACTGCGCGGATTGGAAGCTGCACGAACGACGTGAATGCATGGATGACGCGCACGCGTGGTACGAGAAACGCTGAGTGACGCGAATGCATGGATGACGCGGCCGTGTGACGTGCGCGATCTGCAGAATTTCGGAAGTCGCTGGCAGAGTTTCTGGGCCGGATTTCAACCCAGTTTTCGGCCCAGAAACACAGATTAGAGCCAGGAAACTTGCAGAGACGGAACAATAATTCATTCCGCATAATTTTTAGTTTTTTTTTAGATCTGAAATTTCTCCTCCCCTAGGTTTTCTCTCTTTGACATTCATAAATTAGGATTTGAAGACTTTTGGCTTTAACTTTTGAGAAGAGTCTACCTCCGGTACCAGTCATTATATCTTGTTATTTATTTTTCATTTACTCTTTCATATTCCTAATTTTTCCAGAAGTTGACATTGGATTAGTTTTGGAATTTATTAATACAAGAACTATTTTTATTTTTAATTGATTCCTTTGATTATTATTTATCATGTCTTCCAATATTTCCTTTTCTTATTTCGTGAATTTTACAAACATAATGAGTGAGTAGTTCCATAACTTGATTGGGAGATGATTGAAAGGAAACATTGAGTTGGATTACTCAAGAGAAAAATTGTAATTGGGTTTATTGTTGGATCACCCTCCAGTCATTGACACTAGTCCTTCCCAAGGGAGATGATTAGGACTTGTGACTAGAAATAGCTTTCCAACTTGCTTGACTTTCTTCTACCTAGTAAGGGATAACTAAGCAGAGCAACCTTCAATTATCAATTAATCTTGAGAGTACTTCAACAAGAATAGGACTTCCAACTAATCTACTCCCAGTCAAGGCTTTTATTTAAATTATCTAATTTCTCTGATTTAATTTCCTGTTTATTAACTCAACCATTTTTGAAAATACATGATTAACAAAATAGCACATCTTTCTGCAACTCGTTGGGAGACGACCTGGGATTCATACTCCCAGTATTTTAATTTCAATATCGTGACAACCTTCTAAATTGACGAGTGGATTTTCGCTGGTTAAGGACTGTACTCACAACGCTATCTTTACAATTAATTCTTAATTTGCCAATTTTCGTTCACGTCAACACTCCTCCTCAACATCAAATTCAATCTTCTTGGAGGGATTTTCTTCAACTTTATGTTCCCATGGTGGTTCTGCATCTCCTAAGTTTTCAACCAGCTCTTCCTCTTCTTCAACAATTGTAGCTTCCTCCAATTGTTCCAATACAAAGCAACTTCCCTCATTCTCCACCAATCGCTCCTTCATGTTATGTTCTTCATTTGATCCTCCACATGTAGCCATAGGAGTTCCTTGAGTATTCAAGCATTGGGATGCTAACCGATTTACCACCTCATCCAAGGCGGCCGTGAATTGTTGCACATCCCTTTTCATCCCCTCTTGTCCTTGAACAAGAACACCAAGGATGTCATCCATTGGAGGTTGGGGTGGATGTAAGGATCTATAGTAGGAAGGTGGTTCTTCTTGGTAGAATTGTGGTGGTTCAATATTTTCCACTCTTTCCACTTGTTGCACAACACACTCCATGGTTGCTTGAAATTGATCCAATGTTTCCTTGAGACGATCCCTCGACTCTTGTTCCTCTTGGATATCATAAGTAGGATCATATGGCTCTTGGATTGAAGGACATGAACATTCTTCCATGGGCGGTTATAGTGGAATGTAGTATTCATCTTGTGGCTGAAAATTTGCATACAGTGGAGGTGGTTCATCTTGGTAATAACATGGAGAGGGTGGCTCTTGAAAATATTGATGTTAGAATGGTGGTGGCTCTATATGTAGTTCATATGGCTCATATGGTTGTTGGTAGGATGAATATGGATTAGGGTCATATGAAGGTGGTTGGTAAGAAGGGGCTTGTGAGTATGGTTGAGGGTTATGTTGAGGGTATGGATCATAAGCATATGGTCGTGGTTCTTGAAAGTCACAAGTGGATTCACCATAGCCATTGGATTGATATGCATCATAGAATGGCTCTTGTTCATAATGCATTGGTGGAGGTTGTTGCCATGAAGATTGATCATATGCATATGACTCCTCCCACCCTTGAATATCCCATTATTGATACATCTCTTCATTGTAATCTCCACTTCTTACAACATAGTTGTAATCACACTCATAGCCAAAGTGAGAATTCATGATAAAAAGAGAAAACAAAAATCAAAAGCTAATAGAAAACAAGAGAAACAAAATTCTACAACTAGCAAATAAAGCAAAAAGCAAGATATTCACACTATTCACATATGTACAATAACTAATAACATAACACCATTGCAATTCCGCGGCAACGACGCCATTTTGATGATTAGATTTTTGATGGTATAGAATTTCACAAATGAATTCTCGTTGCAAGTATATTTTCTAAACCAATCAATAATCCTTTAATACAAAAAGTTTTTTTGTCACTAGTACAAACCCCTAAAATTTATAAACCAAAGTATTAAACCTCGGGTCGTTCTCCCTAGGAATTACAATAAAGTGTCTTGTTATTGGTTATGAGTTATGTTTTGGGGTTTTTGAGATTTTAGACAAGAATTATAAATGGCAAAGAAAATAAACTAACAACTAACAAAACTCTTGGCAAGATATGAGAACTAGAAGTCCTATCCTAATTATCCTCCTCAATTGTGACAACAAATTGTCCATTGCTCTTACTTAGTTAACCTCTAACCATGGAAGAAAGTCAAGTGGATGAATCAATTTGATTCCTCAAGTCCTAATCAACTCCTAAAGGAGAGACTAGCGTTAGAGGCATTCAAATCAATTAGCAACTTCTAATTATCAATCAACAAAGGAATTAGATAACTCAAGAGTCACTAATTACTCAACCAAAGCCAAGAGGAACAAAATCTATACTAAAATCCAACCAAACATTTTATCAAACACTTGGAAGGTACGAAAAAAAAGCATAGTAAATTGACAACAACAATGAAATCTAACAACAATTATTGCAAGGAATTTATAACAACAATCAAAGAAACACAATTATTATGAATTACCTTGAATTGAATTGAAAGAAAAGAGAAGGAACAAAAGTAGATCTATAACAAAATATGGAAGCAACATAAAGGAGATTACAACAAAAGAATAGAAGAAGAATGAATGTAACAATAAGGAATTGAAAGATAGAAGTAGATGAGAGCAAAGATTAAAACCTAGATCTAAGAACTAAACCTAATTCTAATCCTAATCCTAGAGAGAAGTGAGAGCTTCTCTCTCTAAAACTAACACTAAACTAATCCTAATGAGTGTGAATGATGGAATCTTTTTTGCTCTTCAATCCTTGGCTTTAAATAGCAGTTTAGGCGCCAAAGTTGGTTGGGATTGGACCCCACAACCCTTGAGAATTCGTTGGGTGCGAATTCACTTAAAAATCAAGTATTGGCATCGACGCATACGCGCACAGCACGCGTACGCGTCCATGGGGTAATTCGCAAGGTGCGGGCGCGCGTCCATGGGCGAGTTCAATTCTTTGGCTTTTCATGATTTCTCCACTTTGCATGCTTTCCTCTTCACTCCTTTGATCCATTCCTAGCCTTTTCAATTTGAAATCACTAACAAACACATCAAGACATCTAGTAGAATCAAACGGAGATTAAAATCATCAAGTTAAAGGCCTAAAAAGCATGTTTTCACATCTAAGCACTGACGATTGGATTTTTGACGGTTTAGAATTTCTCAAATAAAATCTCGTCGAAGTATAGTTTCTAAACCAAGCAATAATCCTTTCATACAAAAAGTTGTTTGTCACTAAAACAAACCCCTAAATTTATAAACCGAAGTATTGAACCTCGGGTCGTTCTCCCTAGGATTTACAATAAAGTGTCTTGTTATTGGTTGTGAGTTATTTTGGGGTTTTTGAGATTATAGACAAGAATTATAAATGGCAAGGGAAATAACCTAACAACTAATAAAGCTCTTGGCAAGATATGAGAACTAGAAGTCCTATCCTAGTTATCCTCCTCAATTGTGATAACAAATTATCCATTGCTCCCACTTAGTTAACCTCTAACCATGGAGGAAAGTCAAGTGGATGAATCAATTTGATTCCTCAAGTCCTAATCAACTCCTAAAGGAAAGACTAGCTTTAGAGGTATTCAAATCAATTAGCAACTTCTAATTATCAATCAACAAAAGGATTAGATAACTCAAGAGTCACTAATTACTCTACCTAGGCCAAGAGGAACAAAAGCTACACTAAAATCCTACCAAGCATTTCATCAAACACTTGGAAGGCACAAAAGAAAAGCAAAGCAAATTGACAACAAGAAGAGAATATAACTACAATTATTGCAAAGAATTAACAACAACAAGCAAGGAAATCACAACTATCATGAATTACCTCAAATTGCATTATTGGAAAAAAACAAAGGAACAACAATATATCCAAAACAAAATGAAGAATTACAATTATGAAAGCACATAACTAGAAAGAGAGAGATGAGAAGATTAAGAATTAATAAAGGAAAAAAGGAATCAAAGCATGAATTAAATCTAGATCTAAGAAAAGAGATTAACCTAAACCTAATCCTAATTCTAGAGAGAAGTGAGAGCTTCTCTCTCTAGAAACTACTTCTAAAACTAACTATCTATCTAATCTTCTCCTAATTAGTCTATGGATGTGAATGTCTGTCAATCCCCTTCAATCCTTGGCTCTTATATGCATTTTGGCGCCAAAGTTGGTTGCTGAAACCTCCCAAAATCGCCAGGCACGTGTTGCAATAAAAGAATCACGTGCAGACCACGATGCGTGCGCGCACGGTACGCGTGCGCGTCCCTGGCTAATTCTGCGATGTGCGCGCGAGCGCCTTGTGCGCGTACGCGTGCTTGGCCGAGATCAACTCTTTGGCTTTTTGTGCTTCTCTCCACTTGCATGCTTCCTTCCTTGCTTCCTTTGATCCATGCCTAGCCTATTTCAATCCTGGAATCACTAGCAAACACATCAAGGCATCTTATGGAATCAAAGAGGAACTAGAATTCATCAAAATAAGGCTTAAAAAGCATGTTTTTACACTTAAGCACAAATATGGGAGAGATAACAAAACCATGCTAATTCATAGGCTAAATGTGAGAAAAGGTTATCAAGATATTCTGAATTCAATGCAAAACAAACCGTCAATTTGGGGTTTGTCAAGCACAAATAAGGAGTCAATCACAAAAGCATGCTAATTCATTGAATAAATGTGGGTAAAAGGTGTTAAAATCTCCTAAAATCAATACAAGATAACCCCTACAAATGGGGTTTATCAAGATGTCTCGAAAATTGTTGCCACAAAGAAGAATCCAGCTCCATTGCCTAATAAGGTCGAAAGCTCTAGACAATCCTCCACCCCAAAATTATTAACACCTCCCAAAAAGTTCTTAACGTATACTCTAGTGGTGGCCTCATTAGCAAAAGTATACCAGCAAGTGTCTCATAGGGGCATACTCCCCAAAGCAAGATATATTTGACCAAGGGCTTCGTTGAATAAATCACAGTATTGCGACTATCACGAGTCCTATGATCATAAAAATAAAGATTGGATTGATCTGAAAGATGCCTTAGAACATGAAATTCAAGAGGCAAACTCCTTGAGTTTGTTCAGCATGTAAAGCCTCATAGATGGCATAATGATAATGAAGATCAGGAATTCAGGAATTCCTGGAATACTAAGTCTATAGAAGTCCATGAGAACACTGCCCAAGTAATTGTGAATGTAGTTATTGGAAAAATGGATTGCCAAAGTCCAGAAATGCCATGAAAAAAGAGGTCAAGGTAGTAAGTTCAAAGGTTTTGAAAGTAATTATCATTCCAACTATTCAGTTTACAGCAGATGATTTCCAGTTTATCACATCAAATGATGATGTGCCACTGGTAATTACTGTAAAGTTGGGAAATGGCACTGTAAGAAGGATCTTAGTAGACACAAGTGCAGATTCATATCTACTTTTTCGAAATACATTTCATGCGCTGAGATTGAAGGACTAGTATTTAAAACCACACTTTCCCAGAGTCACAGGTTTAGGGGATCATTATATCAAGCTTGATGGTGCTATTGAGCTCCTATTTATCATGGGGAAGGTACTGCGTTAAAATGGTACAAGCGGAATTTGTGGTTTTGAAGGATTCAATAGCTTATAATGTGATTCTTGGAAGAAAAACACTATATGATCTGTATGCCTTTATTTTCACAAAATCTTCAGTCATGAAGTACTTTACCTCTATAGGTCGGGTAGCCACTAAGAGATCGGGTGGTTGCTGCAAAATTCAATAAAGCAAGCCTATCTTTGAGGGATAAAGCTAAGGATTCCATTGAAGTATTTCTGGTAGATTTGGACTCCCGAATTCAAGAAAAATCAAGGCTAGAGCCCAATAGGAATTTGGAGAAATTCCAAATCGGGGACGTAGAAGAAAAGTATAATATGATTAACAAAGACTTACCTTATTCCTTGAAGTCAAAACTTCAAGATTTCTTGAGAGGTAATGTAGATTTGTTTGCATGGGAACCTTTCCATATGTCAAGGATAAATCTAACATTCATATCCCTCCACTTACCATCGATCCTATGTTTAAGCCGGTTGCACAACAACGTCGTAAGATGTTGTCCGACTGAGCTGCTGAGGTCAAGAAGCAGGTTCAAGGGTTATTGGATGCCGGGTTCATTAGGGAGTTGACTTACTCTACATGGTTGTCTAATATTGTGATGGTCCAAAAATCCAATGGAAAGTGGCAAATGTGTGTCAATTATATCGAATTGAATAAAGTCTGCCTAAAAGATTCTTTTCCATTACCTAACATTGATAACATGATTGATTTATCCTCGGGATATTAGATACTGAGCTTTTTAAATGCTTATAGTGGGTATAATCAAATACCCATGCATAAACTTGATGAAGATAAAACTGCTTTTATTATCCCAGAAGGGATCTATTGTTAGACTGCAATGCCCTTTGGGTTAAAAAATGCAGGGGCCACTTATCAAGGATTAATGGCTACGGTGTTCAAGCAACAAATTAGAAAAAACATGGAAGTCTATATTGATGATATGTTAATAAAGACTAAAGATGACTCCAACTTGATTGCTAATTTGAAAGAGATATTTCTTGCCTCCGACTTCACAAGATGAGGCAAAACCCAGAAAAATGTGCCTTCGGAGTTTAGGGAGGTAAATTTTTAGGTTTTATGGTGACCTAAAGGGGATTTGAGACTAATCCTGAAAAATGTCAGGCTATACTCAACATGTTAAGTCCTAAGAATCTTAAAGAGGTTCAGAGGCTCATAGGTTGGTTAGCCGCTTTATCCAGGTTTTTTAGGGGTTTTGCTGTAAAAGTGAAGTCATTCTTTAATTTAATGGAAAAATGTATGGATTTTGTCTAGACAGAGGAGTGTAAAATGGCTTTTCAGCATTTTAAAACTTTGCTATCTTCTTCTCCTATTCTAGCAAAACTGGAACCTGGGAAGCCCCTTTATCTGTCTTTGTCTGTAACTGAGAAAATCATAGCCTCAACCTTAGTTCTGGAGGATGAAAGTAAGCACCAATGACCTGTCTATTTCATTAGTAAGGTTTTTTAAGGATCTGAATTAAGATATTCAAAATTAGAAAAAGTAGCTTTTCTTTGCTTTCGTCGGCAAGTTGGTTATGTCAGTATTTTCAAAGTTACTTAAATATAGTATAAATCAATCAACCAATTAAAATTTTTTTGCAAAAGCCAGATTTGGCAGGTCAGATGGTATGTTGGTCCATAGAGTTATCTCAATTTGATATACAATATAAACCACGCTCTGCCATTAAGGCCCAGACAATGGTTGATTTTCTGGCTGAAATGACAAATTTGGGTATTAATGCCCTTAAATGGGTAGTCCATGAAGATGGAGCTTCTAATGTTGAAAATGGAAGGGTTGATCTGATCATGACAAAGGGTGACGACATGGTGATTGAAGCATCCATTAAATTTGATTTTTCGATTTCAAATAATCAGACTAAATATAAGGCTTTACTCGCAGAATTAGCATTAGCTTAGGACGTCAGAGCAATAGAGATCACTGTATTTAGTGACTCACAGATTGTAACGTCCCAAGTCAATGGAGATTATCAAGCCAGGGATCTACCGTTACAACTGTATTTGGAAAAAGTACAGCAGGAGATACAATTCTTTGACTTTTTTGTATTAAACATGTGCCAAGGGAGCCAAAAATATGAGTTGATGTGTTGTCAAAACTAGCCAGTACTAAGCCTGGGAGTAGAAACTGTAGTTTAATACAAGAGGTGCTCTCAAAGCCTTCCATTAGTGTGTTCGACGTTACAGTTTCGTACACTAGCAACAATAGTAATTGGTTGGAGCCGATATACATATTTCTTGAGAATGGAGTTTTGCCTAGTGATCCTAAGGAGGCTAAGAAATCGAATTTTAAAGCTACTAATTACACAGTAATTAATGGAAAATTATATAATTGATATTTCGCAGCCACTACTCAAATGTTTAAAACCTCAACAAATAACGTATGTGTTGTAGGAGATACATGAATGATGCTGTAGACACCACCTAGGAGGAAAGTCGTTGGCACAAAAGGTCATAAAAGCTGGGTACTACTGGCCCACCGTCTAAAAATGTCAAATTCATGGTAATCTTCATCAAGCGCTACCTTAGGAACTCATCTCCGTAATTCCAATGAGACCATTCCCTCAAGGACCTGGTCAAGTAAGGTACCTAATAGTGAAAATAGACTATTTTACAAAGTGGATCAAATCTATGCCATTAGCAAGTTTCACATCATCCCAATGTAGGGAATTCATATGGAGAGATTTGTTCACGAGGTTCGGCATTCCAAAAGTTATCGTCACTGATAAAGGATTAATGTCGGTATAGAAATTTTCACAAAAATAATCTCATTGCAAATATAAATCCAAACCGACAAATAATCCTCAATCAAAGTTAATTTGTTTGTCACAAGTACAAACCCAATAAAAATAACCGAAGTATTTAAACCTCGGGTCGTCTCTCAAAGAAATTGCAGGGAAGTGTGCATATTATTGGTTATCGGGTGTATATTTTGGGATTTTGGTTTTGTGAACAAGAAAATAAAACTAACAACTAAGAAATATAAATGCTAAAAGTCACTCAAGGCAAGGATCAAGAGTCAAGGTATCCTATCTTGGATCATTGACCACAACATGGTGATTACAAAGAGTTAATTCCACTTAGTTGTCCTCTAACATTGGAGGGTTAATTCAACTGGACATAATTGGTCCTAAAACCAATTAACAATCCTAAATCACTAATGGAACTGGACATCAATAATCTCAAGGGACCTAAGTCCTCAATCACAAGCCAAGAGTACCAAAATCTACTCTAAAATCTAACCAAGCATTTTATCAAACACTTGGAAGGCATAAAAAGAAAGCATGGTAAATTGGAAAGAAATGTAAATTCTACAACTACCCAATGCAAAAAAATAACAATAACAACTCAATTAAATAATAAGAAACATGAAAACATAGATTGCATTAATAGTAATTAAAACTATAGAGAGTTCATAAACATAAAGGCAACAAAATAAAGGAAATGACAAGTAAAACTAGAAGAGCAAAGATATAAGAACAATAAATTGCAAAGAAAAGTAACATAAAACAATAATTAAACCTAAATTTAAGGGAATTTTAACCTAAATCTAACCTAATTCTAGAGAGAAGAGAGAGCTTCTCTCTCTAGAATATGACCTAAAACATGTTTCTAATCTATTCCTAATTGCTCTGTCCTTGTTCCCTCTTGAATTCTGCATCAAATAGCTTCAAAAATGAGTTGGATTGGGCTTCTGCAACCCCAGAAATTGCCCCGAGCGTGTTGCATTAAATGAGGTCACGTGCTGCTTGTCACGCGTACACCTCACATGGCAGATTTCTAAAACTTCATTTCTTCATGAATTCTCCATTTTTACATGTTTTTCTTCATTTTTTCAATCCGATCTTTGCCTTATAAGCCTGAAATCACTCAACACACATATCAAGGCATCGAATGGAACTAAAGTGAATTAAATTATCAATTTAGGGCCTAAAAAAGCATGTTTTTAACCATTAAGCACAATTTAGGGAGAATTACAAAACCATGTTATTTCATTGAATAAATGTGAGAAAAGTTGATAAAATCCATCTAATTCAATACAAAATAAACCACAAAATTGGGTTTTATCAGTCACAGATAACGAAACACGGTTTACAGATTCCAAGTTTTGTGACCTTTGAAGGGAATTGGAAACTCGTCAAGTCTTCGCTTCGGTGGAGCATCCTCAAGCCAATGGACTGGCTGAAGCTCAAATAAATTAATTCTAAGACGGTTGAAAAAATGGCCTGATGACTATTTGGGTTCATAGGCTGACGAGTTGTGGTCAGTATTGTGGTCCTATCGCACCACAGCATAAACCTTTACAGGTGAGACTCCATTTCGACTTACTTATGGAGGGGTTAATGCTGGTAGAACGGCATATCAAATGTTAATACGCAAAAATTTTGAGGCCAGAACAATGACATAACAGGTATCAAAGAACATTTAATATTAACATTAACTCTGTAATAATCAAATGCGGATGAAATGGATATCGGATAACAGTATAGTTAAAAGCACTATCACCAAATCAAAAGGCAGTAGAAAGTTTTATAAAACTTAGCCTAAAAAAGTTTAAAGTTTAAACATAACTTAAACAATCCCAAAAAATAGGAAAATATTCAAACAATGAGTATTGAGTGCAAAAAACTTGTAAAAAGTATGAAAGCAAGAAAATTTTACAGATTGTCAACTACTTCCTCATTAACGATTTTCTTAAATGCACTGATCAATGAAACATCCAAGTCGAGAGCTAGGAGCTACATTTATTCGCGCATATTGACTTTAGCATCAAATAGTCTGTCCACAGCAGCTTGCTCAACGCGTTTGAATGATTGGTTGAGGGTTTCAATCTCCTTCATAAGTTGGGCAACTTTCTTGGTCAGGTTCTCGACCTTTGAGTCTAAGGTCTTCTTTGCTTCCCCAAGAGCTTTTAGCTTACCTTCAAGGATAGTTTTGTTTTCATGAGAAGAAGCTAGGGAAGCATTAAGACTTTGAATTTGCAGTTTGCACCCTTTAACTCTTTTTCTTGCACTGTGTATTCAGAACGGAAGTTTACAAATTTTCTTTCAGCATCCCTATTGTAGGGGCAAAAAGCATCCTCTGAACCTGGGGCAAGGTATTTTCGAGGGGGCAATTGAGCGAATTTCAACTTAGTCTCATCAGTCAGAAGGTATTTGTCAATGAACTCGGAAGCCTAAAATCCTTATCTAAGATATTTCCAAAGGAAGCTGGACGAGGGAGTTCACTTAGGGAGGCAGGACCTTTTCCTTTTGTTTTTTCATTTTTGGCAAGTTGGTGGGAGATTCATCTTCCAAGTCGTGGATCTCGGGATCTACGGTAAACATTGGTAGGGGAGGAAGATTGCTTATTGTGGCAGAAGAAGAGATTATGTCACCTCTACCAATGTTAGCAGGTGTAACGGTTCCCAAAACTCCCGATGCAGCCAACCTTCTTTTTATTGCGATAATAGCTTTAATTCCCCATGCCATGTCAACTGAAAAAGAAAAAAAAAGAAGTTAAGGCAGTAATCTGTGAAGTCATAAGGCCAGAAAAATATGCAAATAATATAAGGAATGTGTGACTTACCTATGGCATTACGAGCTACGTTCTCATCAGTTATTATATATGTATGTGTGTGTGTGTGTAAAATAACCAAAATAGAACTAGTCACAGCCCACAAAGTTTAGGTCAGCTAGTTAAAGAAAAGATACATAAGAGTTTTAAGTTAAAAACAGCCACATCCATCTCTCAAAGTTTCTGAAATACAAACTTCTAAGGCAACAAAATATACAAAAAGTGAGAGACTACAAAATGAAATCAGAACAAAAGTTGAACCATCCTCCACTCTGTCACCATGTGTGCAAACTCACTAAGGTGGGTTGCAACCTGCATTTGAAAAACAACAATATATGGTATGAGAATCAGGAGTTCTCAGTATGATAACAGTGCCCAATAGACAAGATATAAGGTTTCAGAAAGCCAGAGGCAGCCTTAGAACTTCCACATGCATATAATTTCAACTTATATTATGTTTTAAAACCATAAAAAGGGTCATCTAACTTAAGAGATACTACTCTAATAGTCACCGCTGTCCCACAACTTCCACCAACCTATCCTCTATGTGATTCCATCGCCACCGCTTATCGAACCTCCTCAATCTCTGCAAAACACAAGTAATACATACAAGTACAACACAAGAAGGGTTCATATACAGCCAGAAATCCATTTAGCAATTAGACATATTATTCAATTAGGCATAAAGCAATTAATCAAAGCAAACAATCACATAGTAAATACATATGATGAATGCCTGTTGGTGCACGAAATTGTAAATCACAATTTTCACAATTCGTACCACTAACCAGCAAGTGCACTGGGTCATCCAAGTAATACCTTACGTGAGTAAGGGTCGATCCCACAGAGATTGTTGGTTTGAAGCAAGCTATGGTTATCTTGTAACTCTTAGTCAGGATATCAATTATAATTATCAGCTGACTTGCAAATGAACAAGAGAGCATGGATTAAATAATACTTGTTATGCAGTAATGGGGAATATGTTGGAGTTTTAGAGATGCTTTGTCTTCTGAATATCTGCTTTTCCCCTGTCTTCTTCTTCACACACGCAAGGTTCCTCCTATGGCAAGCTGTGTGTTGGTGGATCACCGTTGTCAATGGCTACCATCCGTCTTCTCAGTGAAAATGGTCCAGGTGCGCTGTCACTGCACGGCTAATCATCTGTCGATTCTCACTCATGTTGGAATAGGATCCATTGATCCTTTTGTGTCTGTCACTACGCCCAACCCTTGTGAGTTTGAAGCTCTTCACAGTCATTCAATCCCTGAATCCTACTCGGAATACCACAGACAAGGTTTAGACTTTTCGGATTCTCAAGAATGCTGCCAATAGATTCTAGCTTATACCACGAAGACTCTGATTAAGGAATCCAAGAGATACTCATTCAATCTAAGGTAGAACGGAGGTGGTTGTTAGGCACGCATTCATAGATTGAGAATGGTGATGAGTGTCATGGATCATCACATTCATCATATTGAAGTGAGAATGAATATCTTAGATAGAAACAAGCGCCTTTGAATAGAAAACAGAAATAATTACATTAATTCATCGAGACACAGCAGAGCTCCTCACCCCCAACAATGGGGTTTAGAGACTCATGCCACCAGAAATATAAAGTTCAGATCTAAAATGTCATGAGGTACAAAATAAATCTCTAAAAGTTGTTTAAATACTAAACTAGTAACCTAGGTTTACAGAAAATGAGTAAACTCAAATAGATAGTGCAGAAATCCACTTCTGGGGCCCACTTGGTGTGTGCTGGGGCAGAGACTTGAACTTTTCACGTGCCTGGCTATTTTAGGAGTTAAATAACAGGTTGTAACCTGTTTTGGGCGATTAACTTCAACTGGTAACCTGTTTTTGGCGTTTAACGCCAGAATGGAACATAGAACTGGCATTAAATGCCAGTTTACGTCATTTATCTTCGGGCAAAGTATGAACTATTATATATTGCTAGAAAGCCCTGGATGTCTACTTTCCAACCCAATTGAGAGAGCGCCAATTGGACTTTTGTAGCTCCAAGAAATCCATTCCGAGTGCAGGGAGGTCAGAATCCAACAACATCAGCAGTCCTTTTTCAGCTTGAATCAGATTTTTTTGCTCAGCTCCCTCAATTTCAGCCAGAAAATACCTGAAATCACAGAAAAATACACAAACTCATAGTAAGCACACTCTTTTGCTTTGGATCACGACTTTAACCACTCAGTCTCAAGGTTTTTACCTGGACCTTCATGACACAAGCACTTGGTTAGGGACAGCTTGATTTAGCCGCTTAGGCCATGATTTTATTCCTTTAGGCCCTCATTTCCATTGATGCTCAAAGCCTTGGATCCTTTTTGCCCTTGCCTTTTGGTTTAAAGGGCTATTGGCTTTTTCTGCTGCTCATCTTTTTTTTTTCACTGCTTTTTCTTGCTTCAAGAATCAATTTCATGATTTTTCAGATCATCAATAACATTTCTCTTGTTCATCATTCTTTCAAGAGCCAACAATTTTAACATTTCATAAAATTCAATATAAAAAATATGCACTGTTCAGGCATTCATTCAGAAGACAAAAAGTATTGCCACCACATATAAATAATTAGAATTTTCCTTATTAAAGACTCGAAAAAATATTGCCTCCTTATTCTAAAAATATGCTATTTTATTCATGTTTGATGATGATGAGAAAAATAAATTATAGCTTAATTGGAGATAAAATCAAAATAGAGATACTAATTACTACTACTCATGTAATTCTTAAAGATAGGTTCCTAATAATAAAAGTTATCACTGATTTAAGGTTAAGATTAAGACTCAACAACCCTTAGTTTGGGAGATGATTGGTGCTCCTTCAACCTATGGGGTGTCTGGTCCTTCAAGAGACAGCTTCTGGCGCTTTAGCTCCTGTAGCTCACGCCCTTGCTTCTCTTGTTCTTTAAGCAGTTTGCAAATCATGCTGTCTTGATCCTGCTACTCTTGGATCTCCGGATATTCGTCTTCTTTCAGATCGAATTTAACTTCCGAGATCACTGATTTCAGACCCATTATTTTTGTGGTAATGGTCTGCATGTTCTTTGGTTAAGAACTTCTCTTGATTCCAAAGTGGTTTTGGAATATTCTCTTTCTTGCCTCTTGAAGTGGTTTGTTTTCCCTTAAGTGTCATGATCTTGATGAGTTTTAGCTCAGTGATCATGGAAAAACACACCAAACTTAGAGGTTTGCTTGTCCTCAAGCAAAAGAAAGGAAAGGAGAGGAATAGAAGGTGAGGCAATTTCGAAAATTCAAGAGATATGATGAGATTTTGAAAAAGATAACTTTGAATTTAAAAAGATAATATGATGAGTTTGAAAAAGATTTGAAAAGAGATTGAAGAAGAATGAAGAAATATTTTTAGGATTAAGAATTTTTTGCATTTTGAAGTTGAAAGATGAGAATTTGTAACATGTTTATGCAAGAAATCATAAATTGAAACATGAAAAATGGAAAAAATTTGAAGTGAAAACGAAATTACCTCCTCCCCACAATCCTGGCGTTAAACGCCCAGGAGATGCTTCCTTTGGGCATTTAACGCCCAGTCCTTGCTTGTTTTGGGCGTTTAACGCCCACTTGCTGCTTTTTTTTTGCGTTAAACGCCAGAAACCTTCCTTACTGGCGTTTTTGCGCTAGCGATGTCCTTTTCTCTGTGATTCCTCTGCTTTATGTCTTGAACCTTTATTTCTCTGTATCATTCACTGAAATGTATTATCTAATTTAGAATTAAAATTATAAATAAAATAAACTCATGATTGGGTTGCCTCCCAGCAAGCGCTTCTTTACTGTCTTTAGCTGGACTATTACTGAGCTTTTAATCTAGTCTGCAATGTCTGCAAACCACGGAGCTTCCTAAATAGCAAACAATTGCAATTCCGCACAACTATCCAGCAAGTGCACTGGGTCGTCCAAGTAATACCTTACGTGAATAAGGGTCGATCCCACGGAGATTTTTGGCTTGAAGCAAGCAATGGTTACCTTGTAACTCTTAGTCAGGAGATTAATGATGAAAAGGGTTTTTGTTTGCAATATAATAGAAGAGCATAAAATAAAAAGTACTTGTGGTTCAATAATGGAGAATAGGTTGGAGTTTTGGAGATGCTCTGTCATCTGAATCTCTACTTTCCTACTATCTTCTTCTTCACGCACGCAAGGCTCCTTCCATGGCAAGCTGTGTGTAGGGTGTCACTGTTGTCAATGGCTACTTCCCATCCTCTCAGTGAAAATGGTCCATGTGCACTATCATTGCACGGCTAATCATTTGTCGGTTATCGATCATGTTGGAATAGAATCCAGTGATCCTTTTACGTCTGTCACTACGCCCAACACTCGCAAGTTTGAAGCTCGTCACAGTCATCCCTTCCCAGATCCTACTTGGAATACCACAGACAAGGTTTAGACTTTCCGAATCTCAGTGATGGGAAAGAACGCCCCTTCTACTGGTTCTATCTGGGATAGGTGATCTGCCACTTGGTTTTCTGTCCCTTTTCTGTCTCTTATTTCTATATCAAACTCTTGCAAAAGCAGCACCCACCTTATGAGCCTGGGTTTTGAATCATGCTTTGTGAGTAGATATTTAAGAGCAGCATGGTCAGTGTACACAATCACCTTTGATCCTACCAAATAGGATCTGAACTTGTCAATGGCATAAACCACTGCAAGCAATTCCTTTTCTGTGGTTGTGTAATTCTTTTGTGCATCATTTAGGACACGGCTGGCATAGTAAATAACATGTAGAAGTTTGTCATGCCTCTGTCCCAATACTGCACCAATGGCATGGTCACTGGCATCACACATCAGTTCGAATGGTAATGTCTAGTTTGGTGCAGAAATGACTGGTGCTGTAACCATCTTGGCTTTCAGGGTCTCAAACGCCTGCAGACACTCTGTGTCAAATATAAATGGCGTGTCAGTAGCTAGCAGATTACTTAGAGGTTTTGTGATTTTTGAAAAATCCTTTATAAACCTCTTATAGAATCCTACATGCCCCAGAAAGCTTCTGATTGCCTTAACATTGACAGGTGGTGGTAATTTTTCAATTACCTCTACCTTAGCCTGATTTACCTCTATTCCTCTGTTCGAGATATTGTGCCCAAGGACTATCCCTTCAGTCACCATAAAGTGACATTTTTTCCAGTTCAAAACTAGGTTAGTCTCTTGGCACTTTTTTAGAACAAGTGTCATGTGATCAAGACAGGAGCTGAATGAGTCTCCATATACTGAGAAGTCATCCATGAAGACTTCCAGAAATTTTTCCACCATATCAGAGAAAATAGAGAGTATGCATCTCTAAAAGGTTGCGGGTGCATTACACAGCCCAAATGGCATCCTTCTATAGGTAAATACTCCAGATGGACATGTGAATGCTATTTTCTCTTGATCCTGGGAATCTACTGCAATTTGGTTGTAGCCTGAATAGCCATCCAAAAAGTAGTAATAATCATGACATGCTAGTCTTTCTAGCATCTGGTCTATGAATGGTAAAGGAAAATGATCCTTTCTGGTGGCTGTATTGAGTCTTCTGTAGTCAATACACATGCGCCACCCTTCTTAGGGACGACTTGGATAGGGCTCACCCAGGGGCTATCAGAAATTGGATAAATAATCACAACCTCTAGTAATTTAGTGACCTCTCTCTGCACCACTTCCTTCATGGCTGGATTCAGCCACCTTTGTGGTTGAACCACTGGCTTAGCATTATCCTCCAAGAGGATCTTGTGCATGTATCTGGCTGGGCTAATGCCCTTAAGATCACTTATGGACCATCCAAGGGCTGTCTTGTGTGTCCTTAGCACCTGAAGTAGTGCTTTCTCTTTCTGTGGCTCTAAGGCAGAGCTTATGATCACAGGAAAAGTACCATCCTCTCCCAGAAATGCATATTTCAGGGAGGGTGGTAATGGTTTGAGCTCAGGTTTAGGAGGCTTCTTCTCTTCTTGAGGAGTTATCAGAGGTGCTTCTGTTTTCTCTGGTTCCTCCAGATCAGGCTGAACATCTTTAAAGATGTCTTCTAGCTCTGATTCGAGACTCTTAGCCATATTGATCTCCTCTACCAAGGAGTCAATAATATCAACACTCATGCAGTCGCTTGATGTGTCTGGATACTGCATAGCTTTGACAACATTCAACTTAAACTCATCATCATTGACTCTCAGGGTTAATTCCCCTTTTGAACGTCAATGAGGGTTCGTCCAGTTGCTAGGAAAGGTCTTCCTAGAATGAGAGTTGCACTCTTGTGCTCCTCTATTTCCAGCACTACAAAGTCAATGGGAAAGGCAAATGGTCTAACCTTGACACTCATGTCCTCAATTACGCCTGATGGATATTTAATTGAGCCATCAGCAAGTTGAAGACAGATCTGGGTTGGTTTGACCTCTTTAGTCAAGCCAAGCTTTCTGATAGTGGATGCAGAGATTAGGTTGATACTTGCCCCAAGATCACATAGAGCTATCTTGGTACAAGTACCCTCTAATGTGCACGGTATCGTAAAGCTTCCGGGATCCTTTAGCTTCTCTGGTAAGCTTTTGAGAATGACTGCACTGCATTCTTCAGTGAGGAAAACTCTTTCAGTTTCTCTCCAATCCTTCTTATGGCTTAAGATCTCTTTCATGAACTTAGCATAAGAAGGTATTTGCTCAAGTGCCTCTGCAAATGGAATCTTTATTTCAAGAGTCACGAGATATTCTGCAAAGTGGGCAAATTGTTTATCCTGTTCTGCCTGGCGAAGTTTCTGAGGATAAGGCAATTTGGCTTTATATTCTTCAACCTTAGTTGCTGCAGGTTTATTTCCTACAGAGGCAGGTTGAGAAGCCTTCTTGAGGGAGTTATTATCAGCACTTGCAGGTGTTTGATCCCTCATTGGCGTTTGAACGCCAGGATAGGAGGAGGAATGGGCGTTTAACGCCAAATTCCTACCCTTTTCTGGCGTTTGAATGCCAGAACTAGACATGAAATTGGCGTTTGACACCAACTTTTCACTCTTTTCTGGCGTTTGAACGCCAGAATCATTTCTCTCTGGGCTCTTACTATCTTCAGAGGGATTTTGGGTAGCATTCTGCTCGTCCTCTGTCAATTGTTCTTTTATTGACTTTTTGTTGCTTTGAGTTTATGTATTTAATGTTTTTCCACTCCTTAATTGAACAGCTTGACATTCTTCTGTCATTTGTTTAGATAACTATTGTCTTGTCTGGTCAAGTTGTGCTTCTATATTCTTATTAGCATCTTGAGTATCCTATAACATCTCTTTAAATTCTGCTAACTATTTTGTCAGAGTGAGTAATTGCTGGTTGAGTTCAGCAACTTGTTCTAGAAGACTAAGGTCAGTGGGTACTGCTTTAGTCTCTTCCTTCATGGAGGACTCACTTCTTAAGTACAGATACTGATTTTTGGTAACTGTATGTATAAGCTCTTGAGCTTATTCAATAGTCTTCCTCATGTGTATAGGTCCACCAGCTGAGTGGTCTAGAGGTAATTGAGCTTTTTCTGTAAGCCCATAGTAAAAGATGTCTAACTGCACCCATTCTGAAAACATTTCAAATGGGCATTTCCTTAGCATCTCTCTGTACCTCTCCCAGGCATCATAAAGAGATTCATCATCTCCTTGTTTGAAGCCTTAGATGTCCAGCCTTAGCTGTGTCATCCTTTTTGGAGAAAAATATTGATTCAGAAATTTTTCTGATAGCTGTTTCCATGTTTTTATGTTTGCTGTGGGTTGGTTATTTAACCACCTCTTAGCTTGATCTTTCATAGCAAATGGAAACAATAATAGTTTGTAGACATCCTGATCTGCCTCCTTATCACGTACTGTGTCAGCAATTTATAAAAACTGTGCCAGAAACTCAGTAGGTTCTTCCTGTGGAAGACCGGAATACTGGCAATTTTACTGCACCATGGTAATGAGCTGATGGTTTAGCTCAAAATTACTAGCTTTAATGGGGGTTATACAGATACTACCCCCATATGAAGCAGTAGTGGGATTAGCATATGATCTCAAAGTCCTTCTGAACTGTTCATTTCCACTTAGGTCCATGATGGAGTAAGGGAGATGATGTGGATAAAAATTTTATTTTATTTTATATTTATTTATAATTATTTTGAAATCCGAAATTAAAAATAAATTAAAATAATAAAAAAAGGTGAAGATTTTCGAAAAGGTGAGGAGGGAGAAAAAATGGTTAGTAGGTTTTGAAAAAGATATGATTTTAAAAATTGATGACTAATTTAATGCAAAATTTTCGAAAATTATGAGTGGAATGAGGAAAATATATTTTTTGATTTTTTTGAATCTTAATGAAGAAAAAGAAAAACAATAAAAAGACACAAGACTTAAAATTTTTAGATCTAATGCTCCTTATTTTCGAAAATTTGGAAGAAAAACACCAAGAGACACCAAACTTAAAAAATTTAAGATCAAAACACAAGAAAGACTCAAGAACACTTTGAAGATCCACAAGAACACAAAGAACAAAAATTCAAAGACTCAAAGGACTCAAGAACATAAAAAGAACACCAAACTTAAAATTTTTAGAAAACCAAAATAAAATTTTCGAAAATCACAAGGAAAATAACAAGAAAACACTAAACTTAAAAATTGGAACAAAATTTAAACAAAGAAAAATTATTTTCGAAAAGATTTTAGAAAGAAAGACTCAAAGGAGCAACCATTCACAAGAACATAGACACATTTAACAAATGCAAGGATTAAACAGAGAAAAACTAAAAATTTTTTGGATGACAAAAACACAAACGATACCAAACTTAAAACATGCAACTAGACTCAAACAGAAAACTCGAAAGATTAATAAAGAAAAAGAGTAGTTTTTTTGAAAAAATTTTGAAAAGAAAATAAAAGACTCTAACCCAAAAGACAAAATTTTCCTAATCTAAGCAACAAGATGAACCGTCAGTTGTTCAAACTCGAACAATCCCCAGCAAAGGCGCCAAAAACTTGGTGCAAGAAATTGCAATCACACTTGCAATTCCGCACAACTAACCAGCAAGTGCACTGGGTCATCCAAGTAATAAATTACGTGAGTAAGGGTCGATCCCACGGAGATTGTCGGCTTGAAGCAAGCTATGGTTACCTTGTAACTCTTAGTCAGGAGATTAATAATGAAAAGGGCTTTTGTTTGCAATATAATAGAAGAGCATGAAATAAAAGGTACTTGTGGTTCAATAATGGAGAATAGGTTGGAGTTTTGGAGATGCTCTGTCATCTGAATCTCTGCTTTCCTACTATCTTTTTCTTCACGCATGCAAGGCTCCTTCCATGGCAAGCTGTGTGTAGGGTGTCACCGTTATCAATGGCTACTTCCCATCCTCTCAGTGAAAATGGTCCATGTGCGCTATCACCGCACAGCTAATCATCTGTCGGTTCTCGATCATGTTGGAATAGAATTCAGTGATCCTTTTACGGCTGTCACTATGCCCAACACTCGCGAGTTTGAAGCTCGTCACAGTCATCCCTTCCCAGATCCTACTCGGAATACCACAGACAAGGTTTAGACTTTCCGGATCTCAGGAATGGCCGCCAATAATCCTAACTTATACCACGAAGACTCCGATCTTTCGGAATGGAGACTAAGAGATACACATTCAATCTAAGATAGAACGGAGGTGGTTGTCAGGCACGCGTTCATAAGTTGAGAATGGTGATGAGTGTCACGGATTATCACATTCATCATGTTTAAGTGCGAATGAATATCTTAGAACGGAAGCAAGCGTGATTGAATAGAAAACAGTGGTAATTGCATTAATCCATCGAGACACAGCAGAGCTCCTCACCCCCAACCATGGGGTTTAGAGACTCATACCGTAGAAGATAAAAATTCAGATGTAAAATGTCATGAGGTACAAAATAAATCTCTAAAGGTCGTTTTTATACTCAACTAGTAAGCTAGGTTTACAGAAAATGAGTAAACTAAGATAGGTAGTGTAGAAATCCACTTCTTGGGCCCACTTGGTGTGTGCTTGGGATGAGCATTGAAGCTTTCACGTGCATAGGCTGTTCCTGGAGTTAAATGCCATCTTTTGTGCCAGTTTGGGAGTTTAACTCTAACTTTTATGCCAGCTCTGGCGTTTTGACGCCAGAAAAGGGCAGAGAGCTGGGGTTTTGACGCCAATATACATCGTCAAAACTCGCTTAAAGTATGGACTATTATATATTACTGGAAAGATCTGGATGTCTACTTTCCAACGCAATTGAGAGCACGCCTTTTGAAGTTCTATAGCTCCAAAAAATCCACTTCGAGTGCAGGGAGGTCAGAATCCAACAGCATATGCAGTCCTTCTTTAGCCTCTGAATCAGATTTTTGCTCAGGTCCCTCAATTTCAGCCAGAAAATACCTGAAATCACAAAAAAATACACAAACTCATAGTAAAGTCCTGAAATATAATTTTTGCATAAAAACTAATAAAAGTATACTAAAAAGTGGCTAAATCCTACTAAAACTATATGAAAATACACCCAAAAAGCGTATAAAATATCCGCTCATCAACTCACTTTGTGCACCCCTGGGATAAAGCCCGGCTCACTTTTATGCGCTTCGTGGTATATAGTGCTTGGCTCATTCTTTTGGGTTATAGTGCTCGAGTTCACTCTTATGGCACGAAAGGTTATGTGAACAGGAGACTGCCTCGGTCCTCACATCTGAATGTAGGTTGGAGACTGTCACAGCCCCTATGCCGGCATTGCAACCTTGACAAGTGGGATCCAACCACCATCCTCGCCGGAGGCGCATAGTAACTTACCAATCATGGTATACTAAAGTATGTTATTCAATTACAGTGATCACTGTTCATGTTCATCAAATTCCTCAACCTCAATCCTTCATCATTTCTTATTCATATTCAATTATCAATTTATCCTCAATACAACATTCCACCAACCCACTCTAGTTATTCCATCCACAGTATATTACAAACTTAAGTCACCGTTTCAAAATTTATAATTGAAAATACCCCTTTTAAGTTACTCAACTCACTCTCACTTGTCTCAAAATCCAAGCACTAGCTAGGGGGTCTTAATTAACAATACGGAGGTTTAGAAAGCTAGATGAGCACTTTAAAACTCAAAAATCACAATTTCATCAAAACAGAGGTCATGCGTATGAATGTCCACTTTCGCATACGCATGAGAGTTAAAAAGGCATTGTCGTGTACGCGAGCATCATCCGCGTATGCGAGCATTCAAAATAGAAATGGGTTCCTGCGTATACATGCCATCAGCCACGTACGCGTGAGTGTAAAAGGTTAGTTCCATGTACGCATGCTAGTGTCACGTATGCATGAGTACTAATAGAGGCCCAGACTCGCATACGCGCACACTGTCCGCATACGCATGTCTCAAAATTTTTAGAAAAGCTATTTTGCTACGAAATTCAGTTTTTTATGCCAAACTTCAAATACGCATAACTTCTTCATCAAAACTCATTTGTCATCCATTCCTTGAACATCATAAACTACACTGACCTAATTTTCATTAAAAATATTTCATAAACTTTGGGGGTCCAAAAACTAAGTTATGGACCGTTGAAGTTCGTCAAAAATAGGTTTTTACTAAAACTTGGAAAATCTTCTAGTTTACAAAACACTCAATCCAAAACCAAACAAACTATACCCAAATCAATACCAAGACAATCCTCAATAATTTTTTAAACATTTAGACACCTAAATCATTCAACTCTCACCTTATCAACTCATTCAACAATTTCCAATCCAACATAAATTACATTGATACTCATCAATTTCCTTTAATTATCATCAACATCAATAATCATTATCATATTCATTATACACCAATTTCATTCACATGCTCATCAGTATTCCTCATTAATTCATAACATCATGTAAACTCATTCTATTTCCATTTCAACATTCTCATATCAGACACATTTACAATTCTCAACAATAATTCAATCTTTCATACAAATTCAACTTATCTTAAGGCAACTAGTCTAAGTCTCACGCAACATTACATATTAACTAAAGATAACCGAAATCATACCTTGGCTAATTTTCTCCAAGCACAAAATCACCACCAAACAAGCTTCCAAGATTCAGCCACCAAAAGCTCAACACCAAGGAATCCAATTCACCAATTCAACTCACATTCAAGCTAGTTCATACAATATACCAAAAAATTAACACTAGGGTTCACATATATGATAAACCACAAGGGTATAGAGTTTCTCTTACCTTACCCACTGTGTATTAGAAAAAAACCCAACAATTACTCAATTTTAGTTTGCACCGAAACAATAAAAAACACAAAATTTTTTCAAAACCCATAGTCAAAACATGAAATTTTATAGGAGAGAGAACTGGGCAAGAAATTGAAATTTTCTTACCACTTTGTTTAATGAAATCAAAGAGCTTGGCGAGAGCTTCGCGTAGTTGCAAACGGCAGACCAATCGGAGCTCCGGAACGTAAGTTATGATCAAAACAAGATTGGGGTGAATAGTGAAACCCTTCTTTTCTCTCTTCTCACGTTGATCTCTCTCTCTCTCAACAAGGAAATGAGTTAAAATGCTCATTAGTGATGTATATATATGTTAGGTTTGGATCCAACTTAGGTCCAGTCCAACCGGTTTGTATTTTTAGTTCGTTTGGCTCAACCTCAGGCCAAAACCTTTAAAAAATTCTGTTCGATTTTCAATTCTAAATTATTTCTCTAAGTATTTCTGCCATTTTTATTTTCTCATATGCAGTACTGTTCGATACTACCGGCTAAATTACTGGTACGTATTTTTACGCATTTTTTCGTAAAAAAGTATATTTTTTCACTTGAAAAAATCTGCTGAATCCAAATCTCACCTTTAAAATTTCAAATTAATATTCTAGATTTTCAACCTATTTCGAGCAATTAAATTATTACTTTATTCTAATTAAACGGCTAATAATTTTTTTGGTTCTTACATCCTCCCCTCCTAAATAGAAATTTTGTCCTCAAACCTAAGAATAACTCGGGATAGTCCTTCCGCATCTCCGACTCTAGCTCCCAAGTGTGTTCTTTTATTCCTGCTCTGCTTCACACTACTCTTACCAACAGAACCTCTCTTCCACACAACTTCTTCACACTACTGTGATCAATTCTCACCAGTGTAACTTGAAAAGTCAGGTTCTCCTTCAGTTGAACCGACTCGAGCTCTAATACATGAGACGCATCTAGTGTGTACTTACGGAATTGTGACACGTGAAATACATCATGTAGGTTAGATAAATGTGGTGGTAAGGCCACTTGATAAGCCACTAACCCGATTTGCCTCAACATCTCAAATAATCCAAAGTACCTCAGGTTCAACTCTCTTGTCTTAATTTCTCTTCCAATATCCGTCGTTGGAGTAACCTTCAAGAATACATGACTTCCTTCTTCAAACTCCAAATATTTTCTTCTCTGATCCGCATAACTCTTCTGACGACTTTGCGTAGTTAGAATCCTAGCTCGAATTCGCTTAATTTGTTCAGTGGTTTCTACTATCAACTCCAGAACCAAAACACTTGATTCGCCGGGCTTCATACCAACACAGTAGAGACTGACACTTCCTACCATAAAAAGCTTCATACAGAGCCATCCAATTGCTCGCATGAAAGCTATTATTATAAGCAAACTCCACCAATGACATGTAACAATCCAAACTTTTCAGCTGATCCAACACACACGCCATTAGCATATCCTTCAACGTTTGAATAGTCCTCTCTAATTCACTATCTAATGCATGAGCATCATTGGTATATTTTCTATGTGACTTATATAGTTTTTCTATTAATTCGTTAATATATTTTAGTAGATTATCCCCCATTGGATACTACTTTGAGTTGTGTATCATTTGACTAAGTTCAAGAAGTTTTCCGGTGAAAAATTGGTAAAACAAATGGCATAAAGAAGCAATTGAGGACTATGCGTACGCATGGCTCCATGCGTACGCATCACTAGAGCAAAAGGAAGATCGTGCATATGCATGCACTGTGCGTACGCACGACCAGAAGAGACCAATTGGACCATTCATCTCGAGAAAGCTTGCGCTAAATGCCACGACTCAGCGTTTAGTGCGCAAGGCTATGTAATGCATTCTTGGACTCGGGAGACCTAGCGCTAAACACCCAGCTCCCAAGCCCTTTTCTGACGAGTAAAGTTCACTGCCTGGGTGGTGCCAAATGCCCAGAACTTAGTGTTTGGCACCGAGCACGAAGATTCAAGTGGGGACCACGTTTGTTACTAAGCAACAATTCTTTTGGGAAAATTGATTTGTAAATCACAAGACCATTGGAAAAGATCTTTTAGAGTTTTATTTAAGTTTTGAATCTATTTTAATTAGGACTATAAATAGGATTTTGAGGAGTCCACACGGGGATCTCTTCTCCTAATTTTGATTCGACACTTTCATACTTTTTCTCTGCTAGGGTTTCTATACCATGAGCAACTAAACCTCCATAGTTAAGGTTAGGAGCTTTGTTTACTTGAATGGATGAATAATTAATTACTTTTCTACTCTTGATTTATACCTTGATTATTGTTTAAGGAATGGTTTCGTTCTTCATCTTAGGAATTAGTGATTATTGGAAAATAACACTAATTCTACTTGAATTCTATTTGAGTTTTGGAAAAGTTATATCATTAGAATTATAGTTTAAAACCAACTCCTCACAATTTCTAATTATCTGGACTTAGTGTGGTATGTGACATAAAACTACACTCTGATTTGGGATTCTTAGGGTTGTGTAGCATGTAAACTGAAATTTGAACTTGAACCTCTAATACGATTGAGTAATCAAGGAATTGACGGTCAATTGGATTAGAGGAGATTTGATTGCCTAGGAAGAGGAATTTAATCAGCTAGGGTTTGCCATGAACATAATCATTGTATGATGAAAGTAGTTAACAATTGTTATTAATCCGGACATTTAAATATCTCTGAAACCTTAACTTCATTCTCATACTGTTTTCTCAACCATTTGTTGTTAGTTTTCTTAATTCATTGCTTTTTATGCCATTCGAACATTACTCCTTTATTTTAACTTGTCTAACTAGATTAGCTAATCAATCATTGCTTGCTTAGTCCGTTATTCCTCGTGGGATCGAGACGCACTCACCTAAGTTTATTACTTGGTACAATCCGGTGCACTTGCTAGAAAGTTGTAGTTTGTAAATTCCGTGACCATTATCCTTCTGTGGATGATACACCGTGCTAAAACATATTCTCGTACCAAAAGAATTTTAAAAATCTTTCCAAAACCTTGACGTAAATCGGTGATCTCGATCCAACACTATTGTTGTTGGCACACCGTGCAACCTTACTATGTCCTTGAGGTACAGTCTTGCTAATTCCTCCAATGAATAGTTCATTTAGATAGGTTGAACGTGAGTGGACTTGGTCAATCGATCTACGATCACCCAAACTGCATCAAATCCTGCCCGAGTCCTTGCTAAACCCGTTACAAAATTCATAGCAACACTTTGCCACTTCCATTGAGGAATCTAAAGATGTTGTAATATTTTTTATGGTCTCTGATGCTCTATCTTTACCTTTTGATATGTCAGATACTTAGACACATGTGCAGCTACATCCTTCTTCATCCCAAGCCACCAGAACATCTTCTTTAAATCATAGTACATCTTCGGGGTTCCAAGATGAATAGAGAATCCGCCATTATGAGCCTCCGCCAATAACTCTTGTCTCAAACTCCCAATGTTCGGTACACAAATCCTCTCTTTATATCTCCATATACCTTCTCCATATATCACTTGCATAATGTTAGCCAAATTAGTCATCGTCGCCAAAAACTCGGCATGGTTGTTTGCTAGTGGATTATCCTCACTCTATCTTCGAGTACGTGATCGACCTTGTTTGCGAGTCGCCATTTGGGTCCTGTCTACACCAAATAATCAATATCAAGGTGATCAGTCTCAATACCTCAAGCTTAGTGCTTCAATTATCCCAAAAAGAAACTCACAAACAAGCAGCTATGCATATCAAGCAGATATCATAAACAGAATAAAAGAAAAATAACCTAAAGTATGAAATGAAGCGCAATCGGTTCATCCCTCATGCTCACAAAGATGAACTGCTCTGATACCACTAAATGTAACACCATATCACCCTAAATCTTACCTTTAGCTGTAAAACAAAGGACGACAAAACGTCACGACTTTTCTAAAGCACAAACTATATATATATATATATATATATATATATATATATATATATATATATATATATATATATATATATATCAAAGGTAATATTATAACTAAAAGCCCGATGAAAGGAATATAAGATCTAAGACGGGTAAAAGCATGAAGCAGTCACACGGTAACCAAGAGCCCGAAAAGCACGAGATATAAATAAAATACATAACACCATGCAAAGATCCAAGATACAAGGTAATAGATAAAATATACATAAGAGTTTTAAGTTAAAAATAGCCACGTCCTATCCCTCAAAGGTTCTAAAATACAAGCCTCTAAGGCAAAAATAATATACAAAAAGTAAGAGACTACAAAAGTAAAGCAAAACAAAAGCTGAATCATCCTTCGCTTTGTCACTACGTCCACAAACTCACCGAGGTGGGTTGTGACCTACATTAAGAAAATAACAACATATGGTATGAGAAACTGGAGTTTTCAGTAGAGTAACAGTGCCCAATAGATAAGATATAAGGTTCCAGAAAGCCAGAGATAATCCTAGAACTTCCACATGCATATAAATTCAACTTACATTATATTTTAAAACCATAAAAAGGGTTATCTAACTTAAGGGATGCTCTAATAGTCACCGCTATCCCACAGCTTCCACCAACCTATCCTCTACGCTGATCCCATTGCCACTGCCTACCGATCCTCCTCAATCCCAGCAAAACACAAGTAAAACACAACAAGAGTTGATATACAACAAGTAATTCATTTAGCAATTAGACATGTTATTCAATTAGGCATAATGCAATTAATCAAAGCAAAGAATCACATAGTAAATACATATGATGAATGTCTGTTCTATTGGTTGTGATATCACTTGTTGATTCAACTGTCAACCTGACACATCCTTTCGAATGTTGCCTCTCTACCACATCCCTATGATATAGTTCTCGGCTCACTTTTAACCCTGGGATATAGTGCCCAGCTCAGTCTTATGCGCATTTCTGGGATATAGTGCCCGACTCACTCTTTCGAGTTATAGTGTCCTAGTTCACTCTTTTGGCACAAAAGGTTATGTGAGCGGGAGACTACCTCAGTCCTCACATCTGAATGTAGGTGGGAGAGTACCAAGGCCCTTACACTGGTGCCGCAACCTCGACAAGCGGGATCCAACCACCATCCTTGGTCAAGGCGTATAGCGACTTACCAATCATAGTATATCAAAGTATGTTATTCAATTACAGTGATCACTGTTCATATTCATCAAATTCCTTGGTGCACGAAATCACAATCACACTTTTGCAATTCCGCACAACTAACCAGCAAGTGCACTGGGTCGTCCAAGTAATACCTTACGTGAGTAAGGGTCGATCCCACGGAGATTGTTGGCTTGAAGAAAGCTATGGTTATTGATGAGCGGATATTTTATACGCTTTTTGGGGTAATTTCATGTAGATTTTAGTATGTTTTAATTAGTTTTTAGTAGAATATTATTAGTTTTTAGGCAAAAATCATATTTCTGGACTTTACTATGAGTTTGTGTGTTTTTCTGTGATTTCAGGTATTTTCTGGTTGAAATTGAGGGAGCTGAGCAAAAATCTGAGTTAGGCTGAAAAAGGACTGCTAATGCTGTTGGATCCTGACCTCCCTGCACTCGGAATGGATTTTTTTGGAGCTACAGGAGTCCAATTGACGCGCTCTTAATTGGGTTGGAAAGTAGACATCCAGGGCTTTCCAGCAATATATAATAGTCCATACTTTGCGCGAAGATAGACGACGTAAACTGGCGTTCAACGCCAGTTTCATGCTGCTGTCTGGCGTCCAGCGCCAGAAACAGGTTACAAGTTGGAGTTCAGCGCCCAAAACACGTCACAACCTGGCCTTCAACTCCAGAAACAGCCCAAGCACGTGAGAAGCTTTAGTCTCAGCCTCAGCACACACCAAGTGGGCCCCAGAAGTGGATTTCTGCACCAATTATCTTAGTTTACTCATATTCTGTAAACCTAGGTTACTAGTTTACTATTTAAACAACTTTTAGAGACTTATCTTGTACCTCGTGACATTCTCAGATCTGAATTTTATACACTTTGATGGCATGAGTCTCTAAACTCCATTGTTGGGGGTGAGCAGCTGATGAGCGGATATTTTGTACGCTTTTTGGGGGTAATTTCATGTAGATTTTAGCATGTTTTAGTTAGTTTTTAGTAGAATAATATTAGTTTTTAGGCAAAAATCATATTTCTGGACTTTACTATGAGTTTGTGTGTTTTTCTGTGATTTCAGGTATTTTCTGACTGAAATTGAGGGAGCTGAGCAAAAATCTGACTTAGGCTGAAAAAGGACTGCTGATGCTGTTGGATCCTGACCTCCCTGCACTCGAAATGGATTTTCTGGAGCTACAGGAGTCCAATTGACGCGCTCTCAACAGCGTTGGAAAGTAGACATCCAGGGCTTTCCAGCAATATATAATAGTCCATACTTTGAGCGAGGATAGACGACGTAACTTGGCGTTAAACGCCAAGTTCATGCTGCTGTCTGGAGTTAAACGCCAGAAAAACGTCATTATCCGGAGTTGAACGCCCAAAACACGTCACAACCTGAAGTTTGACGCCAAGAAAGGCCTCCACACGTGAAAAGCTTTAGTCTCAGCCCCAGCACACACCAAGTGGGCCCCAGAAGTGGATTTCTGCACCAATTATCTTAGTTTATTCATTTTCTGTAAACCTAGGGTACTAGTTTACTATTTAAACAACTTTTACAGACATATCTTGTACCTCATGACATTTTCAGATCTGAATTACATACTCTTTGACGGCATGAGTCTCTAAACCCCATTGTTGGGGGTGAGGAGCTCTGCAGCGTCTCGATGATTTAATATAATTCCTTTGTTTTCCATTCAAACACGCTTGTTCTTATCTAAGATGTTCATTCGCGCTTAACTGTGGAGAAGGTGATGATCCGTGACACTCATCACCTTCCTCAACCCATGAACGTGTGCCTGACAACCACCTCCGTTCTACATCAGATTGAATGAATATCTCTTAGATTCCCCAACAGAATCTTCGTGGTATAAGCCGGATTGATGGCGGCATTCATGAGAATCCGGAAAGTCTAAACCTTGTCTGTGGTATTCCGAGTAGGATTCCGGGATTGAATGACTGTGACGTGCTTCAAACTTTAACCTGCTGGGCGTTAGTGACAGACGCAAAAGAGTGATTCTATTCCAGTAGGAGCGGGAACCAACCGGTGATTAGCCGTACTGTGACAGAGTGCGTGCATAGTTTTCACTGCGAGGATGGGAAGTAGCCATTGACAACGGTGACACCCTACATAGAGCTTGCCATGGAAGGAACCTGCGTGTGAGAAGAAGATCTCAAGGAAGAGTTGAAATCAGAGGACAAAGCATCTCCAAAACTCCAACATATTTCCTAGTGCTGCAAATCAAAGTAACATTGTTCCCTCTTTTATCAATTCCAATAATTTCACTTTTAATCCAAATAATCCTATTAACATCCTGACTAAGATCAATAAAATAAATATTGATTGCTTCAAACCAATAATCTCTGTGGATTCGACCCTTACTCACGTAAGGTATTACTTGGACGACCCAGTACACTTGCTGGTCAGTTGAATGAAGTTGTGAGCTTCTCTAATCAGTTAGTTAAATTAGTTTAACTTTTTGGCACATGCCAAGGAGCCATTAATTAAAGATCACAATTTCGTCCACCAAGTTTTTGGCGCCGTTGCCGGGGATTATTGAGTTTGGACAATTGAAGGTTTATTTTATTTCTTAGATTAGGAATAATTTATTTTTATTTTTATTTTTATTTTTATTGTTATAGAGTCATTAAATTTTGATAGGATAGTTTCTTTTCAAGAACATCTGCATCAAGTGTCATATTTATTCCCAATTGGCTTATATTCTTGATAAGGGAGCACCAGTACTTTTGAAAATCTTTTTCAAAAATAAATTTTCTTGATTTAATCTTGTGCCAAACTCCAAGTTTGGTGTTTTATTGTTAATTTTTATAATTTTCGAAAATTTATTTTGGTTTTCTAAAAATTTTAAGTTTGGTGTTCTTCCTTGTGTTCTTGGTGTTCTTGTGAATCTTCAAAGTGTTCTTGAGTTTTTCTTGTGCCTTGATCTTAAAATTTTTAAGTTTGGTGTTCCTTGGTGTTTTCCCTCCAAAAATTTTCGAAAATTAAGGAGCACTAGATCTAAAAATTTTAAGTCTTGTGTCTTTTGTGTGTTTTTCTCTTTCATCATAAAATTCAAAATTCAAAAATTTTTATTTTTCTAACTAATTTTGAACAATTTTTTTTCGAAAATCTTTTATAAAAATTCAATTTTCAATTTCAAAATATTTCCACTTTCTTTTATTTATTTCGTTTTTATTTTATTTTAAAAAAAATATATATATATATATATTTTTTTAACTTCTTTTGGTATTTATTCCATTTTTATTACTACATTCCAAACTATAAATTCTCAACTTGTATTCCATTATGGAAGTAAGTATGAGTGAACAGTCCAAGAGGACTCTGGGGTCATATGCTAACCCCACTACTGCTTCATATGGGAGTAGTATCTGTATACCTTCCATTGGAGTTAGTAGCTTTGAGCTGAATCCTCAGCTCATTATCATGGTGCAGCAAAACTGCCAGTATTCTGGTCTTCCACATGAAGAACCTACAGAGTTTCTGGCACAATTTCTGCAAATTGCTGATACAGTACATGATAAGGAAGTGAATCAGGATGTCTACAGATTACTACTGTTTCCATTTGCTGTAAAAGATCAAGCTAAGAGGTGGTTAAATAACCAGCCTAAGAACAGCATAAAAACATGGAAACAGCTGTCAGAAAAATTCCTGAATCACTATTTCCCTCCCAAACGGATGACACAGCTAAGACTAAGCATCCAAGGCTTCAAACAAGGAGATAATGAGTCCCTTTATGATGCCTGGGAGAGATACAGAGAGATGCTAAGAAAATGTCCCTCTGAAATGTTTTCAGAATGGGTGCAATTAGACATCTTTTACTATGGGCTTACAGAAAAAGCTCAGATTTCTCTAGACCACTCAGCTGGTGGATCTATACACATGAGAAAAACAATTGAAGAAGCTCAAGAGCTTATTGATACAGTTGCCAGAAATCAGCATCTGTATCTGAACAGTGAATCTTCCGTGAAAGAAGAAGCTAAAACAGTAACTGCAGAACTCAGTCCGGTGGATCAGGCTAATAAATTCAATCAGCAATTAGATTTTCTAACTCAGCAGCTAGCCGAATTCAAGGAAATATTACAGGAAACAAGAATGGCTAATAGGAACATGGAAGTACAATTAAAGCAGACAGAAAAGCAACTGTCAAGACAAATAACAGAAGAATGTCAAGCAGTTCAATTAAGAAGTGGGAAAACATTAAATACCTCACTTCAAAGTAGCAAGAAGACAGGAGATGAACAAATGGCTACTAAAAATCCCTCTGAGGACAAGCAGAGCCCAGAAAGGGATAAAACTGGCGCTGAACGCCCAAACCATGCTTATTCCTGGCGTTCAACGCCAGAAACAAGCATGGATCTGGCGTTGAACGCCCAAAAGGAGCATGGTTCTGGCGTTCAAACGCCAGTAACAAACAAGGAAGTAGCGTTTGACGCCACTCCAGCTCCCACCACTAGCATTCAAATGCCAGTAGGGAATCAGTCACATACAAGTGCTGACCTTTCTAAAAAGGCTTCCCAACCCACTTCTGTAGATAATAAAACTGCAGCAACTAAGGTTGAGGAATACAAAGCCAAAATGCCTTATCCTCAAAAACTCCGCCAAGCAGAACAGGATAAGCAATTTGCCCGCTTTGCAGACTATCTCAGGACTCTTGAAATAAAGATTCCGTTTGCAGAAGCACTTGAGCAAATACCCTCTTATGCTAAGTTCATGAAAGAGATCTTAAGTCATAAGAAGGATTGGAGGGAAACTGAAAAAGTTTACCTCACTGAAGAATGCAGTGCAGTCATTCTGAAAAGCTTACCTGAGAAGCTTAAAGATCCTGGGAGCTTTATGATACCATGCACATTAGAAGGTATTTGTACCAAGCAAGCTTTATGCGATCTTGGGGCAAGTATCAACCTAATACCTGCATCTACTATCAGAAAGCTTGGTTTGACTGAAGAAATCAAACCAACCAGGATATGTCTTCAACTTGCTGATGGCTCCATTAAATACCCATCAGGCGTGATTGAAGATATGATTGTCAAGGTTGGGCCATTTGCCTTTCCTACTGACTTTGTGGTGCTGGAAATGGAGGAGCACAAGAGTGCAACTCTCATTCTAGGAAGACCTTTCCTAGCAACTGGCCGAACCCTCATTGATGTCCAAAAAGGGGAAGTAACCTTGAGAGTCAATGAGGAAGAGTTCAAGTTGAATGTTGTTAAAGCCATGCAACATCCAGACACCCCAAATGACTGCATGAGTGTTGATCTCATTGATTCTCTGGTAAGAGAGGTCAACATGGCTGAGAGTCTCGAATCAGAGCTGGAGGACATCTTTAAAGATGTTCAGCCTGATTTGGAGGAATCAGAGAAGATAATAGAACCTCTGAAAATCCCTCAAGAAGAGGAGAAACCTCCAAAACCCGAGCTCAAACCATTACCACCATCCCTGAAATATGCATTTCTGGGAGAAGGTGAAACCTTTCCTGTAATTATAAGCTCTACCTTAGAGCCACAGGAAGAGGAAGCACTAATTCAAGTGCTAAGGACACACAAGACAGCTCTTGGGTGGTCCATTAGTGATCTTAAGGGCATTAGCCCAGCCAGATGCATGCACAAAATCTTGTTGGAAGATGACGCCAAGCCAGTGGTTCAACCACAAAGGCGGCTGAACCCAGCTATGAAAGAAGTGGTGCAAAAAGAGGTCACTAAATTACTAGAGGCTGGGATCATTTATCCTATTTCTGACAGCCCCTGGGTGAGCCCTGTCCAAGTTGTCCCTAAGAAGGGTGGCATGACAGTGGTTCATAATGAAAAAAATGAACTGGTTCCTACAAGAACAGTTACAGGGTGGCGCATGTGCATTGATTACAGAAGACTCAACACAGCCACCAGAAAGGATCATTTTCCTTTACCATTCATAGACCAGATGCTAGAAAGACTAGCAGGTCATGAATACTACTGCTTCCTGGATGGATATTCAGGTTACAATCAAATTGCAGTAGATCCCCAGGATCAGGAGAAAACGGCCTTCACATGTCCATCTGGAGTATTTGCATACAGAAGGATGCCATTTGGCCTTTGCAATGCACCTGCAACCTTTCAGAGGTGCATGCTCTCAATTTTCTCTGATATGGTGGAAAAATTTCTGGAAGTCTTCATGGATGACTTTTCAGTATTTGGAGACTCATTCAGCTCCTGCCTTAACCATTTAGCACTTGTTCTGAAAAGATGCCAAGAGACTAACCTGGTTTTAAACTGGGAAAAATGTCACTTTATGGTGACTGAAGGAATTGTCCTTGGGCACAAAATTTCGAACAAGGGGATAGAGGTGGACCAAGCTAAGGTAGAAGTAATTGAAAAATTACCACCACCCGCTAATGTTAAGGCAATCAGAAGCTTTCTGGGACATGCAGGGTTCTATAGGAGGTTTATAAAGGATTTTTCAAAAATCGCCAAACCTCTGAGCAACCTGCTAGCTGCAGACACGCCATTCATCTTTGATGAAGAGTGTCTGCAGGCATTTGAGACTCTAAAGGCTAAATTGGTTACAGCACCAATCATCTCTGCACCAGACTGGACATTACCATTTGAACTGATGTGTGATGCCAGTGACCATGCCATTGGTGCAGTGTTGGGACAAAGGCATGACAAGCTTCTGCATGTCATTTACTATGCCAGCCGTGTGCTAAATGATGCACAGAAGAATTACACAACCACAGAAAAAGAGCTACTTGCAGTGGTTTACGCCATTGACAAGTTCAG
The DNA here is from genome assembly GCF_003086295.3 of Arachis hypogaea. Lineage (NCBI taxonomy): Eukaryota > Viridiplantae > Streptophyta > Magnoliopsida > Fabales > Fabaceae > Arachis > Arachis hypogaea. Next base: position 34,995,845 of record NC_092039.1, on the reverse strand, counting down.
ATCCTACTTAGTAGGATCAAAAGTGATTGTGTACACTGATCATGCTGCTCTTAAATATCTACTCACAAAGCAGGATTCAAAACCCAGACTCATCAGATGGGTGCTGCTTCTGCAAGAGTTTGATATAGAAATAAGAGACAGAAAAGGGACAGAAAATCAAGTAGCAGATCACCTGTCCCGAATAGAACCAGTGGAAGGGGCGTCCCCCCCTCTCACTGAAATTTCTGAAACCTTTCCGGATGAGCAATTACTAGCCGTCCAGGAAGTGCCATGGTTTGCAGACATTGCAAACTACAAAGCAGTAAGATTCATACCCAAAGAGTACAGTAAGATGCAATCAAAGAAATTAATCACAGATGCAAAGTACTATCTTTGGGATGAACCATATCTCTTTAAGAGATGTGCAGACGGAGTAATCCGTAGATGTGTGCCTAAAGAAGAAGCACAGAAAATCCTCTGGCACTGCCATGGATCACAGTATGGAGGACATTTTGGAAGTGAACGAACAGCCACAAGAGTCCTCCAAAGTGGCTTCTACTGGCCTACTCTCTATAAAGATTCCCGAGCATTTGTGCTTAACTGTGATAGTTGCCAAAGATCAGGCAACCTGCCTCACAGTTATGCCATGCCTCAACAAGGAATCTTGGAGATTGAGTTGTTTGATGTATGGGGCATTGACTTCATGGGGCCTTTCCCACCATCATACTCAAACACCTATATTCTGGTGGCAGTGGATTATGTATCCAAATGGGTGGAGGCTATTGCAACACCCACTAATGACACTAAAACAGTGTTAAAGTTCCTCCAGAAACATATCTTCAGCAGATTTGGTGTCCCTAGAGTGTTAATCAGTGATGGGGGCACTCATTTCTGTAATAAACAGCTTTATTCTGCTCTGGTACGTTATGGAGTCAACCACAGGGTGGCTACTCCATATCACCCACAAACTAATGGGCAAGCTGAAGTCTCAAATAGAGAACTTAAAAGAATCCTGGAACGGACTGTAATTAACCGTAGAAAGGATTGGGCAAGAAGCTTGGATGATGCTCTGTGGGCATACAGAACAGCATTCAAGACCCCCATAGGGACCTCTCCATACCAGCTTGTGTACGGAAAGGCATGTCACTTGCCAGTGGAACTGGAACACAAGGCCTACTGGGCAACCAGATTCCTAAACCTTGATGCCAAGTTAGCTGGAGAAAAACGATTGCTCCAACTAAATGAGCTAGAGGAATTTAGACTCAATGCTTTCGAGAATGCAAAAATTTACAAAGAGAAAGCAAAAAGATGGCATGATAAGAAATTGTCATCCAGAGTCTTTGAGCCAGGGCAGAAAGTTCTGTTATTCAATTCTAGGCTCAAATTATTCCCTGGGAAATTAAAATCCCGGTGGAGAGGTCCATATGTAATTACAAGTGTATCACCATATGGATACGTAGAGCTTCAGGATAATGAATCTAACAAAAGGTTCATTGTTAATGGACAGAGAGTTAAACATTATCTTGAAGGCAATTTTGAGCAAGAATGCTCAAAACTGAGACTTGATTAAAAGCTCAGTAATAGTCCAGCTAATGACATTAAAGAAGCGCTTGCTGGGAGGCAACCCAGCCAATCACAAAATTTAATTCTATTCGTTTTACAGGTAGATGCTACAGTATCTTCAAAAGGTGAAATAGCAATTGGTTGAAGTCACAGAGTTACAGGGAAATTTGGAAGCTCACTGGCGTGAAAAAGCCAGTGAGAAACATTTTGGGCGTTGAACGCCCAAAAGAAGCACCCACTGGGCGTTTAACGCCAGTAAGGGTAGCCTTCTGGGCGTTAAACGCCAGAAAGGAGCATCTTCTGGGCGTTAAACGCCAGAAAGATGCACCTTCTGGGCGTTTAACGCCAATCTGCTAGCATTCTGGGCGTTTAGAAAAACGCCCAGTAAAGAAGGACTTCCTGGCGTTCAACGCCAGAAAGAAGCAGCGGCTGGGCGTTGAACGCCCAGGAGAAGCAGCATTTGGGCGTTAAACGCCCAAAACATGCATCGTTTGGGCGTTTAACGCCAGGATGGTGGGGAGGAGGTAAAATTCGTCTCTCTTTACAAATTTTCTAATTTTTTATGTTTCAATTCATGTTTTCTTGCATAAACATGTTTCAAATTATCATCCCTCAAATCAAATTAGTGTTCTAAAAATCCTAATTTCTAAAATCCCTTTTTCAAAAATTATCACATGTATCTTAATCCATAAAAACAAATTAATTTTCAATCCAATCAAACTCTTTTAAGTTTGTTTTAAAAACTCAATTATCTTTTTAAAATCTTTTTCAAATCTTTTTCAACTCATCTTATCTTTATTTGACAATGCCTTTCCTTCTACTCCTCTCCTTTCCTTTCTTTTGCTTGAGGACAAGCAAACCTCTAAGTTTGGTGTGATTTGCCATGATCACTGAGCTAAAACTCATTAAGACCATGGCACCTAAGAGAACAGGAAGAGCAAGGATGTGAACTTAAGGGAGCTGAAGCGTCAGAAATTAATTCTTGAAGGCACCCCACAGACTAGAGGAACATCCACTTCCCAAAATACAGGTTGTTAAGTTCTAATTCCAGCTTTAACTCTGTGATAGTATTATTTTAGAAATTGACCTTAGAAGATATTTAGTAGTAATTAGGATGTCTATTTTGATTTTATTTCCAATTAAGCTATAATTTATTTTTCTCATCATCATTAGGCATGAATAAAGTAGTAGATTTTCTTTTAGAATAAAGAAGTAATTTATATTTTTCGAGTTCTTAATAATAAAATTTATAATTAATTATATGTGGTGGCAATACTTTTTGTTCTCTGAATGAATGCTTGAACAGTGCATAATATGTACTTTGAATTTGATGAATATTGGCTCCTGAAAGAATGAGGAACACGAAAAATATTGTTGATGATCTGAAAAATCATGAAATTGATTCTTGAAGCAAGAAAAAGCAGTTCAAAAAAAAATAAAATAAAATAAAATAAAATAAAATAAAATAAAATAGAAAGAAAAAGCAAGCAGAAAAAGCCAATAGCCCTTAAAACCAAAAGGCAAGGGTAGCAAGGATCCAAGGCTTTGAGCATCAATGGATAGGAGGGCCCAAGGAAATAAAATCCAGGCCTAAGCGGCTAAATCAAGCTGTCCCTAACCATGTGCTTGTGTCATGAAGGTCCAAGTGAAAAGCTTGAGACTGAGTGGTTAAAGTCGTGATCCAAAGCAAAAGAGTGTGCTTAAGAGCTCTGGACACCACTAACTGGGGACTTTAGCAAAGCTGAGTCACAATCTGAAAAGGTTCACCCAGTTATGTGTCTGTGGCATTTATGTATCCGGTGGTAATACTGGAAGACAAAGTGCTTAGGGCCACATCCAAGACTCATAAAATGACTGTGTTCAAGAATCAACATACTACACTAGGAGAATCAACAATACTATCTGAATTCCGAGTTCCTAAGGATGCCAATCATTCTGAAAATTTAAAGATACAGGGAGATGCCAAAACTGTTCAGAGACAAAAAGCTACAAGCCCCGCTCATCTAATAAGAATCTGAGCCTCATTTAGAACTCGAGAATATTATTATTTCTTTATCTCTATTAGAACCTACTTTATTCATCTAGTTGCTTGAGGACAAGCAACAGTTTAAGTTTGGTGTTGTGATGAGCGGATATTTTGTACGCTTTTTGGGGGTAATTTCATGTAGATTTTAGCATGTTTTAGTTAGTTTTTAGTAGAATAATATTAGTTTTTAGGCAAAAATCATATTTCTGGACTTTACTATGAGTTTGTGTGTTTTTCTGTGATTTCAGGTATTTTCTGACTGAAATTGAGGGAGCTGAGCAAAAATCTGACTTAGGCTGAAAAAGGACTGCTGATGCTGTTGGATCCTGACCTCCCTGCACTCGAAATGGATTTTCTGGAGCTACAGGAGTCCAATTGACGCGCTCTCAACAGCGTTGGAAAGTAGACATCCAGGGCTTTCCAGCAATATATAATAGTCCATACTTTGAGCGAGGATAGACGACGTAACTTGGCGTTAAACGCCAAGTTCATGCTGCTGTCTGGAGTTAAACGCCAGAAAAACGTCATTATCCGGAGTTGAACGCCCAAAACACGTCACAACCTGAAGTTTGACGCCAAGAAAGGCCTCCACACGTGAAAAGCTTTAGTCTCAGCCCCAGCACACACCAAGTGGGCCCCAGAAGTGGATTTCTGCACCAATTATCTTAGTTTATTCATTTTCTGTAAACATAGGGTACTAGTTTACTATTTAAACAACTTTTACAGACATATCTTGTACCTCATGACATTTTCAGATCTGAATTACATACTCTTTGATGGCATGAGTCTCTAAACCCCATTGTTGGGGGTGAGGAGCTCTGCAGCGTCTCGATGATTTAATATAATTCCTTTGTTTTCCATTCAAACACGCTTGTTCTTATCTAAGATGTTCATTCGCGCTTAACTGTGGAGAAGGTGATGATCCGTGACACTCATCACCTTCCTCAACCCATGAACGTGTGCCTGACAACCACCTCCGTTCTACATCAGATTGAATGAATATCTCTTAGATTCCCCAACAGAATCTTCGTGGTATAAGCCGGATTGATGGCGGCATTCATGAGAATCCGGAAAGTCTAAACCTTGTCTGTGGTATTCCGAGTAGGATTCCGGGATTGAATGACTGTGACGTGCTTCAAACTTTAACCTGCTGGGCGTTAGTGACAGACGCAAAAGAGTGATTCTATTCCAGTAGGAGCGGGAACCAACCGGTGATTAGCCGTACTGTGACAGAGTGCGTGCATAGTTTTCACTGCGAGGATGGGAAGTAGCCATTGACAACGGTGACACCCTACATAGAGCTTGCCATAGAAGGAACCTGCGTGTGAGAAGAAGATCTCAAGGAAGAGTTGAAATCAGATGACAAAGCATCTCCAAAACTCCAACATATTTCCTAGTGCTGCAAATCAAAGTAACATTGTTCCCTCTTTTATCAATTCCAATAATTTCACTTTTAATCCAAATAATCCTATTAACATCCTGACTAAGATCAATAAAATAAATATTGATTGCTTCAAACCAATAATCTCTGTGGATTCGACCCTTACTCACGTAAGGTATTACTTGGACGACCCAGTACACTTGCTGGTCAGTTGAACGAAGTTGTGAGCTTCTCTAATCAGTTAGTTAAATTAGTTTAACTTTTTGGCACATGCCAAGGAGCCATTAATTAAAGATCACAATTTCGTCCACCAGGAGCTCTGCAGCGTCTCGATGAATTAATGCAATTGTCTCTATTTCTCCATTCAAACGTGTGTGTTCCTATCTAAGATGTTCATTCGCACTTAATTATGAAGAAGGTGATGATCTGTAACACTCATCACCTTCCTCAATTCATGAATGTGTGCCTGACAACCACCTCCGTTCTACATCAGATTGAATGAGCTTCTCTTAGATTCTTTAATCAAAATCTTCGTGGTATAAGCTAGATTGATGGCGGTATTCATGAGAATCCGAAAAGTCTAAACCTTGTCCGTGGTATTCCGAGTAGGATTCCGGGATTGAATGACTGTGACGAGCTTCAAACTCCTGAAGGCTGGGCCTTAGTGACAGACGCAAAAGAATCATTGGATTCTATTCCAACCTGATTGAGGACCGATAGATGATTAGCCGTGCTGTGACAGAGCATTTGGACCATTTTCACTGAGAGGATGGGAAGTAGCCATTGACAACGGTGACACCCTACATACAGTTTGCCATGGAGGGAACTTTGCACTTTTCCATGGATGGAATATTAAATTACAAGAATAAATCAGACAAAGCATCTCCAAAACTCCAACATATTCTCCATTACTGCATAACAAGTATCTATTTTATGCCCTTTTCCCTTTCTTCACTGAACTTGAAAAACACTGTTGTTGGCATCCTGACTAAGAATAATAAGATAAACATAGCTTGCTTCAAACCAACAATCTCCGTGGGATTCAACCCTTACTCACGTAAGATATTACTTAGACGACCCAGTGCACTTGCTGGTTAGTTGTGCGGATTGCAAAAAGTGTTATTGCAATTTCGTGCACCAAGTTTTTGGCGCCGTTACCGGGGATTGTTCGAGTTTGAACAACTAAAGGTTTATTTTATTTCTTAGATTAGGAATAATTTATTTTTATTGTTATAGAGTCATTAAATCCTGATAGGATAGTTTTTTTTCAAAAATTTCTTTTCAAAATATTATTTTTCTTAATTAATTGTTAATTTTTCGTGAGTTTAGTGTCTTGTTCTAAGTTTGGTGTTAATTGCATATTTTATATTTTTCTTTAAATTTTCGAACTTGTGTTCTTTGTTCTTCATTGATCTTCAAGTTGTTCTTGTTTATTTTTCTTGTTTGATCTTGAGTTTTTCTTGTTTTGTGTCTTTTCTTGTTTTTCTTGTGCTTTTTCAAAACATTAACTTTCAAAAATTATACTTTTATCCACAGAAATAATACATCTTTAAAATACATTACATTTTTAGCTCAGTTGGTTATAGCATTGGCTTATGTTCTTGGCAATTAGGCATCTTCTTTTAAAAATCTTTTTCAAAAATAATTTTTCTTTGATTGAATCTTGTGCCGAACTCTAAGTTTGGTGTTTTCTTGTTAATTTTTCTTTAATTTTCGAAAATTTGTCTTGATTTTCTAAAAATTTTAAGTTTGGTGTTCTTTCTTTTGTTCTTGGTGTTCTTGTGAATCTTCAAGGTGTTCTTGAGTCTTTCTTGTGTTTTGATCTTAAAATTTTTAAGTTTGGTGTTCCTTGGTGTTTTCCCTCCAAAATTTTCGAAAATAAGGAGCATTAGATCTAAAAATTCTAAGTCTTGTGTCTTTTGTGTATTTTTCTCTTTCATCATAAAATTCAAAATTCAAAAAAAAATATCTTTTTTAACTAATTTTGAACTACATTTTCGAAAATTTTTTATAAAAATTCAGATTTCAATTTCAAAATATTTTCAAGTTCTTTTATTTATTTCGTTTTTATTTTATTTTATAAAATAAATTTTTATAAAATAAATAATATCAACATCCATACCATCTCCTTTATTCCATCATGGAACTAAGTGGAAATGAACAGTCCAGGAGGACTCTGGGGTCATATGCTAGCCCCACTACTGCTTCATATGGGAGTAGTATCTGTATACCCTCCATTGGAGTTAGAGCTTTGAGTTGAATCCTCAGCTCATTATCATGGTCCAGCAAAACTGCCAGTATTTCGGTCTTCCACAGGAAGAACCTACAGAGTTTCTGGCACAATTTTTACAAATTGCTGACACAGTATATGATAAGGAAGTAGATCAGGATGTCTACAGATTATTACTGTTTTCATTTGCTGTAAAAGATCAAGCTAAGAGGTGGTTAAATAACCAGCCTAAAAACAGCATAAAAACATGGAAACAGCTGTTAGAAAAATTCCTGAATCACTATTTCCCTCCAAAACGGATGACACAGCTAAGGCTAAGCATCCAAGGCTTCAAACAAGGAGATAATGAATCCCTTTATGATGCCTGGGAGAGATACAGAGAGATGCTAAGAAAATGCCCCTCTGAAATTTTTTTAGAGTGGGTGCAATTAGACATCTTCTACTATGGGCTTACAGAAAAAGCTCAGATTTCTCTAGACCACTCAGCTGGTGGATCTATACATATGAGAAAAACAATTGAAGAAGCTCAAGAGCTTATTGATACAGTTGCCAGAAATCAGCATGTGTACCTAAGCAGTGAATCCTCCATGAAAGAAGAAGCTAAAACAGTAACTGCTGAACTCAGTCCTGTGGATCAGGCTAATGAATTCAATCAGCAATTAGACTTTCTAACCCAGCAGCTAGCCGAATTCAAGGAAATACTACAGGAAACAAGAATGGCTAACAGGAATATGGAAGTACAGTTAAAGCAAACAGAAAGGCAACTGTCAAAACAAATAGCAGAAGAATGCCAAGCAGTTCAATTAAGAAGTGGGAAAATATTAAATACCTCACTTCAAAGCAGCAGGAAGCCAAGAAATGAACAAATGGATACTCAAAATCCCTCTGAGGACAATCAGAGCCCAGAGAGGAATAAGGCTGGCGCTGAATGCCCAGACCATGCTCATTTCTAGCGTTCAACGCCAGAAACAAGCATGAATCCGGGGTTGAACGCCCAAGGGAAGCATAGTTCTGGCATTCAGACGCTAGTAACAGATAAGGAGTTGGCATCTAATGCCACTCCAGCTTCCACCCCTGGCATTCAAACGCCAGTGGGAGATCAGTCACATACAAGTGCTGATAACAACCCTTCTAAAAAGGCTTCCCAACCCACTTCTATAGGTAATAAACCTGCAGCAACTAAGGTTGAGGAATACAAAGCCAAAATGCCTTATCCTCAAAAACTCCGCCAAGCGGAACAGGATAAGCAATTTGTTCGCTTTGCAGACTATCTCAGGACTCTTGAAATAAAGATTCCGTTTGCAGAAGCACTTGAGCAAATACCATCTTATGCTAAGTTCATGAAAGAGATCTTAAGTTATAAGAAGGATTGGAGGGAGACTGAAAAAGTTTACCTCACTGAAGAATGCAGTGCAGTCATTCTGAAAAGCTTACCTGAGAAGCTTAAAGATCCCGGGAGCTTTATGATACCATGTACATTAGAGAGTACTTGTACCAAGCAAGCTTTATGTGATCTTGGGGCAAGTATCAACCTAATACCTGCATCTACTATCAGAAAGCTTGGTTTGACTGAATAAATCAAACCAACCAGGATATGTCTTCAACTTGCTGATGGCTCCATTAAATACCCATCAGGCGTGATTGAAGACATGATTGTCAAGGTTGGGCCATTTGCCTTTCCTACTGACTTTGTGGTGCTGGAAATGGAGGAGCACAAGAGTGCAACTCTCATTCTAGGAAGAACTTTCCTAGCAACTGGCCGAACCCTCATTCACGTCCAAAAAGGGGAAGTAACCTTGAGAGTCAATGAGGAGGAGTTCAAGTTGAATGTTGTCAAAGCCATGCAACATCCAGACACCCCAAATGACTGCATGAGTATTGATATTGTTGACTCTCTGGTAAGAGAGGTCAATATGGCTGAGAGTCTCGAATCAGAGCTAGATGACATCTTTAAAGATGTTCAGCCTGATCTGGAGGAATCAGAGAGAATAGTAGAACCTCTGAAAATCCCTTAGGAAGAGGAGAAACCTCCTAAACCCGAGCTCAAACCATTACCACCATCCCTAAAATATGCATTCCTGGGTGAAGGTGATACCTTTCCTGTAATCATAAGCTCTACCTTAGAGCCACAGGAAGAGGAAGCACTAATTCAAGTGCTAAGGACATACAAGACAGCTCTTGGGTGGTCCATCAGTGATCTTAAGGGCATTAGCCCAGTCAGATGCATGCACAACATCCTATTGGAGGGTGATGCCAAGCCAGTGGTTCAACCACAAAGGTGGCTGAATCCAGCCATGAAGGAAGTGGTGCAGAAGGAGGTCACTAAATTACTAGAGGCTGGGATTATTTATCCTATTTCTGACAGCCCCTGGGTGAGCCCTGTCCAAGTTGTCCCTAAGAAAGGTGGCATGACAGTGGTTCACAATGAAAAAAATGAACTGGTTCCTACAAGAACAGTTACAGGGTGGCGTATGTGTATTGATTATAGAAGGCTCAATACAGCCACTAGAAAGGATCATTTTCCTTTACTATTTATAGACCAGATGCTAGAAAGACTAGCAGGTCATGAATACTACTGCTTCCTGGATGGATATTCAGGTTATAATCAAATTGCAGTAGATCCCCAGGATCAAGAGAAAACGGTATTCACATGTCCATCTGGAGTATTTGCATACAGAAGGATGCCATTTGGCCTGTGCAATGCACCTGCAACCTTTCAGAGGTGCATGCTCTCAATTTTCTCTGATATGGTGGAAAAATTTATGGAAGTCTTCATGGATGACTTTTCAGTATTTGGAGACTCATTCAGCTCCTGCCTTAACCATTTAGCACTTGTTCTAAAAAGATGCCAAGAGACTAACCTGGTTTTAAACTGGGAAAAATGTCACTTTATGGTGACTGAAGGAATTGTCCTTGGGCACAAAATTTCGAACAAGGGAATAGAGGTGGATCAAGCTAAGGTAGAGGTAATTGAAAAATTACCACCACCTGCCAATGTTAAGGCAATCAGAAGCTTTCTAGGGCATGCAGGATTCTATAGAAGGTTTATCAAGGATTTCTCAAAAATCGCCAAACCTCTGAGCAATCTGCTAGCTGCTGACATGCCATTTATCTTTGATAAGGAGTGTCTGCAGGCGTTTGAGACCCTGAAAGCTAAATTGGTCACAGCACCAATCATTTCTGTACCAAACTAGATATTACCATTTGAACTAATGTGTGATGCCAGTGACCATGCCATTGGTGCAGTGTTGGGACAAAGGCATGACAAGCTTATGCACGTCATTTACTATGCCAGCCGTGTTCTAAATGACGCACAAAAGAATTACACAACCACAGAAAAAGAGCTACTTGCAGTGGTTTATGCCATTGACAAATTCAGATCCTATTTAGTAGGATCAAAAGTGATTGTGTACACTGATCATGCTGCTCTTAAATATCTACTCACAAAGCAGGATTCAAAACCCAGACTTATAAGATGGGTGTTGCTTCTGCAAGAGTTTGATATAGAAATAAGAGACAGAAAAGGGACAGAGAATCAAGTTGCAGATCACCTGTCCCGAATAGAACCAGTAGAAGGGGCGTCCCTGCCTCTTACTGAGATCTCTGAAACCTTTCCGGATGATCAACTCTTTGCCATCCAGGAAGTGCCATGGTTTGCAGATATTGCAAACTATAAGGCAGTGAGGTTCATACCCAAAGAATACAGTAGGCAGCAATCAAAGAAATTGATCACAAATGCAAAGTACTATCTTTGGGATGAACCATATCTCTTCAAGAGATGTGCAGACGGAGTAATCCGTAGATGTGTGCCTAAGGAAAAAGCGCAGAAGATCCTATGGCACTGCCATGGATCACAGTATGGAGGACATTTTGGAAGTGAGCGAACAGCCACAAGAGTCCTCCAATGTGGCTTCTACTGGCCTACTCTCTATAAAGATTCCTGAGTGTTTGTGCTTAATTGTGACAGTTGCCAAAGATCTGGCAATCTGCCTCACAGTCATGCCATGCCTCGACAAGGGATCTTGGAGATTGAGTTGTTTGATGTATGGGGTATTGACTTCATGGGACCTTTCCCACCATCATACTCAAACACTTATATTCTGGTGGCAGTGGATTATGTATCCAAATGGGTGGAGGCTATTGCAACACCCACTATTGACACTAAAACAGTGTTAAAATTCCTCCAAAAACACATCTTCAGCAGATTTGGTACCCCTAGAGTGTTAATCAGTGATGGGGGCACTCATTTCTGCAATAAACAGCTTTACTCTGCTTTGGTTCGTTATGGAGTTAGGCACAGGGTAGCTACTCCATATCACCCACAGACTAATGGGCAAGCTGAAGTCTCAAATAGAGAACTCAAAAGAATCCTGGAACGGGCTGTAATTAACCGTAGAAGGGATTGGGCAAGAAGCTTGGATGATGCCCTGTGGGCATACAGAACAGCATTCAAGACCCCTATAGGGACCTCTCGATACCAGCTTGTGTATGGAAAGGCATGTCACTTGCCAGTGGAACTGGAACATAAGGCCTATTGGGCAACCAGATTCCTAAACCTTGATGCCAAGTTGGCTGGAGAAAAACGATTACTCCAGTTAAATGAGCTAGAGGAATTTAGACTCAATGCTTTCGAAAATGCAAAAATTTACAAAGAGAAAGCAAAAAGATGGCATGATAAGAAATTGTCATCCAGAGTCTTTGAGCCGGGGCAGAAAGTTCTGCTATTTAATTCTAGGCTCCAATTATTTCCCGGGAAATTAAAATCCCGGTGGAGAGGTCCATATGTAATTACAAGTGTATCACCATATGGATATGTAGAGTTTCAGGATAATAACTCTAACAAAAAGTTCATTGTTAATGGACAGAGAGTTAAACATTATCTTGAAAGCAATTTTGAGCAAGAATGCTCAAAACTGAGACTTAATTAAAGCTCAGTAATAGTCCAGCTAACGACATTAAAGAAGCGCTTGCTGGGAGGCAACCCAGCCAATCACAAAATTTAATTTTATTCGTTTTTCTAATTAATTGATTTTTACAGGTATATGTCAGAGTATCTTCAAAAGGTAAAATAGCAATTGATTGAATTCACAGAGTTACAGGGAAATTTGGAAGCTCACTAGCATGAAAAAGCCAGTAAGAAACGTTTTGGGCGTTGAACGCCCAAAAGAAGCACCCACTGAGCGTTCAACGCCAGTAAGGGTAGCCATCTGGGCGTTAAACACCAGAAAGGAGCATCTTCTGGGCGTTGAACGCCAGAAAGGTAACGCCAGATTGATAGCGTCCTGGGCGTTCAGAAAAACGCCTAGTGACAAAGGACTTCCTGGCGTTCAACGCCAGAAAGAAGCAACAGCTGGGCGTTGAACGCCCAGGAGAAGCAACAATTGGGCGTTAAATGCCCAAAACATGCAACAGTTGGGCGTTTAACGCCAGGATGGTGGGGGGAGGTAAAATTCGTTTTTCTTTACAAATTTTCTAATTTTTTATGTTTCAATTCATGAATTCTTGCATAAACATGTTTCAAAATGTCATCCTTGAAATCAAATTAGTTTTCGAAAAACCCTAATTTCTAAAACCCTTTTTTAAATAATATGGCTTCATACATAAACATAAACCTTTTTTTCAATCCAATCCAACTCTTTTCCCAATTTCTTTTCAAACTTCATTATCTTTTAAAATCTTTTTCAAACTATAAATTTCAAATTTATATCATTCATATCTTTTTAAATTATATCCTTTTCTTATCATATTTATCTTTTATAAATCATATCTCTTATCTTATATCTTTTTCTTATTTTCGAAAATTTTAATCCTAATTTCTAAAAACACTAATTTCTAAAATCCCTTTTTCAAAAATGTCAAATGTATCTTAATTCATAAACACAAATCTTTTCCAATCCAAATCTTTTTCAAATCTATTTCAACTCATCATATCTTTTGGATTTTGAAATTGCCTCTCCCTCTATTCCTCTCTATCCTTTCTTTTGCTTGAGGACAAGCAAACCTCTAAGTTTGGTGTTGAGATTTGCCATGATCACTGACCTAAAACTCATTAAGATCATAGCACCTAAGGGAACAGGAAGAGCAAGGATGTGAACTGAAGGAACTGAAGCGTCAGAAATTAATTCTTGAAGGACCAAGCATCCCACAGATTAGAGGAACATCCACTTCCCAAAATACAGGTTGTTAAGTTCTAATTCTAGCTTTAACTCTGCGATAGTATTATTATAGGATTTTACCTTAGAAGTTATATAGGAGTAGTAGTAATTAGCATATCTATTTTGATTTTATTTTCAATAAAGTTATAATTTATTTTTCTCATCATCATCAAACATGAATAAAATAGTAGATTTTTAGAATAAAGAGGCAATAATTTTTTCGAGTTCTTAATAAGAAAAATTCTAATTATTTATATGTGGTGGCAATACTTTTTGTCTTCTGAATGAATGCTTGAACAATGCATATTTTTTATCTTGTTGTTTATGAATGTTAAAATTGTTGGTTCTTGAAAGAATGATGAAAAAGAGAAATGTTATTGATGATCTGAAAAATCATGAATTTGATTTTTGAAGCAAGAAAAAGTAAAAAGTTTAACATTTGATGATTAAGCATTCATTCAGAAAACAAAAAGTATTGTCACCACATCATGCTAATTCAACTAGTTTCAGAGATGAATTCGAAATCCTGCACTTCTTGTTCTTTTGTGATTAAAGCATTTTTCATTTAAGAGAGGTGATGGATTCATAGGACATTCATAGCTTTAAGGCATAGACATTAAATTTTATTAATCATGAATTAAGAACAAGACTCAAAGATAAGCATAAGATAAGACTAATAGTAATAGAAAACAAAAATTTAAATGACTCTAAAATAGACTCCTAATGATAGAGGTTATCACAGAGTTAGGACTCAACAACCTTGATCTTAAGAAGTGGATGCTCCCTTAACTTGTGGGGTATTTGACCCTTCAAGGGAGAGCTTCTGGCGCTTCAGCTCCTGTAGCTCACACCCCTGCTTCTCTTGTTCCTTCAGCAATTTGCAGAGCATGCAGTTTTGATTCTGCTGTTCTTCCTTAATTTGTTCCATAGCTTCTTGCAGCTTGGCAACAGATGCTTCTAGGCGGGTCCAGTAGTCAATTTCAGGGAGTTCAGGGAGGAACTCCTGCACCCTCCTTTTGATAGAATTATCTTGTATTTGTCCTTCCATTGACTTCTTGGTGATTGGATGTTCAATTGGGATGAATTCATCTACTCCCATCCTCACCTCAGCATCTTTACATAGCAAAGAGATTAAGCTTGGGTAAGCCAGTTTGGCTTCAGTGGAATTCTTGTTTGCAATTGTGTAAATCTCACAAGCAATCAGATGATGAACCTCCACTTCTTTTCCCAGCATAATGCAATGAATCATCACTGCTCTCTTGATAGTGACCTCAGAATGGTTGCTAGTGGGCAATATGGAACGCCCAATGAAGTCTAGCCAACCTCTTGCAATTGGTTTGAGATCTCTCCTCTTGAGTTGGTTTGAGACACCTTTTGAATTGGTTGTCCACTTAGTTTCAGGGAGGCATATGTCCTCTAGAACTTGATCTAACCCCTTATCTGCTCTCACCATTCTCCTATTAAAGGATTCAGGATCATCTTGCAGTTGAGGCAATTTAAAGACCTCTCTTATTTTGTCCAGATGGAAGTAAATAATTCTCCCTCTGACCATGGTTCTGTAGGTATGAAAAGCAGTTCCAGTCATTCTCTGCTTATCTGTCAGCCACAGATTTGAGTAGAATTCCTGAACCATGTTTCTTCCAACCTTTGTCTCAGGGTTGGTTAGACCTTCTCATCCTCTGTTTCAAATTTGCTCTTGGATCTCCGGATATTCATCTTCTTTCAGATCAAATTTAACTTCCGGGATCACTGACCTTAGACCCATTATTTTGTGGTAATGGTCTGCATGTTCTTTGGTTAAGAACCTCTCTTGACTCCAAAGATCTTTTGGAGCATTCTCTTTCTTGCCTTTAGAATTGGTTTGTTTTCCTTTGGGAGCCATGATCTTGATGAGCCTTAGCTTAGTGATCACGGAAAAACACACCAAACTTAGAGGGTTGCTTGTCCTCAAGCAAAAGAAAAGAAAAAGGAGAGAGAGGAGGAGAGCAAATTTGAATGGTGGGGAAAGGGGTATGGCCGAACGTATATTTATAAGGGAGGGGGGAGAGATTTCGAAAATTTTGAAGGAGATTTGAGAAGATATGGAAAGAATTTGAGAGATATTTGAGTTTTTTGAAGAAGATTTGGAAAGGATTTGAAAGAGATTTGAAAAATGATTTTAATTTTTAAGATTTGAAGGTGAATGATGAAAGTTTGAAATGTGTTTATGCAGAAAATTATGGATCAAAATAAGAAAGTTTGAAAAAATTTGAAGTGGAAAGCAAAATCTCTGTCCCCCACCTATCTGGCGTTAAACGCCTAGAATGGTATCCATTCTGGTGTTTAATGCCCAAATGTTGGCCATTATGGGCGTTTAACGCCCAGCCAGGTACCCTGGCTGGCGTTAAACGCCAGAAACCCCTTCATCACTAGGCGTTTTGCTGAACGCCAAAGATGCTGCCAACCTGGCGTTAAACACCCAGAATGGTGCCCATTCTGGCGTTTAACGCCCAAAATGGTACCTTTACTGGCGTTAAACGCCCAGAATGGTATCCATTCTGGCGTTTAACGCCCAGAGTACCCCTTACTGGCGTTTTTTCGCCAGCAAGCTCCTTTTCTCTGCTTTTTGCACTGAATCCTTCTGTAACTCTGTGAATTCCTTCAATTTTGATAATTGCCCTTTGAGAATATGTATCAAACTTTTATTAAATAGAACAGATAACCTGCTAATGACTGGGTTGCCTCCCAGCAAGCGCTTCCTTATTGTCTTTAGCTGGACCTTTTACTGAGATTCATTCAAGCCTCAGTTTTGAGCATTCTTGCTCAAAATTGCTTTCAAGATAATGTTTGATCCTCTGTCCATTAACAATGAACTTTTTTTCAGAATCAATATCCTGAAGCTCAATATATCCATATGGTGAGACCCCTGTAATCACATACGGACCCCTCCACCGGGATTTAAGTTTTCCTGGGAATAGTCTGAGCCTAGAGTTAAAGAGTAGAACTTTTTGTCCTGGCTCAAAGACTTTGGATGACAACTTCTTGTCATGCCACTTCTTTGCCTTTTCCTTATAAATTTTTGCATTTTCAAAGGTATTGAGTCTGAACTCCTCTAGCTCATTTAGCTAGAGCAATCTTTTTTCACCAGCTAACTTAGCATCCATGTTTAGGAATCTGGTTGCCCAGTAGGCTTTATGTTCCAATTCCACGGGCAGATGACAAGCCTTCCCATACACAAGTTGGTATGGAGAGGTTCCTATAGGATTCTTAAAGGCTGTTCTATATGCATACAGAGCATCATCCAAGTTCTTTGCCCAATCCTTTCTACGGGCAATAACAGTCCATTCCAAGATTCTTTTTAGCTCTCTATTAGAGACTTCAACTTGCCAATTTGTCTGTGGGTGATACGGAGTGGCTACTTTGTGGCTAATTCCATATCGGACCATAGCAGAGTACAACTGTTTATTGCAGAAATGAGTGCCCCCATCACTGATTAGTACTCTGGGAACACCAAACCTGCTGAAGATGTGTTTCTGTAGGAATTTCAGTACGGTCTTGGTATCATTATTGGGTGTGGCAATTGCTTCTACCCATTTAGACACATAGTCTACTGCCACTAGAATATAAGTGTTTGAGTATGATGGTGAGAAGGGACCCATGAAGTCAATTCCCCATACATCAAATAATTCAATCTCTAGGATCCCTTGTTGAGGCATGGCGTAACCATGAGGCAAGTTACCA
The DNA here is from genome assembly GCF_003086295.3 of Arachis hypogaea. Classification (NCBI taxonomy): domain Eukaryota; kingdom Viridiplantae; phylum Streptophyta; class Magnoliopsida; order Fabales; family Fabaceae; genus Arachis; species Arachis hypogaea. Next base: position 34,978,791 of record NC_092039.1, on the reverse strand, counting down.
GCTCTTTGGCAACTGTCACAGTTACGCACAAACTCCCGGGCATCCCTATAGATAGTAGGCCAGTAGAATCCGCATTGGAGGATCTTAGTGGCTGTTTGCTCACCTCCGAAATGTCCTCCATACTGCGATCCATGGCAATGCCACAGGATCCTTTGTGTTTCCTCTCTAGGTACACATCTGCGGATTATTCCGTCTGCACATCTCTTAAAGAGATATGGCTCATCCCATAGGTAGCACTTGGCATCTGAAATTAATTTTTTTCTTTGCACCCTGCTGTACTCCTGTGGTATGAACCTCACAGCTTTATAATTTGCAATATCTGCAAACCATGGTTCTTCCTGGATGGCAAAGAGTTGCTCATCTGGAAAGGTTTCAGAGATCTCAATAGAAGGGAGGGACGCCCCAGCTACTGGTTCAATTCGGGACAGATGATCAGCTACCTAGTTCTCTGTCCCTTTTCTGTCTCTTATTTCTATATCAAACTCTTGCAGAAGCAATACCCACCTTTTGAGCCTGGGTTTTGAATCCTGCTTTGTGAGTAAGTATTTAAGAGCAGCATGGTCAGTGTACACAATCACTTTTGACCCTACTAAGTAGGATCTAAACTTGTCAATGGCATAAAGCACTGCAAGTAACTCTTTTTCTGTGGTTGTGTAATTCTTCTGTGCATCATTTAGAACACGGCTAGCATAATAAATGACGTGCAGAAGCTTGTTATGCCTCTATCCCAACACTGCACCAATGGCATGGTCACTGGCATCACACATTAGTTCAAATGGTAATGTCCAGTCTAGTGCAGAGATGACTGGTGTCGTGACTAGCTTGGCTTTCAGGGTCTCAGATACCTGCAGACACTGTGTGTCAAACACAAATGGTGTGTTAGCAGCTAGCAGGTTACTCAGAGGTTTTGCAATTTTTGAAAAATCCTTTATAAACCTTCTATAAAATCCTGCATGTCCCAGAAAGCTTCTGATTGCCTTAACATTAGCAGGTGGTGGTAATTTTTCAATTACCTCTACCTTTGCTTAATCCACCTCTATTCCCTTGCTTGAAATTTTATGCCCAAGGACAATCCCCTCAGTCACCATGAAGTGACATTTTTCCCAGTTTAAAACTAGGTTGGTCTCTTGGCATCTTTTCAGAACAAGTGCTAGATGGTTAAGGCAGGAGTTGAATGAGTCTCCAAATACTGAAAAGTCATCCATGAAGACTTCCAGAAATTTCTCTACCATATCTGAGAAGATAGAGAGTATGCACCTCTGAAAGGTTGCAGGTGCATTGCACAGACCAAAAGGCATCCTTCTGTAGGCAAATACTCCAGAAGGACATGTAAATGCTATTTTCTCTTGGTCCTGAGGATCTACTGCAATTTGGTTGTAACCTGAATAGCCATCCAAAAAGCAATAATATTCATGACCTGCTAGTCTCTCTAGCATCTGGTCTATGAATGGTAAAGGAAAATGATCCTTTCTGGTGGCTGTATTGAGCCTTCTGTAGTCAATACACATACGCCATCCTGTAACTGTTCTTGTGGGAACCAGTTTATTTTTTCATTATGAACCACTGTCATGCCTCCCTTCTTGGGGACAACTTGGACAGGGCTCACCAAGGGGCTATCAGAAATAGGATAAATAATCCCAGCCTCTAGTAACTTAGTGACCTCTTTCTGCACCACCTCCTTCATCGCTGGATTTAGCCGCCTCTGTGGTTGAACCACTGGCTTGGCATTATCTTCCAATAGGATCTTGTGCATGCATCTTGCTGGGCTAATGCCCTTAAGATCACTTATGGACCACCCAAGAGCTGTCTTATGTGTCCTTAGCACTTGAATTAGTGCTTCCTCTTCCTATGAGTTTAAAGCAGAGCTTATAATCACTGGAAAAGTGTCACCTTCTCCCAGAAATGCATACTTCAGGGATGGTGGTAGTGGCTTGAGCTCGGGTTTAGGAGGCTTATCCTCTTCCTGAGGAATTTTCAGAGGTTCTTTTATTTCCTCTAGTTCCTCCAGGTCAGGCTGAACATCTTTAAAGATATCCTCTAGCTCTGATTCAAGACTCTCAGTCATATTAATCTCTTCCACTAAAGAGTCAATAATATCAGCGCTCATGTAGTCATTTGATGTGTCTGGATGCTGCATAGCTTTGACAGCATTCAACTTGAACTCATCCTCATTGACTCTTAGGGTCACTTCCCCTTTTTGTACATCAATGAGAGTTCGTCCAGTTGCTAGGAAGGGTCTTCCTAGGATGAGAGTTGCACTCTTGTGCTCCTCCATTTCCAGCACTATAAAGTCAGTTGGGAAGGCGAATGGCCCAACCTTGACAATCATGTCCTCAATTATGCCTGATGGGTATTTAATGGAGCCATCAGCAAGTTGGAGGCATATCCGGGTTGGTTTGACTTCTTCAGTCAGCCCAAGCTTTCTGATAGTAGATGCAGGTATTAGATTGATACTTGCTCCAAGGTCACATAGGGCTGTCTTGGTACAAGCACCTTCTAATGTGCATGGTATCATAAAGCTTCCTGGATCTTGAAGCTTCTCTGGTAAGCTCTTCAGAATGACTGCACTGCATTCTTCAGTGAGAAACACTTTTTCAGTTTTTCTCCAATCCTTCTTATGACTTAAGATCTCTTTCATGAACTTAGCATAAGAAGGTATTTGCTCAAGTGCTTCTGCAAACGGAATCTTTACTTCAAGAGTCCTGAGATAGTCTGCAAAGCGGGCAAATTGCTTATCTTGTTCCGCTTGGCGGAGTTTCTGAGGATAAGGCATCTTGGCTTTATACTCTTCAACCTTAGTTGCTGCAGGTTTATTTCCTACAGAAGTGGTTGGAGAAGCCTTCTTAGAGGGGTTACTATCAGCACTCTCAGGTGTCTGATTCCTCATTGGCATTTGAACGCCAGGATTGGGTGAGGAATGGGCGTTTAACGCCAACTTTTCCCCCTTTTCTGGCATTTGAACGCCAGAACTGGGCAGGGAATGGGCGTTTAACGCCAACTTTTCCCCCCTTTCTGGCGTGTGAATGCCAGAAGTATTCCTCTCTGGGCTCTTACTGTCCTCAGAGGGATTTTGGATAGTGATTTGGTTATCCTCCATCAATTGTTCCTTTCTTAGCTTCCTGCTGCTTTGAGTTGATACATTCAATGTTTTCCCGCTCCTTAATTTAACAGCTTGGCATTCTTCTGTTATTTGTTTAGATAGTTGCTGTCTTGTCTGATTTAATTGTGCTTCCATATTCTTGTTAGCAATTTTAGTTTCTTGGAGCATCTCTTTAAATTCTACTAACTGTTTTGTCATCATGAGTAATTGCTGATTAAGCTCAACCATCTGTTCTTGAGGGTTAGGATCAGTAGTTACTGCCATAGCTTCTTCTTTTATAGAGGACTCACTGCTTGAGTATAAATGTTGATTTCTAGCAACTGTATCTATGAGCTCTTGAGCCTCTTCAATCGTCTTCTGCATGTGTATAGATCCACCGGCTGAGTGGTCTAAAGACATCTGAGCTTTTTCTGTGAGCCCATAATAGAAGATGTCTAACTGTACCCACTCTGAAAACATTTCAGAGGGGCATTTTCTTAGCATACCTCTGTACCTCTCCCAAGCATTATAAAGGGATTCATTATCCTCTTGTTTAAAGCCTTGGATGTCCAGCCTTAGCTGTGTCATCCTTTTTGGAGGGTAAAATTGATTCAGGAATTTGTCTGATAACTGTCTCCATGTTTTTATGCTTGCTATGGGTTGGTTATTTAACCACCTCTTAGTTTGATCTTTTACAGCAAATGGAAACATTAATAATCTGTAGACATCCTGATCCACCTTTTTATCACGTACTGTGTCAGCAATTTGTAAGAACTGTGCCAGAAACTCAGTAGGTTCTTCCTGTGGAAGACCGGAATACTGGCAGTTTTGCTGCACCATGATAATGAGTTGAGGGTTTAGCTCAAAGCTGCTTGCTTTAATGGGAGGTACACAGATGCTATTCCCATATGCAGCTGTGATGGGGTTAGCATATGACCCCAGAATCCTTCTGGACTGCTCAATTCCACTTAGGACCATGATGGAGAAAGGGAGATGATGTGGATATTATATATATATATATATATATATATATATATATATATATATATATATATATATATATATTCGTTTTTAATTAAAAATGACCGAAAATAATAAAATAAATGGAAAAGAAAATAAAGTAAAATTTCGAAAACTAAAAGAAAATAAAATCAAAGCAAATTGAAAACTAAATCAATTAATTAATTAAAAAGATTTTGGAATTAGCAATTAAAAAGATATGATTGAAATTATTTTGAAAAAGATTTGATTTTTGAAATGAGGAAAGAGAAAAACAACAAAATGACACCAAACTTAAAATTTTTAGAAAATCAAACACAAATTTTTGAAAATTTAAAGGAAAACACAAAGAAGACGCCAAACTTAGAATTTTTTAAAGATCAAGAAGGGACTAAGAACATGCAAATTCGAAAAATTAAAAGAAAACAAAAACATGCAATTGACACCAAACTTAAAATATGAAACTAAACTCAAATAAAAGACTCTAAACCAACAAAAATAAAACAGTCTTAATCTAAGCAGCAAGATACACTGTCAGTTGTCCAAACTCGAACAATCCCGGCAACGGCGCCAAAAACTTGGTGCACAAAATCACAATCACACTTTTGCAATTTCGCACAACTAACCAGCAAGTGCATTGGGTCGTCCAAGTAATACCTTACGTGAGTAAGGGTCGATCCCACGGAGAATGTTGGCTTGAAGCAAGCTATGGTTATCTTGTAACTCTTAGTCAGGATATCAATAATTCTCAGGTTTAATTATGAAAAGTAAAAGAACATGAAATAAATACTTGTTTTGCAGTAATGGAGAACAGGTTGAGGTTTTGGAGATGCTCTGTCTTCCGAATCTCTGCTTTCCTACTGTCTTCTTCTTCATGCACACAAGACTCTTTCCATGGCAAGCTGTATGTAGGGTTTCACTGTTCTCAATGGCTACCTCCCATCCTCTTAGTGAAAATGTTCAACGCGCTCTGTCACAGCACGGCTAATCATCTGTCGGTTCTCAATCAGGTTGGAATAGAATCCAGTGATTCTTTTGCGTCTGTCACTAACGCCCAGCCTTCAGGAGTTTGAAGCTCGTCACAGTCATTCAATCCTTGAATCCTATCAGAATACCACAGACAAGGTTTAGACCTTCCGGATTCTCTTGAATGCCGCCATCAATTCTAGCTTATACCACGAAGATCCTGATTAAGGAATCCAAGAGATATTCACTCAATCTAAAGTAGAACGGAGGTGGTTGTCAGGCACACGTTCATAGGTGAGAATGATGATGAGTGTCACGGATCATCACATTCATCAAGTTGAAGAACAAGTGATATCTTAGAATAGAAGCAAGCGTGATTGAATGAAAAATAATAGTAATTGCATTAATCCATCAAGACACAGCAGAGCTCCTCACCCCCGACCATGGGGTTTAGAGACTCATGCCGTAGAAGATACAATAAGAAACGTGTAATGTGTCATGAGGTCAAGATACAATGTCAAAAGGTCCTATTAATAGTGAACTAGTAACCTAGGGTATACAGAAATGAGTAAATGACGTAAAAATCCACTTCCGGTGTCCACCTGGTGTGTGCTTGGGCTGAACATTGAAGCTTTCATGTGTAGAGACTTTTTCTGGAGTTAGACGCCAGCTTTTGTGCCAGTTTGGGCGTTTATCTCCAATTTTTGTGCCAGTTCCGACGTTAAACGCCGAGAACTCTGAAGCTGATTTGCAACGCCGGCTTGGGCCATCAAATCTCGGGAAAAGTATGAACTATTATACATTTCTGGAAAGCCCATGATGTCTACTTTCCAACGCAATTGAGAGCGCGCTAATTGGGCTTCTGTAGCTCCAGAAAATCCACTTCGAGTGCAGGGAGGTCAGAATCCAACAGCATCTGCAGTCCTTTTTCAGCCTCTGAATCAGATTTTTGCTCAGGTCCCTCAATTTCAACCAGAAATTACCTGAAATCACAGAAAAACACACAAACTCATAGTAAAGTCCAGAAAAGTGAATTTTAAATAAAAACTAATAAAAACATACTAAAAACTAACCAACACATACTAAAAACATACTAAAAACAGTGCCAAAAAGCTATAAATTATCCGCTCATCATTCCTCAACCTCAATCCTTCATCATTTCTTAATCACATTCAATTCTCAATTTATCCTCAATACAACACTCCACCAACCCACTCTAGTTATACCATTCACAGTACGTTACAAACTTTAGTCAGTGTCTCTAAACTCATAATAGAAAATACTGCTTTTAAGTTACTCAACACACCCTCACTAGTATCAAAACCCAAGCACTACCTAGGGGGTTTAAATTAACAATTACGAAGGTTTAGAAAGCTAAAAGAGCATTTTAAAACTCAAAAATCACAATTTCAGCAAAAAAGGAGTCATGCGTACGCATGCCCGTTTATGGGTACGCATGAGCATTAAAAAAGGCATTGTCGCATACATGAGCATTCAAAACAAAAATGGGTTCCTGCGTACGCATGCCATCAGCCGCGTATGCGTGAGTGTAAAAGAGCAGTTTCGCGTACGCATGCCAGTGTCGCATACGCAATAGCAGAGGCACAGACTCGCATATACATGCACTGTCCATGTACGCATATCTCAAATTATTTAGAAAAAGTTTTTTTGCTACGAAATTCAGTTTTTTATGCCAAACTTCAAACGCGCATAACTTCTTTGTTAAAAATTATTTTTCATCCATTCTTCGAACGACATAAACCACATAGACCAAATTTTTATTCAAAATAAGTTCCATAAAATTTGGAGGTCCAAAAAATAAGTTATGGCCCGTTGAAATTCGTCAAAAATAGGATTTTACCTAAACTTGGGTCCGGTCCAACTGATTTGCGTGTTTGGTTTGTTTAGCTCAACATCGCGCCAAAACCTTTAAAAAAATATCTCCAGTTTTCACTTCTAAATTATTTTTGCAGCTTTTATTTTCTCATACGCAGTACCGGACAGAGTTAACCCGGTACTGCCGGCTAAATTACTTGTACGTGCTTTTAAGCATTTTTCCGTAGAAAAGTACATTTTTTTACTCGAAAAAATTCGCTGAATCCAAATCTCACCTTTAAATTTCCAAGTTAATATTCTAGATTTTTCAACCTATTCCGAACAATTAAATTATTACTTTATTCTAATTAAACCGCTAATAAATTTTTTGTTCTTACATCTTCCCTTCCTAAATTGAAATTTTGTCCTCAAAATTTTTTCCAAAGAATGAAGATCTATACGGTTTGTTGCTCTCCTATTTCTTCATGAACATAATCTCATTTGATCTTGCTTTGTATATAAATTAATTTAGTTTGTTTTGTTTTGTTTGCGTTCAGATCTATACAGTATCTATCACTATCTGAATAGTGGTAATTGGATAGTGATGTTATTATAATGTGTAATTCATTATGAAAACCAGTGAATGAATATTAATCAAGTTGGTTTTCTTAATTTCTGATTGCAGTTTGGCCTCATGCTCATTGAACTAATATGAAAATTCAACTTCTAGCCTTCATGATTTTGACCATTGCCATTCTAAATGATGCTAAAGTTCCAAGCAGATATTCCTTTCATAGTAGACTTGAATTCTATTAATGCCTCTACTGATTGACACTAGAGATCTAAACACATTCATTTTCATACTATAGGAACAATGATGACAATTTTAAAGGATCATGTCAAGCCATTTTAGTTTTTATGATGAAGATGCAATATATTCTAATTTTTCGATATACGTTATGGATTAAGTTTTTAATTTATAGTTAATGTTGTTGTCAAAGGGCTTTTAATTCTTTGAAAAAATATGGCAGTGAATCTAGAATTTTGCTTTTGAAATTAAAAAGTGACTCCTCTAAAATGATTTTGAAAGGCTTTTGAAATTAATTCTTAGTGCCGTTCACTCTCCCTAATCCATTAGCGTTCACATATGAAAGGCTTTCTTCTTTTTGCATTCATGGTTTAGGTAGGATGATATGGAGTTGGAGTTGGGGTTTAAACAGTAACTGTATCATTTGTATCAACTGGGTTAGGGTTCACAAAATGTTTTCTTTTATGTCCAGGACCAGGAGCTCAGGCAGTTTTCAACTGTGTAAGTTTTTAACTCACTTATAACTTAAATTGGCAAAGCTATTGAGGTTCTCTCAATCAATTGAATATTTTATCTTATTTTTATGGATTTTTTATATATGGCGATCTCCTAGCACTATTGTTACAATTTATGAGCACGGATTACTCTACCAAATTCTCAATGATACTTTGTTTTGTAAGGAAAATAATAAATTTTCATGGCAGGTGGTTGAAATTGGCAAAGGTATCAAGGTTAGGTGTGAGTTGCACAAGACAAGTGGACTTCCAAAGGTGTGGTTCACAGCTTTCATTACTTAAATTGTTCCTCCATAGGTATTGTTTTCAATTAAGTGTTTTAATTTGTGATTGTTAATGTCTCTTTTAGTGTATGATGCTATTATTTAGTTTGGCTTTTGCTTTTTTATTAATCAATGAATCTTTTCTGCATCATTATCTTATCAAGATTTGGATATGATTTTTGGTTAAAATAGTACTTAAATTAGACCAAGTAGTATCTTATTCAAATGACCCTTATATTGATATATTTCTTCTTTAACCGGATAAAAAATAAGTTTATGAAATCATATATGTGATCTGATGATTTAGGACTTATTCATATGGAAAAAATTGTAACTTTTCCCTTTTTGCATTTGCTCGCGAACTGTTCATAATTTTGTTTCTTTGTGAGTGTTCAGATAACGAAGGAGACATAGGGTTCAGAAGGGGGAGGATGCAAGGCACTATACCCTTTACACTGGGATCTCAGGCAGCATTCTTTCTTCGGTAAGTTCTAATTTCAACTTTTCAAAATGATCAAAGTATTTGGTGGTCTGACGTTGAGTTTAAAATCTTGCTTTGGATTAATTTCACTTTTTCTTAATTCTTTTCTTATTCTGATTAATAATTTGTTTTCAATGTTTTAGCTTTATACGTCATATCAGAAATTTAGGAACTTTATTTTTTCGTTCATTTTTTTGAACTTCAAGATATTTTTTTTAATTTTCACTTTTCTTACTTCTTTTATGGGTTGAGTCCCCCTCCTTCTTCAGTATGATGATAATTCTCCCTCTTTTAGTTACTCAATTGAATTATGAATTTATGATAATTTGGTCCTTAAAATTTTCATGTATTCCATGTTGTGGTATGTTAGGTAAAGTGGATCACCTGCTCTAAGAGAATGCAAGGTTCAAGAGTCTACAACAGGCACGCATCTACATTTATATATCTATATATACATCCATGCATATATTATATTATTACTCTTTTAGATCAAGTTTTTGTTCATTGCATTTTAATTACAAGTGATTTTGTTTTCTATGTTTGCTTTAATAGTGATGTTGCAATTGTGTCTATCATTGTTGCAGCTATGTGAAGCGGCCACGAATCAACAAAAGAGTACCCTGTTCCAAACATTTTTTGGCTCCATTTTGACTATATATCTAGATTCTTAGTCAGGGTGTCATTTATTACTGCTGCAATGCAACTAATGATCAAAAAAATCGAAAACAAAAAAAGATCATATTTTAGGGTTTTTGTAAGTTCAAAAAATGTAGTATAGGAATATAATAAAAGTTTTGTGCAGGGTTTTACAAGGATAATGCTGTTTTTTGTTTTAATTATCAAACAAAAAAAATAAAATGAAATGTTGTATTTTTTCATTTTCTTTTTTCATTATTTTTAAGGTGTTCATTTTATTTGGCCAAACAAAAATGGTTTTTCTGTCAACTAATTCAATTTTCATGCTTAAAGTTCCTCTTTTTATATAGATGATGATGTGATTTGCTGTTTTATTGTTACGATTCGTTCCATCAATGGCAATGATGAAATTTTGTTTGGTTTATGCTCTATATATAGGATTTTCTGGCACAAGTGCCTACCTTTCAATATCAGTGTCCTGTCATCACAAATGTTCATATCTGGGTATGTGTTCTTTATTTATTGCAAATTGTTTACTTATATTTTTGAGTACCTATGATCTTCATAAGGTTGTACCAAATGATAAAATGGATGATAAGGAATGGAATAAATTAAATTAAGCATGATAGGATAATTATAGGATGTCAGATGATAAATATACAATTTTAGGTGGAAAAAAATGATGGGAGTCTGTCAATATGTGTGTTTGAACATGTCTCGGTAATTTTAAAATATAATAAAGAAAACCCAATCACCAAAATTATTTCTAATTTATTTAAAATTTAAGTTGGGATTTCTCTCCAAAAAAATGTCTATGTTAAATCATATTAATTTTAGCAAGAAGTGCATGTTGTAGCTAACTATGTATCTTAATATATTAATATCTTAAATTTATAGGCTCAAGCTCTAATTTTCAAATGAAAAATTGCCGTCAAATTTTGTTCAAATCCTGATTTCAAAAGGGAAAAACACCCTCAAATTGTGTAATTTTATTTTTATAACTGAGAATATGAATATGAAATATAGCTGATTTTGAAAGCAACAATGTACTTCCCTATCTTCTTTCGGTCACAGTCTTGATTGATTTGGTTTATATAGACTTCTCCTCCACAACACTCTGTATAGTAAGTTTGGGTTCAGTTTTATTTTGCATTAGTTCTTGATTAATAGGCTCTGAGAGTAAATAATAAATATTCTGTTTACCTTTTAGTAGTACTACCAATGATGAAAATGGACTGTCATTGTCTCCAGAAATAAATTTTGGCTAGACAGTTTTAATCTAACAAACAATATCCTTTAACTCAAGTATAAGAAAAATGAATTAGTTAGTAGTTAAGAAAATGCTTAGTTTGATAAAAAGAATTATTCACAATGTAAGTTAAATAATTTAAGGTGGCTTCTTTAGGAATTTAAATGAGGTGTTACTTTTTTTATTTTCATTGTGTGTATGTTTGAATTCCTAAACATGCTTTGTGGAATAAAAGGATATCTATTTATTATTTTAAGGACTTTAAATTTTTCTATTGTAAGGTTTAAACTGCATATGTGAATTAAGTAGTTTTTGATGATTTTGAAGTTTGATTCTACAAACTCAAATTAAGGTGTGATTCTTAGAGTTTTACATATTAATGTCGGCAAATTCAGAACGGGCAAATTGAGCGGGGTGATTAAAGGCAGCAAATTAAGCTGAGATGTAGGGTACATAGTCAGTATCTCTGAGGGAGGCAGACCTACAAGGGGAGGTTGAGAGGATAAATGCTAAGGTACGGATAGAAAAACTTTAGATTATATCTTTAAGAAGATCAAACATAGGACAAAAGTAAAAGAAAGAATAAAACATCATATTTTAGGATATAAAAATGCCTTCTTATTTACATCATTTGTGCAGAGTATGCTAGAGTGAAGGAATCTATCATGTTCAGAACATGAAATCTGGGAAGAGACAATCATCATAACTATTTGTCTCTTTTCATTTGTTGTTTTTAGTGTTATTTTTACCCTTAAGAAATTTGTGCTGTGTATGTTTAAATTTTTTTGGATTCCTAATTTTATTTAATATATATCAATTTATGAATTATTTTATTTTATCACTCTTGAAAAACATAATACGGGGTAGGTGGTAATTTTTTTTCAATTTTTCTTGCTTACTATGGAAAAAATGTGAATAAAATAATAGCACTTGCAATGCTTGGCAAGATATTTTAGCAGTCAATAAATTTTATTATAACATGCTATTTTAAATGCTATTCTACTACATCAATTGTGTTTTTTTATTCGTTTTAGTTTATACGACTGGTACACGAAATCATGATACACAACTTCGGGCAACTGACCAGCAAGTGCACTGGGTCGTCCAAGTAATACCTTACGTGAGTAAGAGTCGATCCCACGGAGATTGTCGGCTTGAAGCAAGCTATGGTCATATTGTAAATCTTAGTCAGGCGGATTCAAATGGTTATAGAGTTTTGATAATTAAAAGATAAATAAATATAAAATAAAGATAGAGATACTTATGTAATTCATTGGTGAGAATTTCAGATAAGTGTATGGAGATGCGTTATTCCTTCTGAATCTCTGCTTTCCTACTGTCTTCATTTAATCATTCATACTCCTTTCCATGGCAAGCTGTATGTTGGAGATCACTGTTGTCAATGGCTACCTCCCATCCTCTCAGTGAAAATGGTCCTCTACGGTTTCTGTACGGCTAATCAACTGTCGGATTTCTCGTCTCGAATGAAAAATACCAGGCACAGCTATTGCATGGCTAATCAGCTGTCGGTTCTCAATCGTGTCGGAATAAGATCCAATGATCCTTTTACATCTGTCACTACACCCACAGTCGCGAGTTTGAAACTCGTCACAGTCATCCCTTCCCAAATCCTACTCGAAATATCACAGACAAGGTTTAGACTTTCCAGATCTCAGGAATACTGCCAATTGATTCTAGCCTATACCACGAAGATTCTAATCTCAGATTCAGATGCCCCATTTTCAGAGGGGAGTCAATGTGAATCGTTGATTAGAGACCCAAGAGATATGCATTCAAGCTTGTTTTCATGTAGAACGGATGTGTTTGTCAGGCATGCGTTCATAAGTGAGAATGGTGATGAGTGTCCCTTGATCATCACATTTATCATGTTCTTGTGTGCGAATAAATATCTTGGAATCAGAATAAGCGTGAATTGAATAGAAGAATAATAGTACTTTGCATTAATACTCGAGGAACAGCAGAGCTCCACACCTTAATCTATGGTGTGTAGAAACTCCACCGTTGAAAATACATAAGTGATGAAGGTCCAGGCATGGCCAAATGGCCAGCCCCCATAAAAGTCTAAGATAGCATAAAACTTATCAAAGGATCAAAAGATAATCCAGAGATCAAAATAGAATAGTAAAAGATCCTATTTATACTAGACTAGGTACTAGGGTTTACAGAAATAAGTAAATGATGCAGAAATCCACTTCCGGGCCCACTTGGTGTGTGCTTGGGCTGAGCATTGAAGCTTTCGTATGTAGAGACTTTTCTTGGAGTTAAACGCCAGTTTTTATGCCAGTTTGGGCGTTTAACTGCAGCTTCTATCCTGTTTCTGGCGTTTAATGCCAGAATAGGGCAGGGAGTTGGTGTTTGAATGCTAGTTTGTGTCGTCAAAACTCAAAAAAAGTATGGACTATTATATATTTCTGGAAAGCCCAGGATGTCTAATTTCTAACGTAATTGAGAGCGCACCATTTGGGTTTCTGTAGCTCCAAAAAATCCATTTCGAGTGCAGGGAGATCAGAATCCAACAGCATCAGCAGTCCTTTTTCAGCCTCTGAATCAGATTTTTGCTCATATCCCTCAATTTCAACCAGAAAATACCTGAAATCACAGAAAAATACACAAACTCATAGTAAATTCCAGAAATGTGAATTTTGCTTAAAAACTAATAAAAATATACTAAAAAGTAGCTAGATCATACTAAAAACTACTTAAAAACAATGCCAAAAAGCGTATAAATTATCCGCTCATCACAACACTAAACTTAAATTGTTGCTTGTCCCCAAGCAACTGATAATCAAATAGGATAAAAAAGAAGAGAACATACAATTAATCTCACAATATCAATGAAACTTAGTCCAAATTAGATGAGCAGGGCTAGTAGCTTTTTGCTTCTGAACAGTTTTGGCATCTCACTTTATCCTTTGAAATTCAGAATGATTTGCATCTATAGGAACTCAGAATTTTAGATACTATTATTGATTCTCCTAGTTCAGTATGTTGATTCTTGAATACAGCTACTTTATGAGTCTTGGCCGTGGCCTTAAGCATTTTGTTTTCCAGTATTACCACCGGATACATAAATGCCACAGACACATAACTAGGTGAACCTTTTCAGATTGTAACTCAGCTTTGCTAAAATCTCCAGTTAGAGGTGTCCAGAGTTCTTAAGCACACTCTTTTTACTTTGGATCACGACTTTAACCACTCAGTCTCAAGCTTTTCACTTGGACCTTCATGACACAAGCACATGGTTAGGGACAGCTTGATTTAGCCACTTAGGCCTGGATTTTATTTCCTTGGGCCCTCCTATCCATTAATGCTACTTAAAGCCTTGAATCCTCTTTACCCTTGCCTTTTGATTTAAAGGGTGATGAGCGGATAATTTATACGCTTTTTGGCATTGTTTTTAGGTAGTTTTTAGTAAGTTTGAGCTACTTTTAGGGATGTTTTCATTAGTTTTTATGTTAAATTCACATTTCTGGACTTTACTATGAGTTTGTGTGTTTTTCTGTGATTTCAGGTAAATTCTGACTGAAATTGAGGGATTTGAGCAAAACTCTGAAGAAGGCTGACAAAAGGACTGCTGATGCTGTTGGAATCTGACCTCCCTGCACTCGAAATGGATTTTCTGGAGCTACAGAACTCCAATTGGCGCGCTCTCAACGGCGTTGGAAAGTAGACATCCAGGGCTTTCCAGCAATATATAATAGTCTATACTTTATTCGAAGAATGACGACGTAACTTGGCGTTGAACGCCAAGTTCATGCTGCTGTCTGAAGTTAAACGCCAGAAAAACGTCATGATCCGGAGTTGAACGCCCAAAACACGTCATAACTCGGAGTTCAACTCCAAGAGAAGCCTCAGCTCGTGGATTGATCAAGCTCAGCCCAAGCATACACCAAGTGGGCCCCGGAAGTGGATTTATGCATCAAATACTTACTCATGTAAACCCTAGTAGCTAGTCTAGTATAAATAGGATAATTTACTATTGTATTAGACATCTTTGGTCTCAGTTTTGTTTTATTCTTCATCTTAGGAGATCATTGATCACGTTAGGGGGGCTGGCCATTCGGCCACGCCTGAACCTTTTACTTATGTATTTTCAACGGTGGAGTTTCTGCACACCATAGATTAAGGGTGTGGAGCTCTGCTGTACCTCAAGTGTTAATGCAATTCTATTATCTTTTATTCAAATCTCTCTTATTCTTATTCCAAGATATTCATTCGTACCCAAGAACATGATGAATGTAATGATAAGTAACCCTCATTATCATTCTCACTTATGAACGCGCGTGATTGACAACCACTTCCGTTCTACATGCAACAGAGCTTGAATGCGTATCTCTTAGATTTCCCAACAGAATCTTCGTGGTATAAGCTAGATAGATGGCGGCATTTATGAGGATCCGGAAAGTCTCACCTTGTCTGTGGTATTCCGAGTAGGATCCTGGGAATCCGGAAAGTCTAACCTTGTCTGTGGTATTCCGAGTAGGATTCCGGTAATGAATGACTGTGACGTGCTTCAAACTTGCAAGTGCTGGGCGTTAGTGACAGACGCAAAAGAATCAAGGGATTCTATTCCAGTAGGAGCGGGAACCAACCAATGATTAGCCGTACTGTGACAGAGTGCGTGAGCATTAGTTTTCACTGCGAGGATGGGATGTAGCCATCAACCATGGGTGATGCCTCCAGACGATTAGCCGTGCGAGTGACAGCCGCATAGGATCATTTTCCCGAGAGGATTGAAAGTAGCCACCGCTGATGGTGAACCCCTAAATAAAGCTTGCCATGGAAAGGAGTAAGAAGGATTGAGTAGAAGCAGTGGGAGAGCAGGCGTCCTTGAGCCATACAGTATCTCCATATGCTTATCTGAAATTCCTACCAATGAATCTGCATAAGTATTCTATCCCTTTTTATAATCTATTCTCTTATTTCTATTTTCAAAAACCCATAAACCAATTTAATCTGCCTAACTGAGATTTACAAGGTGACCATAGCTTGCTTCATACCAACAATCTCTGTGGGATCGACCCTTACTCACGTAAGGTTTATTACTTGGACGACCCAGTACACTTGCTGGTTAGTTGAACGGAGTTGTGATAACAACTGGTGCCACAATAATGATTTCATACAAATACAAAAGAATAGTGATCACAATTTCGTCCACCATGTTTTTGGCGCCGTTGCCGGGGATTGTTCGAGTATGGACAACTGACGGTTCATCTTGTTGCTCAGATTAGGTAATTTTCTTTTCAAAAATCTTTTTCAAAAATTTTTTCTTTTATTTTTCGTTTTTCCAAAAATATTTTCGAAAAAAAAAATTTTTAAAAAATACAAAAAAATTAGAAAATCATAAAAATCAAAAATATTTTGTGTTTCTTGTTTGAGTCTTGTGTTAATTTTTAAGTTTGGTGTCAATTGCATGCTTTTAAAATTTTTTCTTGCATTTTTCGAAAATCTCATGCATTCATAGTATTCTTCATGATCTTCAAGTTGTTCTTGACAAGTCTTCTTGTTTGATCTTGATGAATTCTTGTTTTGTGTTGGTTGTTGTTTTTTATGTGCATCTTTGCATTCACATTTTCCAAGCATTAAAAATTTCTAAGTTTGGTGTCTTGCATGTTTTCTTTGCATCAAAAATTTTTTTTCAAAATTATGTTCTTGATGTTCATCATGATCTTCAAAGTGTTCTTGGTGTTCATCTTGACATTCATACCATTCTTGCATGCATTCATTGGTTTGATCTAAAAATTTCATGCATTGATTATTTTTGTTGTTTTTCTCTCTTATAATTCAAAATTCAAAAAATCAAAAAAATATCTTTTCCTTATTTTCCTCCAAATTTTCGAAATTTTGGGTTGACTTGGTCAAAAAAATTTTAAATTAGTTGTTTCTTACAAGTCAAGTCAAAATTTCAATTTTAAAAATCTTATCTTTTCAAAATCTTTTTCAAAAACCATATCTTTTTCATTTTTTTTATATAAATTTCGAAAATTTCAAAAATCTTTTTCAAAATATTTTCAAAATCTTTTTCTTATCTTTATATCAAATTTTCGAAAATATGCTAACAATTAATGTGATTGGTTCAAAAATTTGAAGTTTGTTACTTTCTTGTTAAGAAAGGTTCAATCTTTAAATTCTAGAATCTTATCTTGTAGTTTCTTGTTAGTTGAGTCTTTTTAAAAAAATCTTTTTCAAAATATCTTTTTATTAAAATTTTTATCTTATCTTTTTATCTTTTATCTTATCTTTTTCAAAAATTTTATCTTTTTCAAAATTTGATTTCAAAATATCTTATCTAACTTCTTATCTTCTTATCTTTTTCAAAATTTGATTTCAAATCTTTTTCAATCAACTAACTAACTTTTTGTTTGTTTCTTATCTTTTTCAAAACCACCTAACTACTTTTCCCCCTCTAATTTTCGAAAATTCTCCCTCTCTTTTTCAAAAATTCTTTTTGTTTTAAATTTTAATTTTAATTATATTTTGTCTTTGATTTTCGAAAATTACTAACCTCTTTTTCAAAAATTATTTTCGAAAATTTCTCTTCTCTTCTCTTATTCTATTTAATTATTTAATTACTAACACTTCTCTTCACCTCTCTTCATCTAAGAATCCAAACTTCTTATATCCCTTGTATTTGGATTCTTCACCCCTTTCTTCTTCTACTAACATAAAGGAATCTCTATACTGTGACATAGAGGATTCCTCTTTCTTTTCTTGTTTTCTTCTCTTTCATATGAGCAGGAACAGGGAAAAAGGCACTCTTGTTGAAATTGATCCAGAACCTGAAAGGACTCTGAAGAGAAAATTAAGAGAAGCTAAATTAAATTATTCTAAAGGTAACCTTTCAGAAATTTTCGAACAAAAGAAGGGCATGGCAGCCGAAAATAATAATAATAATAATGCAAGGAGAATGCTTGGTGACTTCACAAAGCCAACGTCCAAATTTGATGGAAGAAGCATCTCCATTCCTGCCATTGGAGCCAATAACTTTGAGCTTAAGCCTCAACTAGTTGCATTAATGCAACAAAACTGCAAGTTTTATGGACTTCCATCTGAAGATCCTTATCAGTTTTTAACTGAGTTCTTGCAGATCTGTGAGACTGTAAAGACGAATGGAGTTGATCCTGAAGTCTACAGACTCATGCTTTTCCCTTTTGCTGTAAGAGACAGAGCTAGAATATGGTTGGATTCACAACCTAAGGATAGCCTGGACTCCTGGGATAAGCTGGTCACTGCCTTCTTGGATAAATTCTTTCCTCCTCAAAAGCTGAGCAAGCTAAGAGTGGATGTTCAAACCTTCAAACAAAAAGATGGCGAATCCCTCTATGAAGCTTGGGAAAGATACAAGCAGTTGACCAAAAGATGTCCATCTGACATGTTTTCAGAATGGACCCTATTAGATATATTCTATTATGGTCTCTCTGAATTTTCGAAAATGTCATTGGACCATTCTGCAGGTGGATCTATTCACCTGAAGAAAACGCCTGAAGAGGCTCAAGAACTCATTGACATGGTTGCAAACAACTAATTCATGTACACTTCTGAGAGGAATTCCGTGAGCAATGGGGTACCTCAAAAGAAAGGAGTTCTTGAAATTGATACTCTGAATGCCATATTGGCTCAGAACAAAGTGTTGACTCAACAGGTCAACATGATCTCTCAAAATCTGAATGGATTGCAACATGCATCCAACAGTACTAGAGAGGTAGCTTCTGAAGAAGCTTATGATCCTGAGAACCCTGCCATGGCAGAGGTTAATTATATGGGTGAACCTTATGGAAACACCTATAATCCATCATGGAGAAATCATCCAAATTTCTCCTGGAAGGATCAACAAAAGCCTCAACAAGGCTTTAACAATGGTGGACGCAATAGGCTGAGCAATAGTAAGCCATATCCATCATCTTTTCAGCAACAGACAGAGAATCCAGAACAAAACACTTCTAATTTAGCCAATATTGTCTCTGATCTGTCAAAGGCCACTTTCAGTTTCATGAATGAAACAAGATCCTCCATTAGAAATTTGGAGGCACAAGTGGGCCAGCTGAGTAAGAAAGTCATTGAAACTCCTCCCAGTATTCTCCCAAGCAATACAGAAGAGAATCCAAAAGGAGAGTGCAAGGCCATTGATTTAATCAAAGTGGCCGAATGCACTAGGGAGGAGGAGGACGAAAATCCTAGTGAGGAAGACCTCCTGGGACGTCCTTCAAGCAAGAAGGAGTTTCCTATTAAGGATCCAGAGGAATCTGAGGCTCATCTAGAGACCATAGAGATTCCATTAAATCTCCTTCTGCCATTCATGAGCTCTGAAGACTATTCTTCCTCTGAAGAAGATGAAGATGTGACTGGAGAGCAAATTGCTCAATACTTAGGAGCTATCATGAAGCTGAATGCCAAGTTGTTTGGTAATGAGACTTGGGAAAGTGAACCTCCCTTGATCATTAATGAACTAGATACTTGGATTCAGAAAACTCTACCTCAAAAGAGACAAGATCCTGGCAAGTTCTTAATACCTTGCACCATAGGCACCATGAGCTTTGAAAAAGCTCTATGTGATCTGGGATCAGGGATAAATCTGATGCCACTCTCTGTAATGGAGAAGCTGGGGATCATTGAGGTACAACCTGCCTTGTTCTCATTGCAATTGGCAGATAAGTCATTGAGACAAGCTTATGGAATAGTAGAGGACGTGCTAGTAAAGGTTGAAGGCCTTTACATCCCTGCTGATTTCATAATCCTAGACACTAGGAAGGAAGATGATGAAGGCATCATCCTAGGAAGACCTTTCCTAGCCACAGCAGGAGCTGTGATAGATGTCAACAGAGGAGAATTAGTCCTTCAATTGAATGGGGACTACCTTGTGTTTAAGGCACATGGCCATCCCTCTGTGACAAAAGAAAGTAAGCAGGAAGAACTTCTCTCAGTTCAGAGTCAAGAAGAGCCCACACAGTCAAACTCTAAGTTTGGTGTTGTGAGGCCACAACCAAACTCTAAGTTTGGTGTTCAAACCCCATATCCAAACTCTAAGTTTGGTGTTGGGACTACACACTAACATTGACCTGATCATCTTGTAGCTCCATGAGAGCCACTGTCAAGCTATTGACACTAAAGAAGCACTTGTTGGGAGGCAACCCAATTTTATTTATCTAATTTTATTTTATTTTGTTTCTTTGTTATTTTTGTGTTTTATTAGGTACATGATCATGAGGAGTCACGAAAAAATCAAAAAAAATTAAAAACAGAGTCAAAAACAGAAGAAAAAAATTGTTCACCCTGGAGGCAGCGCAGACTGGCGTTCAACGCCAGTAAGATGCATCTGGCTGGCGTTCAACGCCAGAACAGAGCACCATTCTGGCGCTGAACGCCAGAAACAAGCAACAACCTGGCATTAAACGCCAGGAAGGTGCACAGAGAGGACAAACTGGCGCTGAACACCAGAAACAAGCATGAAACTGGCGTTCAACGCCAGAAACATACATTACATAGGCGTTGAACGCCCAGAACGTGCATCAATGGGCGTTTGAATGCCAGAATGATGCATGAAGGCATTTTACATGCCTATATGGTGAAGGAATGGTATTTCTTTCCACCTCAGGATCTGTGGACCCCACAGGATCCCCAACTACCATATTCCCACCTTACCTCCTAATCCTATTTTTGTGATTTGAATACCCCATGTCACAATTCCCAATATTCTTCATCAATCACCTCAATTCCTCTTCCCAATTACCCCATTCACCATTCACATCAACCCACTCTTCCCCATAAACCCCACCTACCTTCATAAAATTCAAATTCATTTTCCCACCCATTCCCACCCAAATTGGCCGAACCTATCCCCTCCCCTCTCCCTATAAATACCCTTCCACTCTTCTTCATTTTCACACATCACAAACCCACATTCTTCCAACATAGCCGAACCAACTCTTCTCCCTCTCTTCCTTATTCTCTTCTTCTTCTTCTACTTTTCTTTTCTTTCTTGCTCGAGGACGAGCAAAATTTTAAGTTTGGTGTGGTAAAAGCCTAAGCTTTTTTTTTTTCCATCACCATCAATGGCACCTAAGGCCGGAGTATCCTCAAGAAAAGGGAAAGGGAAGACAAAAGCTTCCACCTCCGAGTCATGGGAGAAGGAGAGATTCATCTCCAAAAGCCATCAAGACCACTTCTATGATGTTGTGGCAAAGAAGAAGGTGATCCCCGAGGTCCCTTTCAAGCTCAAAAAGAATGAGTATCCGGAAATCCGACATGAAATTCAAAGAAGAGGGTGGGAAGTCATAACCAACCCCATGCAACAAGTTGGAATATTGATGGTTCAAGAGTTCTATGCCAATGCATGGATCACTAGGAATCATGATCAAAGTATAAACCCGAATCCAAAGAACTATCTCACAATGGTTCGGGGAAAATACTTAGATTTTAGTCCGGAAAATGTGAGGTTGGCGTTTCATTTACCTATGATGCAAGGAAATGAACGCCCCTACACTAGAAGGGTCAACTTTA
Organism: Arachis hypogaea; assembly: GCF_003086295.3. Classification (NCBI taxonomy): domain Eukaryota; kingdom Viridiplantae; phylum Streptophyta; class Magnoliopsida; order Fabales; family Fabaceae; genus Arachis; species Arachis hypogaea. Next base: position 34,957,462 of record NC_092039.1, on the reverse strand, counting down.
ATCAAAGGTTGGACCAAGTCCTTACGGACATATGTGTGGAAAGAGCCCAATGGAGAATAGACTCCAAAGGCAAGCCAGTCCAACTAAGAAGACTGGACCTCAAGCCTGTAGCTAGAGGATGGTTGGAGTTCATCCAAAGATCCATCATCCCTACAAGCAACCGATATGAAGTTACTATGGATCGGGCCATCATGATCCATAGCATCATGATTGGAGAGGAAGTGGAAGTTCATGAGGTCATCTCCAATGAACTCTACAAAATAGCCGACAAGTCCTCACCTATGGCACGGCTAGCTTTCCCTCACCTTATATGCCATCTATGTTACTCAGCTGGAGTTATCATAGATGGAGATGTCTCCATTGAAGAAGACAAGCCCATCACCAAGAAAAGGATGGAGCAAACAAGAGAAGTTCCTCACGGCCCTCAAGAAGAACATGAGGAAGTTCATCATCAACAAATGCCTCAAGGAATGCACTTTCCTCCCAACAACTATTGGGAGTAACTCAGTACCTCTTTAGAAGATTTGAGCCATAATGTTGAACAATTAAGGGTGGAACATCATGAGCACACCATCATTCTCCAAGAAATAAGAGAAGATCAAAGAGCAATGAGGGAGGAGCAACAAAGGCAAGGAAGGGACATAGAAGAGCTTAAGGACATTGTTGGTCCTTCAAGAAGAAGACGCCACTAAAGGTGGATTCATTCCTTGTTCTTTATTTCTTTCTGTTTTCGGTTTTTAAATGTTGTGTTTATTTATGTTTTGTGTCTCTACTTCATGATCATTAGTGTGTAACCATGCCTTAAAGCTATGAATAAAATCCATTTAATCCTTCACCTCTCTTAAATGAAAAATGTTTTAATTCAAAAGAACAAGAAGTACATGAGTTTCGAATTTATCCTTGAATTTAATTTAATTATATTGATGTGGTGGCAATACTTTTTGTTTTCTGAATGAATGCTTGAACAGTGCATATTTTTGATCTTGTTGTTTATGAGTGTTAAAATTGTTGGCTCTTGAAAGAATGATGAACAAAGAGAAATGTTATTGATGATCTGAAAAATCATGAAATTGATTCTTGAAGCAAGAAAAAGCAGTGAAAAAGGAAGCTTGCGAAAAAAAAAAGGTGGCGAAAAAAAATAGAAAGAAAAAGAAGGAGCAGTAGAAAAAGCCAATAGCCCTTAAAACCAAAAGGCAAGGGTAAAAAGGATCCAAGGCTTTGAGCATCAATGGATAGGAGGGCCCAAGGAAATAAAATCCAGGCCTAAGCGGCTAAATCAAGCTGTCCCTAACCATGTGCTTGTGTCATGAAGGTCCAAGTGAAAAGCATGAGACTAAGTGGTTAAAGTCGTGATCCAAGGCAAAAGAGTGTGCTTAAGAGCTCTGGACACCACTAACTGGGGACTCTAGCAAAGCTGAGTCACAATCTGAAAAGGTTCACCCAGTTATGTGTCTGTGGCATTGATGTATCCGGTGGTAATACTGGAAAACAAAGTGCTTAGGGCCACGGCCAAGACTCATAAGTAGCTGTGTTCAAGAATCAACATGCTTAACTAGGAAAGTCAATAACACTATCCGAAATTCTGAGTTCCCAGAGACGCCAATCACTCTGAACTTCAAAGGAAAAAGTGAGATGCCAAAACTATTCAGAAGCAAAAAGCTACAAGTCCCGCTCATCTAATTAAATTAATATTCATTGATATTCTGGAATTTATAGTATATTCTCTTCTTTTATCCTATTTGATTTTCAGTTGCTTGGGGACAAGCAACAATTTAAGTTTGGTGTTGTGATGAGCGGATAATTTATACGCTTTTTGGCATTGTTTTTAGGTAGTTTTTAGTAAGTTTGAGCTACTTTTAGGGATGTTTTCATTAGTTTTTATGTTAAATTCACATTTCTGGACTTTACTATGAGTTTGTGTGTTTTTCTGTGATTTCAGGTAAATTCTGACTGAAATTGAGGGATTTGAGCAAAACTCTGAAGAAGGCTGACAAAAGGACTGCTGATGCTGTTGGAATCTGACCTCCCTGCACTCGAAATGGATTTTCTGGAGCTACAGAACTCCAATTGGCGCGCTCTCAACGGCGTTGGAAAGTAGACATCCAGGGCTTTCCAGCAATATATAATAGTCTATACTTTATTCGAAGAATGACGACGTAACTTGGCGTTGAACGCCAAGTTCATGCTGCTGTCTGAAGTTAAACGCCAGAAAAACGTCATGATCCGGAGTTGAACGCCCAAAACACGTCATAACTCGGAGTTCAACTCCAAGAGAAGCCTCAGCTCGTGGATTGATCAAGCTCAGCCCAAGCATACACCAAGTGGGCCCCGGAAGTGGATTTATGCATCAAATACTTACTCATGTAAACCCTAGTAGCTAGTCTAGTATAAATAGGATAATTTACTATTGTATTAGACATCTTTGGTCTCAGTTTTGTTTTATTCTTCATCTTAGGAGATCATTGATCACGTTAGGGGGGGCTGGCCATTCGGCCACGCCTGAACCTTTTACTTATGTATTTTCAACGGTGGAGTTTCTGCACACCATAGATTAAGGGTGTGGAGCTCTGCTGTACCTCAAGTGTTAATGCAATTCTATTATCTTTTATTCAAATCTCTCTTATTCTTATTCCAAGATATTCATTCGTACCCAAGAACATAATGAATGTAATGATAAGTAACCCTCATTATCATTCTCACTTATGAACGCGCGTGATTGACAACCACTTCCGTTCTACATGCAACAGAGCTTGAATGCGTATCTCTTAGATTCTCCAACAGAATCTTCGTGGTATAAGCTAGATAGATGGCGGCATTTATGAGGATCCGGAAAGTCTCACCTTGTCTATGGTATTCCGAGTAGGATCCTGGGAATCCGGAAAGTCTAACCTTGTCTGTGGTATTCCGAGTAGGATTCCGGTAATGAATGACTGTGACGTGCTTCAAACTTGCAAGTGCTGGGCGTTAGTGACAGACGCAAAAGAATCAAGGGATTCTATTCCAGTAGGAGCGGGAACCAACCAGTGATTAGCCGTACTGTGACAGAGTGCGTGAGCATTAGTTTTCACTGCGAGGATGGGATGTAGCCATCAACCATGGGTGATGCCTCCAGACGATTAGCCGTGCGAGTGACAGCCACATAGGATCATTTTCCCGAGAGGATTGAAAGTAGCCACCGCTGATGGTGAACCCCTAAATAAAGCTTGCCATGGAAAGGAGTAAGAAGGATTGAGTAGAAGCAGTGGGAGAGCAGGCGTCCTTGAGCCATACAGTATCTCCATATGCTTATCTGAAATTCCTACCAATGAATCTGCATAAGTATTCTATCCCTTTTTATAATCTATTCTCTTATTTCTATTTTCAAAAACCCATAAACCAATTTAATCTGCCTAACTGAGATTTACAAGGTGACCATAGCTTGCTTCATACCAACAATCTCTGTGGGATCGACCCTTACTCACGTAAGGTTTATTACTTGGACGACCCAGTACACTTGCTGGTTAGTTGAACGGAGTTGTGATAACAACTGGTGCCACAATAATGATTTCATACAAATACAAAAGAATAGTGATCACAATTTCGTCCACCAAAGGGCTATTGGCTTTTTCTGCTTGCTTTTTCTTTTTCTTTCTTTCTCTTTTTTTAGCCATTTTTTTCTTTTTCACTGCTTTTTCTTGCTTCAATAATCAATTTCATGATTTTTCAGATTATCAATAATATTTCTCTTTGTTCATCATTCTTTCAAGAGCCAACAATTTTAACATTCATAAATTTCACTATAAAAAATATGCACTGTTCAAGCATTCATTCAGAAAACAAAAAGTATTGCCACCACACCAAAATAATTAAACTAATTTCAAGATAAAATTTGAAATCCAAGTACTTCTTGTTCTTTTATAATTAGGCACATTTTTCATTTAAGAGAGGTGAAGGATTTATGGAATTATTCATAGCTTTAAGACATAGATACTAGACACTAATGATCATGTAATTAAGACACAAACATAGACAAACATAAAGCATCAAATTTGAAAAACAGAAAAATAAGAACAAGAAAATCAAAGAACGGGTCCACCTTAGTGATGGTGGCTAGTTCTTCCACTTGAAGATCCAATGGAATGCTTGAGCTCCTTTATGTCTCTTCCTTGCCTTTGTTGCTCCTCCCTCATGGCTCTTTGATCTTCTCTAATCTCATGGAGAATGATGGAGTGCTTTTGGTGCTCTACCCTTAGTTGGTCCATGTTGTAACTCAAGCCTTCTAAAGAGGTGTTGAGTTGCTCCTAATAGTTGTGTGGAGGAAAATGCATCCCTTGAGGCATCTCAGGGATTTCTTTATGAGGAATTTCCTCATGCTCTTGTTGAGGTCCATGAGTTGGCTCTCTTGTTTGCTCCATCCTTTTCTTAGTGATGGGCTTGTCCTCTTTAATAAGGATGTCTCCTTCTATATCAATCCTAGCCAAATTGCATAGGTGACAAATGAGATGAGGAAAAGCTAACCTTGCCAAAGTGGAGGACTTGTCAGCCACCTTGTAGAGTTCTAGAGGTATGATCTCATGAACTTCCACTTCCTCCTCAATCATGATACTATGGATCATGATGGCCCGATCCACAGTTACTTCGGATCGGTTGCTAGTAGGAATGATGGAGCATTGGATGAACTCCAACCATCTTCTAGCCACAAGCTTAAGGTCCGGTCATCTCAATTGAACCGGCTTGCCTCTTGAGTCTCTTTTCCATTGAGCTCTTTCTACACATATGTCCATGAGTTCTTGGTCCAACCTTTGATCAAAGTTGACCCTTCTAGTGTAGGGGCGTGCATTTTCTTGCATCATTGGCAAGTTGAACACTAACCTTATATTTTTTGGACTGAAATCTAAGTATTCTCCCGAACCATTGTAAGCCAATTCTTTGGATTCGGGTTCATACTTTGATCATGGTTCCTAGTGATCCATGCATTGGCATAGAACTCTTGAACCATTAAGATTCTGACTTGTTGAATGGGGTTGGTGAGAACTTCCCAACCTCTTCTTCGGATCTCATGTCAGATCTCCGAATACCATTCTTCTTGAGCATGAAAGGAATCTCAGGGATCACTTTCTTCTTGATCACAACTTCATAGAAGTGGTCTTGATGGACCTTTGAGATGAATCTCTCCACCTTCCATGACTCGGAGGTGGAAGCTGTTGCCTTCCCTTTCCTCTTTCTAGAGGTTTCTCCGGCCTTAGGTGCCATAAATGGTTATGGAAAAACAAAAAGCAATGCTTTTACCACACCAAACTTAAAAGGTTTGCTTGTCCTCGAGCAAAAGAAGAAAGAAAGAAGGGGAAGAAGAAGAAAATGGAGGAGATGGAGGGAGAGATAGGTTCGGCCAAGGGGGTAGGAGAGTGGTTGTAATGTGTGAAAATGAAGGAGTGAAGAGGGGTATTTATAGGGAAAGAGAGGGAGAGTGGCCGAATGGAATTGGGTGCGTTTGGGTGGGAAAAGTGTTTGGATTTGAAAGTGGGGTGGGTGGGGTTTTTGGGAAAGAGGAATGGAGGTGATTAGTAAAGAGAATATAGGGAAGAGAATAGGATTTGATAGGTGAGTGGTGTTTTGGGTAGAGTGTTATAGAGATGTGTGAGGGGGAGAGAGAGAGGTGGGGTAGGTGGAGATTCTGTGGGGTTCACAGATCCTGAGGGGTCAAGGACTTCTCATCCCTGCTCTATTTAGGCGTGCAAAAATGCCCTTAGAGTGCAATTCTGGCGTTTAATGCCAGACTACTGCCTGTTTCTGGCATTAAACGCCAGCTTTTATACCTTTTCTGGCGTTTAACGCCAAGCTGTAGCCTGTTTCTGGCGTTAAACGCCAGTCTGGTGCCCATTTATGGCGTTAAACACCCAGAATGGTGCCAGACTGGGCGTTTAACGCCCATCCTACTACCCTTACTGGCGTTTTAAACGCCAGTAAGTTCTTCCTCCAGGGTGTGCTATTTTTAATGCTATCTTTGAATTTGCTTTGATTTTTGCAGTTGTTTTTGTGACTCCACATGATCATCAACCTAAAGAAAACATGAAATAATAATGGATAATGGAAATTTAACATAGATAAATAAAAAAATGGTTGCCTCCCAATAAGCGCTTGTTTAATGTCAATAGCTTGACAGTGGGCTCTCATGGAGCCTCACAGATAATCAGAGCATGGTTGTGGCCTCTCAATACCAAACTTAGAGTTTGGTTGTGGCCTCCCAATACAAAACTTAGAGTTTAAATGCGGGGGCTTTGTTTGACTCTGTATTGAGAGAAGCTTTTCATGCTTCTTCTCCATGTGTGCAGAAGGAGAACATTGAGTCTTGAATACAAGGTAGTCATCATTCAATTAAAGGACCAACTCTCCTCTGTCAACATCAATCACAAATTTTTCTGTGACTAAGAAAGGTCTGCCAAGGATGATGGATTCATCCTTATCCTTTCCAATATCTAGGATTATAAAATCAGCAGGGATGTAAAGGCCTTCAACCTTCACTAGCACGTCCTCTACTAGTCCATAAGCCTGTTTCATTGATTTGTCTGCCATCTCTAGTGAGATTCTTGCATCTTGTACCTCAAAGAGTGGTATGAGGTTAATACCTGATCCTAGGTCACACAGAGCCTTCTCAAAGGTCATGGTGCCTATGGTACAGGGTATTAAGAATTTACCAGGATCTTGTTTCTTTTGAGGTAAAGTTTGCTGAACCCAGGTATTCAATTCATTAATGAGCAATGGAGGTTCATTCTCCCAAGTCTCATTACCAAATAGCTTGGTATTCAGCTTCATGATTGCTCCTAAATACTAGCCAACTTGCCCTTCAATAATGTCTTCATCTTCTTCAGAAGATGGATAGTCATCAGAGCTCATGAATGGTAAAAGGAAGGTCAAAGGAATCTCTATGGTCTCTATATGAGCCTCAGATTCCTTTGGTTTCTCATTGGAGTACTCCTTAATGGCCAGTGGACATTCCCTGAGGTCTTCCTTACTGGGAATCACTACCTTTTCATTCTCTCCAGGTTCGGCCATCTTGGTCACAGTTATGGCCTTGCACTCTCTTTTGGGATTCTCTTATGTATTGCTTGGGAAAGTGTTAGGAGGAGTTTCAGTAACCCTTTTATTCAGCTGACCCACTTGTGCCTCCAAGTTTCTGATGGAGGACTTTGTTTCATTCATGAAACTGAGAGTGGCCTTAGATAGATCAGAGACTATATTTGCTAAGTTAGACGGGTTCTGCTCAAAATTCTCTGTCGGTTGCTGAGAGGATGATGGAAAAGGCTTGCCATTGCTAAACCTGTTTCTTCCACTATTATTATTGTTAAAGCCTTGTTAAGACTTTTGTTGATCCTTCCATGAGAAATTTGGATGATTTCTCCATGAGGGATTATAGGTGTTTTCATAGGCTTCACCCATGTAATTCACCTCTGCCATTGCAGGGTTCTCAGGATCATAAGCTTCTTCTTCAGAAGATGCTTCTTTAGTACTGCGCTTCTTCTTCAGAAGATGCTTCTTTAGTACTGCTGGATGTATTTTGTAATCCATTTAGATTCTGAGAAATTATATTGACTTGATGAGTCAATATTTTGTTCTGAGCCAATGGCATTCATAGTATCAATCTCAAGAACTTCTTTCTTCTGAGTTATCTCATTATTCACAGGATTTCTTTCAAAAGTGTACATGAACTGGTTATTTACAACCATTTCAATGAGTTCCTAAGCTTCTACAGATGTTTCTTTAGGTGAATAGATCCACCTGCAGAGTGGTCCAATGACATTTTAAACAATTCAGACAAACCATCATAGAATATATCCAGGATAGTCCATTTTGAAAGCATATCAGAAGGACACTTTTTGGTCAGTTGCTTGTATCTTTCTCAAGCTTCATAGAGGGATTCACCTTCTTTCTGCCTGAAGGTTTGAACATCCACTCTAAGCTTGCTCAGCTTTTGAGGAGGAAAGAATTTGGCCCAGAAAGCATTGACTAGCTTGTCCCAAGAATTCAGGCTTTCTCTAGGTTGAGAGTCCAACCATATCCTAGCGCTGTCTCTTACAGCAAAGGGGAAAAGTATAAGTATGTAGACCTCGGGATCAACTCCATTGGTCTTAACAATATCACAGATCTGCAAGAATTCAGTTAAGAATTGAAAAGGATCTTCTGATGGAAGTCCATGAAACTTGCAATTCTGTTGCATTAGAGAAACTAATTGAGGCTTAAGCTCAAAGTTGTTTGCTCCAATGGCAGGAATTGAGAAGCTTCTTCCATAGAAGTTGGAAGTTGGTGCAGTATAGTCACCAAGCATCTTCCTTGCATTTCTAGCATTGTTGTTGGGTTCAACTGCCATGTCTTCTTCTTTTTCGAAATTTTCTGTAAGGTCCTCTCCGGAGTGTTGTGCTTTAGCTTCTCTTAGCTTCCTCTTCAGAGTCCTTTCAGGTTCAGGATTAGCTTCAACAAGAATGTCCTTATCCTTGTTCCTACTCATATGAAAAAGAAGAGAACAAAGGAAGTAATGGAATCCTCTATGTCATAGTATAGAGATTCCTTTATGTGAGTATAAGAATAGAATAATAGAAGAATGAGAAGAGAGAGGAGATGAGTAATTCGAACAGAAAGAAGAGAGAGGGGTTCGAATTATGAGTAGAAGAGAAGTGTTAGCAATTAAATAAAATAAATAGAGAGAGATGAGAGAGAGAGAGAGTATTCAAATTTTAAGAAGAGGGAAAAGAAAAATATTTTTATTTTTATTTAACTAATTAAGTTAGTTTCAAAAATATTAAAAGAAATGAAATAAAATTAGAATTTAAAACAATTAGTTAATTAAAAATATTTTTAAAAAAATGGTTAGTGATTTTTGAAAATTAGAAGTGGAAAAGTAGTTAGGTGGTTTTGAAAAAGATAAGAAATAGTAAATTTTTAAAATTAAAACAAACAAGTCAAGTAGTTAGTTGAAAAAAATTTGAAAATAAATTTTGAAAAGATAAGAAGTTAGAAAAAGATTTTGAAATTAAAATTTTGAAAAGATATGATTGAAATTTATTTTGAAAAAGAATTGAAAAAGAAATTAAAAAGATTTGATTTTTAAAATTAAAGTTGGTGACTTGACTAACAAGAAACTAAAAGATATGATTCTAGAATTTAAAGATTGAACATTTCTTAACAAGAAAGTAACAAACTTGAAATTCTTGAATCAAAACATTAATTGTTAGTAAAGTTTTTGAAAATATGAAATAAAAATAAGAAAAAGATTTTGAAAAATTATTTTTAAAATTTTCAAAAACATTAAAAGAAAAATGAAAAATATTTTGAAAAATTTTAAGAATGAAATTCGAAAATCATAAAAAAATGAAAAAGAATTGATTTTGAAAAGATTTGAAAAGATAAAGTTTTTAAGTTGAAATTTTGACTTGACTAATAAGAAACAACTAAATTTTAAAAAATTTTGACTAAGTCAACTCAAAATTTCGAAAATTATGAGAAGAATAAGGAAAAGATTTTTTTTTTACTTTTGAATTTTTAATGAGGAGAGAGAAAATTAAAACAACAAAATGAAACAAAAATAAAAATTTAAGATCAAAACAAATAATGCATGCAAGAACACTTTGAATGTCAAGATGAACACCAAGAACACTTTGAAGATCATGATGAACATCAAGAACATATTTTTAAAAATTTTTAGGAAAAGAAAGACATGCAGGACACCAAACTTAAGAACTTTTATACTAGGGACACTAACCATTCGAAAATGCACCAGAAAAACAAGAAAAGACACAAAACAAGAAAAATTAAAGATCAAAAAAGAAAAATAATCAAGAACAACTTGAAGATCAAAGAAGAATACAATGCATGAATTTTCGAAAATCTAAGAAAAATTAAAAACATGCAGTTGACACCAAACTTAAAATTTGACACTAAACTTAAACAAGAAACACAAATTTTTTTTTTGGTTTTTATGATTTTATTAAAATATTTTTTTTAAAAAAAAAACTTTTTGAAAAGAAAATAAAGGTTGAAACAAGAAAGAAGGTTAACTAATCTAAGCAACAAGATGAACCGTCAGTTGTCCAAACTCGAATAATCCCCGGCAACGGCACCAAAAACTTAGTGCACAGAATTGTGATCACACTTTTCACAACTCCGATACAACTAACCAGCAAGTGTACTGGGTCGTCCAAGTAATAAAACCTTACGCAAGTAAGGGTCGATCCCACGGAGATTGCCAACTTGAAGCAAGCTGTGGTCATCCTGTAAATCTTAGTCAAGCGGATTCAATTGGTTATGAGTTTTGATAATTGAAAGATAAATAAAACATAAATTAAAATAAAGATACGTATGTAATTCATTGGTGGGAAATTTCAGATAAGCGTTTGGAAATGCTTTGTTGCTTCTGAACCTCTGCTTTCCTATTGTCTTCATCCAATCATGCGTGCTCCCTTCCATGGCAAGCTGTATGTTGGTGGATCACCATTGTTAATGGCTACCATCCGCCCTCTCAGTGAAAATGGTCCAGCTACGGTTTCTGTACGGCTAATCAACTGTCAGATTTCTCGTCTCGGATGAAAAATACCAGGCATAGCTACTGCACAGCTAATCATTTGTCGGTTCTCACTTGTGTCAGAATAGGATCTCTCTATCCTTTTGCACACTGTCATTGCGCCCAACAGTCGTGAGTTTGAAGCTCGTCACAGTCATCCCGTCCCAGATCCTACTCAGAATACCACAGACAAGGTTTAGACTTTTTGGATCACGGGAATGCTGCCAATTGGTTCTAGCCTATACCACGAAGGTTCTAATCTCACGGATTCAAATGCTCTGTTGTTAGAAGAGGCGAGTCAAATTCGTGGATCAGAGACCCAAGAGACTATACTCCAGCTGTCGTCCAATGACTACGTTGAACATTATGTAGACCGCTTGTGGTTGTCAGGCACACGGATCTTGGCTAAGCGAGTAACGAAGATAGTGGGAGATTGTCATGGGTCACCCCTTCATTCTGACTTAACCGAATAAAGTACGAAAGTATATCTTGGAGAAGAAGTAAGCGTGAATTGAAAGAGAAACAATAGTAATTGCATTAATTCATGAAGAACAGCAGAGCTCCGCACTTTAATCTATGAGGTGTAGAAACTCCACTGTTGAAAAATACATAAGAGAAAAAGGTCTAGGCATGGCCGAATAGCCAGCCTCCCAAATGTGAAAAATGGCATAAGATGATACGAATACAATAGTAAAAAGTGCTATTTATACTAAACTAGTTACTAAGGATTACAGAAAATAAGTAACTAAGTGCAGATAGTGCAGAAATCCACTTCCGGAGCCCACTTGGTGTGTGCTTGGCCTTAGCATTGAGCTTTACACGTGCATAGGCCTTTTCTAGAGTTAAACGCCAGCTTGGATGTCAGTTTGGGCATTTAACTCCAGTTCTAGTGCCAGTTTCGGCGTTTAACGCCAGAAAAGGGTCTCTGGCTGGCGTTTAAATGCCAGTTTGGGCCATCAAATCTCAGGCAAAGTATGAACTATTATGCATTGCTGGAAAGCCCAAGATGTTAGCTTTCTAGCCCAATTGAGAACGCACCAATTGGACTTCTGTATCTCCAGAAAAACGTGTTTGAGTGCAGGGAGGTCAGAATCCAATAGCATCTACAGTCCTTTCTCAGCCTCTGAATCAGATTTTTGCTCAGGTCCCTCAACTTCAACTAGAAAATACCTGAAATTACAAAAAAACACACAAACTCATAGTAAAGTCCAGAAATGTAATTTTTGCATAAAAACTAATAAAAATATAATAAAAAGTAACTAAAACATACTAAAAACTATGTAAAAACAATGCCAAAAAGCGTATAAATTATCCGCTCATCAATCATCATTATCATCGTTATAGTTATCGTCTTCTTCTTATATATATCGTCGTTATCGTTATCGTCATTATTGTTATTGTTATTGTTGAATTTTTGCAATGTTGATGATGATGTCTGATCCAAAATTGATTTTGGATGTGTTTCTATTCATGATTCAATCTTGTTTATGTGCTTATTTTCGAACTAAGTTTATGTGTCGCAATCATTATGTAATTTCGGTTCACTTTTGAGTTAATTATGCCGCAATTGTTATATAATTTCGATTCATTTATGAGTTAATTATATTGCAGTCCATTATGTAATTTCAGTTCATTTCTGAGTGGATTAAGGTGCATTTGGACTTGTTGTCCTGCACAATTCAATACTCTTTCTCCTCTTTCTGCTCATCTTGTACTGCTTCTTCTTCTTCTTTTTCATCTTTTTCTTCTTTATCTTCACCTTCTTATTTTATTTTCTCAAAATTCTTTTTGATTTATTCTCTTGAGAGGAATAAAACCAAGAAAAAAGAGAAGGATATATCAAGCAAAAAAGAAGAAGAAACATGTTAATGATGTTGTCTGATCTAAAATTGATTTTGGATGTGTTTTTGTTCATGATTCGGTCTTGTTTGTGTGCTTATTTTTTAACTAAGTTTATGTGTCATAATCATTATGTAATTTCGATTCATTTCTGTGTTAGTTGTGTCACAATTGTATTTCGGTTCATTTTTGAGTTAATTATGTTGCAACCGTTATATAATTTCAATTCATTTTTGAGCGAATTAAGATGCATTTGGGCTCGTTGTCCTGCACAATTCAAAACTCTTTCTCTTCACCTTCTACTACAATAACAGTAATAACATCAGCAACAAAAGAATGATAATGAGAAAAAAAATACGCGAAGAAGAAGAAGAATGAGAAGGAGAAGAAAAAGGCGAAGGAGAAGGAGGAGAAGGAGGAGGAGAAATGCGAAGAAGAAGATGATGACGACAACGACGATAACATAGCGCGTGAACGTAAAAGATTTGATTGGTATGCATGTGTAATCACGTTCTTTTTAATGAGAGTGGTTTTTGTCGGTGTTAGATCTATTTAGTTAGACTTAGATGACAATATTACTTAGATGTATCACAAATCTGTATAATAATATTAACACTGGGAGGTTCCAATCATTCTCCATGTCGAGGCTTGATCAGGATACAAGATTCACCTTGTTTGAATTTAAGAGCTCTCTTTGCGTGATGTATTTTGACCAGAGACTTACTACAATGTGGGTGATGGAAAGTTATGGAGTTGGAAAATCTTGGATCCTCACTTTTAATATTTCTATACCTTCCAGTATTGATCATCATTTATTTCGTCCACCTCGTATTAATTCTTCCACAATCCTATTTTAGTTACAAGATTGCATTGCCTACCATGATTGTGAAAATCAAGAATGTAAGATCTTTTAGATTCTTTGCTTTGATTATAAGTTAATACGTGTTCAGGAGGATATTTTTGTTATTTAGAGATAAGAGATAAAATGGTAATCTTATCATGTTCAAGGATATGAATACTAGAAGAATTATACTATGTCGGTTGTGGACATCAAGGAGAATAAGAGTTCGTCTCAAAAATAGTGGTGTTAAAATGATAGCAACACATAAGCCCCATTGGGTTAAGCAAGGACAGCAAGAAGGGTAAGAATGACCTTTAATTCGAATTTAATTTGTTAGAATTAAATTTGAATAGTTGTTAAGGTTGTCAAAAGATTTGATTTGGTTTTGTTTTTCTTAGTAGTATTTTAATTTAAATCAAATCTGATTTGATCTAATCTAATAAGATTACATATGATTTAAATTGGTTACCATATCTTTAGGATTTTAAATTTAAATCAAATATGATCTAATCCAATAAGATCAAATCTTATTTAAATTAGTTATCTTATCTTTAGGAGATTTAGATTAAGTTATCTTATCTTTTAGGCTAATCTATTAGGGGTCTATTTTAAACACTTTTGCGAGTCTTTCTAAACAACTTTCGATGAATAAAATTTTTTAGTTGCTTTATGCACGTTTTTATTGTGTGATTAAGTAAGGTGAGTGATTTGTTTTGCTTGTTGCATGAAGAAGATTGAAGGATCCAACACTAAGGTAATTCTATATGTTAGTCTCTTTTCACTTTCATTCCTATGATCTAGGCTATCAAGGACAGATTCTTTGAAAGTCTAGTAGAAAAAACCTTTCCTGTGGCCTAGATTGCTAAGAACAGATTTTTTGGAGGTCTAATAGAAAAACCCTTTTGGTGAACTAAGTTGCTAAGAACATATTTTTTAGAGATCTAGTAGAAAAAATTTTTATTTTTTATGTTTTTGCTGTGTCTTTTCTTGCCCCTTCCAATTTTGCCCATTGTCCTTTCTTATCTTTTTATCTTTCGTTCTAACTTTCTGTTCATCTGGTATCAGTTACCAGTCGTAGGTAAATTCTTATTTATTTACACGTTCTACGATTCTTGTTGAATCTCTTTAATTGTTTTTCTCTTCAGTTTCAGCAAATTTACTTTATAGAGTTAAAAAAAGAGTCGAAAAGAAAAAAAAAGGATTCCAAAAAAAGTCACAAAAAAAATCAATTATACAGTTTTCTATCTGTTTTTTCAAGCTTCTTCAATAAAAAGAATCATAAATTTTTCAGCTTTGTTTTAACTTTCCAAAATTACTTTGGATTCTAATTAGGATTCAAATTTTTTTAGTTTCTATCACCTTAGTGTCACTCATTATTTTCTTTCCTTTGTCACATACTTTGATTGTATTCTTATCAAGTTGAAAGTCGCTGTCATTCAAATTATCTTTGTTTGGTGTCTCAATTTTTTATTTTTTGAAGTGCAACTTATTAAAGCAATCAAAGAATAAAAAAAAGAGTGGTGAGTTCAAAAGAGGATAAAAGCCACAAATAGTGCAAATACGTGTTATAGATGTGAGAAGAACATTGTGAGGTCTACTTTTATCCTTTTTTCATGTTTTCAAATCAAAAACAATGAGGATGAAGGATTGTGATAGTGATGATAAAGGAATTTTATATGTGAGAAAGAATTTTAGGTTGTAAATTTCTGTATTTAAAGGGAGGAATGATCCTAAATCTTATTTTGAATGAAAAATAAATGTAGAGTCAATGTTTGCACATTACATCCTTTCAGAGAAAAAGAAGGTTCGACTTGTAGAAGCCAAATTTTCTGACGATGTTCGTATATGGTGGAATGAGTTAGGAAGATCTAGAAGAAGATATAGAAAAATACTAATTTGCAGCTGGAAAAAGATGAAGAAAATCATGATAAACCAATTGTGCCATCATCATACCACATGAGGAACTGGTTTGTGCCATCATCATATCACAACGAATTTTTTAAAAAATATTGTATGTTGCAACAAGGTTCACAATCAATGAAGGAGTACCACAAGGAGTTTCTGTATTTGATAGACAAGGCTAATATTAAAAGAAGTCTTGAGGTTCTTTTGGGACAATTTTTGTTTGGATTAAACAAAAAAATTGCAAATAAGGTTAAACTTCACCATTATACAACGATAAAGGATTTAGTCTATTCGGCTATTGAAGTGGAGAAGCAGCATCAATTTATGGCAACTTGATTTTCTTTGGACTCCAATTCTATACAGGGTTCTAAAGGAGAAAAATGTAAGGATAAGACAAAATTCAAAATTTCTAATTTCATGAAGAATATTATAGATCGACATAAGAAGACAAGTTCTTCTATGCATCTCTTTATTTCTTCTTCAAAGTCAGACAGGAAAGAATTTGTTGATATACTGTAGATGGAGATGTCTCCTTAAAGGATTCAAAAGTGCAGAATTTCGCAATTGGGTCCTTGGAATATGAGCAATTTGAAAAACAGGAGAAAAAAAACTAAGAAAAAGAATGAGTGTTTGAGTCAAAAGAATCATTATTTGATTAAAAGCGAAAGTTGAAAGAAAAGAGGAGAATAGTGAGAGAGAGGAGTTAATGAGCGAAAAAAAATTGAGAGCAATAAACACAATTGTGAGAGAGACCAAAATTCTAGCTTAGACAAGAATGGGTTAATATCATTAAATTTTAAAGAGTCTTTAATTTCTCATATATCTAACTATGAAATTCTAAGTACTTTTGTGTCAATTTTTCAAGATTTTACAGATTCACAGATTCACATGTGAATTATGGAGGCATTAATATGGATGGAAATGAAGAAAGACAACTAATTTCAAATTTTGAACACGGTAATGAGAACATGATTGCTAATATGCATTGTCTGTAGGGTATGATTTATCACAATTTTTACTCTTAAATTCTTACTATTTGATTATATGAAGAATTTTTATTTAACTAAATCTGATTTTTGTTCTATATTTGTTGCTTGTGAGAATATTAATTTAAAATGTCAAAGTGGAAAAAAAAATGTCAAATATGTTATCTATATATTTTTGTTGGCTTCATAGATATAGGAGTGTTGATGAACTTTATTCTGATTTTATTGCATGTAAAAAAATTAAATCTCAAGCTTTCTTGAATATATTATACACTCCTTTATTTATTCCTACTCATACATGGATGGATATTTATATGGATTTTCTACTTGGTTTGTCTAGAGTTAGAAAACATAAATATATCATTAATTTTTCTGTGGATAGATTTCATATGATGATATTTTTAATTACAAATCAAAATATTAAAGATTTCACACATATTGTTGAGTTATTTTCAAAAGAGTTTGTTTTTGTTCTAATTTATGCTAGTTGTTTGGATGAGCATATCTTGCATACTAAGCCTGTTTCAAATAATTCTGTGTGAGACATGGAACATCCTCATAATTCTGATATTTCTAACTCTGTTCTGTATTATTCTTTTAATCTCTGAATGTTTTTAAGTCTTTGACAATTTTAGAATTATTATTTTTGTCCCTGAGTAATGGTGTTATTTTAGATAGTAAAAGTAAGGTTGAAAAGATTGAATTTATACGCACATGAGGGATATAGCCATAATTCAGTGGATAAAAGAAGAACCATCAAATTATGGTATTTAATCTCAGTAATTGGATTTGAATTCTTTGGAAGGAAGAAGAGCTTCTTATTCAGAGAAAAACAACACTTGTTGCTGGAAAAGATGGTTCATTCCAAGTGTTGGGATTATCAAGGACAATTCTAGCAAGAATAATTTTCTTGGTAGACATTATGGTTCAATTGTGTTTAATGTATCTAATTTTTCTACTTTTGATATATATGTAGATTCGAGGACGAATCTTGTTGAAGGAGAGAATGATACGTGTTTAGGAGGACATTTTTGTCATTTTAGGGATAAAGAACAAATGGTAATCTTGTCATATTCAAGTATCTGACTACTAGAAAAATTATACTATATCGATCTTGGACATCGAAGAGACAAAGAATTCATCTCAAAAACAGTGGTGCTGAAATGACGGCAACTCATAAGACCCATTGGGTTAAGCGAGGACAACAAGAAGTTCAAGAATGACCTTCAAGTTCATTGGGAATTCAAGTTCATTGGGAAGATATAAATTTGAATTTAGTTTGGTAGAATTAAATTTAAATTGTTGTTAGGGTTATCGAAAGATTTGATTTGGTTTTGCTTTAGTTAGTAGTATATTTAGGTGTTTTAAAGTTAAATCAAATATGATTTAAATTGGTTAACATATCTTTAATATTTTAAATTTAAATCAAATTTGATATAATCCAATAAAATCAAATTTGATTTAAATTAGTTATCTTATTTTTAGGAGATTTAGATTAAGTTATCTTATCTTATTTTTAGACTAATCTGTTAGAAATCTATTTAAACACTTTTGTGAGTCTTTCTAAACCATTTTTGATGAATTTTTTTTTTAGTTGCTTTATGTATGTTTTTATCGTGTAATTAAGTGAGGTGAATGATTTATTTCACTTATTGCACGAAGAAGATTGAAAGATCCAATACTAAAATAATTTTTTGTGTTAGTCTCTTTTTAAAATTTTATCCCTCTCATTTAAGTTGTTAATGACAAATTTTTTAAAAATCTAATAAAAAAAACTTTTTCTATGATCTAAGTTACTAAAAATAGATATTTTTAAAAATCTAATAAAAAAAATTCATCTATCTTTTTATATTTTTGCTGCGTCTTTTCTTATCTCTTTCAATTTCGTTCGTGTCCTTTCTTTTCCTTTAATCGTTCCTTCTAATTTTCTTATCATAAGTTTCACGCAATTCGCCGTGTTCCTAGTCTTATTCCATTCAAGGATCTTATCATTCGAGATAATGTTCAGGTGTAGCATATTTACTCACCGTATCAATCAAACACAGGTTCCAGTAGTGTTTCTTAGTTTTAGGGGAAAAAAATAATTTCATTTCAATATTTAAAAAAAATACAGTCAATATTATTATATTAGTCAACTTTAAAATTTAAATTTATAATTTAAAATTTATAATTAATAATTTATAATTTAGGATTTAAAATTTAAAATAATTAATTGATTGATATTAGTTGAAAAAAATTAATTATCTAATATTACTTATATTTTTCTATCAATAGGAAATTTATGCTTGATCATTTTAATTCACCTTATAATGCTCACTTCCTATTTCGCTACTTGGTTATTGACTCTAGCTAGCTACTCAATAGTGATTGAGAGAGGTTGTTAGCAAACTCTCTTTTTTCTAAATTGTTATAATTTGAAATACAATTTAAACTAATTTAATTTGTAAATTTATTTTTTTTCGGTTTAAATTATATTGGTTTAGTCGTCTTTTACAAAATAAAATTTTAAATTTTTAATATTAAAAAATAAAGAACTAATTTAAGTTCACAAAATGATTAAAAAAAGTAATTCAATGCTTTTACGAAAGCATATTTCTAATAATAATTAATCAACAAAATAACTAAACATATTATAGTAAAATAATTAAATTTATTTATATTAATATAAATAAATCAAATTTATTTATATTAGTCTAATAAAAAAAATGTTAAAATGCGAAATATGTATTTTCATACAAAGTAATTGATTGATAGCTGATTTTATAACATGATTATATATTGGTACATTATCCTTTTGCTTAAATTATTATTAGAGGGCTATGAGATTATACGCAAAATTATGATACATACATAGGATTTTTTTTTTCTGCCAAGTTAGTTTTTGCCTTATTAAATTATACTAATTCAAAAATATTCGATAATCAATGAAATTTAGCTCAAATATGTCCAAACTTTTCATATATCTATTTAGTTGAATGAGTAACATTAACATATAATTATATAGGAAAAGTATAGGATATCAATATATTATCTACTAATTTATTGTTAGTAATAATTAATTATTTAACACTTTACGAACTTGAATATTTAACTTCACAATTATTATCTAATAATCAGCCATATTGCACCTTGCACGTAATAATATTTCTTTGTTTTCCTTTTCCAAAATATAACGTATTTAGAATCATGCGCACACATACATGCCAAAACATATATAGGTGAAAAGAGACCCATTATCGAGGAGGTGAAGCTAGCTATAATAATATAATAATAAATAAATTAAAGAATTTTAATGTGTCTTAGCTTAGCTTATATAAAATCTGAAAGCTAAGGGCTTTCCTCTTATTCATCCTTTTCATCTTCACTTCATGAGAGCTTTAGGTCTAGGTTGCGTGCCACGTTCTCGTTGGTGATTTGTAATCCTTGTTTAAACCAAAAGAAAAAAAATTAAACCATACTCACAATTATTTTTAACACCATAGCTTAACCACGTTTCATTAATTTATGGGTCACATTCACGATTTTGTATAATGTTCATTGTATGTATGAATCCCAAATAATCAAAATAGTAAATTTCACAGTGCTGTGCTAAACAAACAACTTACAATAAACAATGCACAATTCACAATATATGAAAGTATAAGATCCTGCAGTGAAAACTTAATACAGAGACAATCATTAAGCGAAAACTAAACTTGACATTAGTGTCTATACCCATTATTTTGTTAACTAAATAAGTATTTTTATCATCTCCAAATATTTTCCTCCTCTCAGATTGCCATATATCTGACATGAAAACATTGTAACTGTAAATCTAAATGTTGATCTAACTGACAATGAGATTCCTCTGTGCATTGTTGTAGGGAATGAAGACTCTTTAGATAACATTATAAAGACCCTTTAGATGAAGAACATTATATTTTCCAGATCAGAATGCAGCTTGTAGAAGTCCATATCATTCGAATTTGAAGTAGCTGAAGAAACGGATGAAGAAGCCAAAGGTGATGATGAAGAAGATGTAGCTGAATACGGAGATTGCATCCCAATCTTTGCTTCATAGTATTGTCGTCCTCTGTATGCAGCAAGGTCAGCATAGTACACCGGAGGGACTAAAGACACAGGTTTCGTGCACCGCGCAAACGTAAAGCACATGTCATATATCAGTTCCTGGAGTTTATCTGACGTGAAATCGTGCTCATCCCACAAGACATGGTAATGAGTGGGCTTGCTTGTTCCCAGGCTTCCATGGTGACTAACCAGATAAAAGTCAAACTCAAAGGGGTGGATGATGACTGTATCCACTACTGTTCCAGGCAACACATTGCCGCGAGTAGCAGACGTCGTCTCATTATCAGGAGGAGAAGGGAAGAGTCGAGTCTGGTGTCGCTTTTGTGCCACAATAAGAGTAATGGTTGGGGAGTAATTTGCACGTTCAAAGGTCCTCTTCAAATCCTGAAGCTCTTCACCAAGAACCATCTGAAATTGACTTTCACTGACCCCATCACGGAAGATAACAATCTTTTCAGGCTTGGCTCCATTCAGCCTTTCATAACATGAAACAAGCTCAAGGCAAACTTCTCCAAAGTTCAAAATCTTCTCAGTTCGATGCTCTTGAGCGCAAACTCGAGCAGCATAGCGGTTTGCAGCCGGCCAATTAACAGTGGCAACCACAGCAGCCATTGATGGACTATTTGCATCTCTGGAAGCCGGATGATTTACATCAGCCCCGATAAACATAACATGACCATCGCCCTCAAAGTGAGGAAGCCTATTAATAAGCTCCACATTGCTGCCTCCAATTTTCGCATTGATCTTGAGAGCAAGATTAGTAAGATATTGATCTTTTGCAGAATTAGTATTACCCGACAAGCAGCACTGTGTCACAATGCCGACCTTGGTCTCAGCAATCCACTTGAGGCACTTGTAACCTGGATCTTTGTAGGCCATTACACACAGAAGAAATTGCAGCCGGCATCTACATTTTCTGAAAACCTCATCATTAATCTTTTCAAGTAAGTCAGAAAGCTGATTATAGTTGCCAAGTTTCAACATGTCTGTTTTTTCTATCCAAACTGGCTCCTTCATGATGATGCCAAATTTATCGTACTTCTCAATAAGCTTAGAAATGAATCTTTGACCGCTAAAGATACATTTACTGCGGAAGGTGAAATCAAGAATGCCCCAACACTCAACTGGCTTACCTTCAAACATTGACTTCTCAACTAAATTCCATTGGCACTTCTCTGGAGTCAATGCCATCTTGATAGTCCTGCCACTTGGATCGCTAAGCTTCAGTTTTGGGGGTCCAAGTACACGGCCAGTCACTGTTGTCATAGCATTGCTGACATTCATTTCAAAAT
This sequence comes from Arachis hypogaea, assembly GCF_003086295.3. Lineage (NCBI taxonomy): Eukaryota > Viridiplantae > Streptophyta > Magnoliopsida > Fabales > Fabaceae > Arachis > Arachis hypogaea. The sequence goes on along the minus strand of NC_092039.1, from coordinate 34,936,000 downwards.
TTTCAACGATACCACCCCTGTGAAATAAGATTTTATTAGTTGTTTGTGCCCGGTAAATTGGGAAAATAAAGCGACAATCATAAAGATATATTAAAGATAGCATGACATTTTGGAATGTAAGCATTTGTTTTAAGTTATAGCAGTCCTTCAAGAGGCCCCCTCATATTAAGTTAATTTGACTTTATAAAAGCAAAAAGCACAGGTTCTTTAAGAATCCAACTTCTTGAAGAATGCATAGCAAGAAGGAAGACAGTAGTAAATGAAGAGCAAAACACCCATTATATCAACAGTAAGATTCGATATTTATATCAACAAAACTAAGCAAATATTTATGTATATGAAAATGAAAGCAGGTAAGTAGTCATCCCATGGATCCTAGACCACTGAATGGAACCTGAACTAATAATCACATAAAGAATAGTGAAAAGTCTCAAAGGATATGTGCATTTTCTATACCATTCAACTCATATCTAGCAAGATAATATTGATCATGCATAAAAAAAAATTATAGAAGCACAAGTTTTAATATATAATTAACAGACAAAGCGAGATTACAGTCCATTATGCATGGACTTTTCAAAATTGATAATTCAACCCAAAAAAATAGTTTGATGGCACTTTCATTTTTCAGCATGCAAATCAAAACGCATTATCATCTCCCTAAGAATCTCACAAAAGCAAACCCTTGTACCAGTGAAGTTAAGGCTTAAAGCTATTAAAGACATGCTAATGGTTACAAATACAATGCAGCATTGTCACTCGATACTTAAAATCAACAAGAGGTTAAATTATGTAAACCAAACAATTCAAGTTTCAACAAACAGCATAATCATGAAATCATAGTCCACTTACCCACAGGGTCCACATCTTGAATTCACCATATCCTGTATTGCAGCTTGCCTCACTCTCGGTGGAGGCAGGCACATATCTTTCAAATTCTTCGCAGCATCCTTACTCAAATACTCTTTGGGATACCTCTGACCCTCAACCAAGACACAAAGTTCCATTGGCACATAGTTGGTCTTGTTACCTCCAAAATCCAATGCAGGGATGTCCTTGTACCTGATATCAATCTGATACCTATCGTGGAAGTAGCCAACAAGGTTAAGCTGCCCAGTGGGGTTCCCCTGTGCATCCACGGTAGGGAAAGTGATTTGTCGCGTGTCCTTGCCAGTTAATCGAGCAACTGTGTACTTCTGTTTGGTCCTCCGGTGGGTGACATGAACCTTCAAACCAATTAGCACATTTTCAACATGTTTTCTGTACCTTCCGAATTCGCGCAAATTGAAACCGGTAATCTGTTGATGAAGGAAATCCAGCACTGGCATTTTTTTCTTGAAAGACAAAACCGAATAATCCAAGCACAATGACAGTCCTTGACGGGTTGGTTTGAGACTATGCTGAAACCCTCCAACAGCAATCACACCAGGCTGAAGATTCGTCTCTCTAAATTTCGGGTTCATTGGGTAGAAGCAGCGACCAACCGGAACAGTACATTTTGTTGGATTCTCCTTGAAGACCACATCGACACCCTGCAAGATCACTCTGGGGATTGACAATGCCCTGCCTCTGATGTAATCCTCCAACCTACTCATCTCAAGAATGTTGACTAGAGTCAACGTCACGTTGAATCCTGTGGGCCTCTCGTCCTCTCCCTTGGACACTTCCACCACAAAAGCCTCTTCGGGCAAACTAACCTTGCTAAAAATGTTCTTCTCACCATCGTAGGCAGTCATCTCTAGCGGCAGCTCCGGATGGTCAAGGAACAACTTGTCACGGATCAATGACAGTTCGGTCTTTGATATCCTCCTCGGTGGACGGCCTGGTTGTGGCGGCGATTGGGGACTCACATCGACATTGTAGTGCATGATCCTGCTCTCTGGGTTGAATTTCACTGGAAAATGGTTCACCTGAAGAGTCTTGATCCTAACCGCCACCGTGCCACCGGCGTCGGGCCTCTGAATGGGTGAGATCGTTTCATTGGAGTCTGAAGACGTTCCAATCGTTCCCATTCCGGCAACCGGAACAACTGCATATAATACCAACATAACTTGGTTACTTGAAGATGAATGTAGATTAAATTATTTTAAAATTATTTACTAAAATCACCTTTTTGAGTGGGAGGAGGAGGGTTTGACAGAGGGGAAACGAGACTTGGAGGTGCGGTTCCGCTGCCGGTTGCGGTTGATGTGCCCCCGGAGATGGTGTTCTGCTGCCTTGGCTGCCACTGTGGTGGTGGTGGCTGCGGATAAAATCCTCTGCCGGCGGTGCCTCTTCCTCCGCCACTGTCAGCCGGTTGCCGTGGGGGTTGGGAAAAGTTTCTTCCTCTTGCTCTTCCTCTCATGCGGCCTCCTCTTCCGTCGCCTCTGGCGTTACCACCACCACGTCTCTGATTATAACCGCCTCTGTCCATGTTGTGGTGGTGTTCAAATTGGAGAAATGGGGAGCGAAATGAAAACACTTAAAACAATAAAAGTTTATAAAACAAAACTAAGCAACGTCCAAAGTTCAACCTACACTCTCACTACTCGGTTTGGATCGTGGAAATGAGAGTCGGTATATAGTGCAGGGGAAATGACGGGAATGTCCCCCGTGAGAGTGACATGGAAGAAAATTCCAGAAGGTTCGATGTGAACTAGAGGTGTTAGAGTGAAAGAGCGAGGAAATGACGGACTTATTGAAGGAGGTTTTCACTTTTCAGCAATGAGTGGGGGAGCGAATGGAAAATGAGGGATGACCACTTTGTCAGTTGTCACCACTCCTCAGTCCTCCCTTCTCCATCTCAAACCGACACCATCACGTTCCTGCGATTCAAACTTTCCCATCTTTTCTTTCTTAATTGATTAATTTATTATTTAAAAAAATATGAGTAAATAATAAAAATATTAAATAACGTGAATAATAAATATATTAAATATTTATTTTATTATTAATGATTATTTTAATATTAAAATTTAAATAAATAATTTAAAAATATAATATATTTTTATTTAATTAATAATTATTTATATTGTTTAAAATAGTTATTGTTTATCTAATATTTTCTTATTTATTTTTAGTCTTCATTGATTGACTTTCTCTTGTCATTTACCACCGGTTACTACAATTACAATGAGGTCAAAGTAAATGACAAATTAATTTCGTAACCCTTGGATGTATGATGGAGGTCAAAGTAATCAAAGAAGTGCAATAGGAAAAAACGCGGCAATTCTTTCCCTCTTTTGGTTTTCTGGGAGAACGCGGCAACTAAAGGTACCCGTTGCTATAAGCAGATAAGTTGGGCCAGGCCCAAAGTCTCTGAGGCCTTCTCAGAAATGAGAGTTGCAAATGTATTGGAGACTGTACTGGGCTCTTTTAATTAAATAAACACTCAGAAAATTTATTTTCCAAAATGCCCATAAATTTAAAGTTGTGCCAAAATACAAAGGGTCTATTTCACATGAACCGCCCATCAAATAGATTTCAACTCCACTTTACAGAGGCGCCCTTGAAATGGCACGTCTGATGCAGCCCCCCACCAATGAATTTGACCAACTTCGTATTACCGACCAAAAAAAAAAAAACTTCGTATTGGAATTTTTTTAAAATTTCTTAACCCAAAAATTATTTATATTAAATTATTAAAAAAATATTTAAATGCAGATATAAATTATAATTGGAAGAATCTCAATTTGTATTTTTTCGATTTTTTTTAACTAAAAACTTTTTGTATTTTTAGGTGACTGAATTGTAATTTTTCTGATAGAAAAAGAATTATTGATGCAGCTTTGATATATTAAGGATCGAAATATGAAGGCACTATTTATATTTGAGATGGCACCTATTAAATTCTAAAACTCAAATGAAAAATAATATTTAAATTTTAAAAGATAATATATCTAAAATCCAAAAAATAATTATCTAAAGTTCAAAAGATAATATCTGATTTTATTCTCATTTAATTCTAATTCAAAGGTAACTATGACTTATTCAATTTAGCATTTATAACAATAAATGAGATTACCTTTATATAAGTCATTTAATTTAAAATAGTATCATTTGTGATTGTAATTAATATATGTATTACCCACAAATAAATTAGAAAATTAAATAATTTGCTAACAATCTCCCACTTGGACTATACATATATTCTTTCTTGAGATAATCACAATTTATAAACTTTATGGGCGCATCTGAATACTATTTTCCTTATTATTTTAACAATCTAATCTGTCTCATATATTAGATATGAAACTACCGCAATTTTTATCACATTAAGTGCTGACGGATCCAAAAAACAAGAATTAGGATGTAGAGCACGAAAAATAGATGTTACAATGGTTAAATAGTCTAGCGTGTGTATTAACAAATGCACATGTCGACAACTATCAACTATCCGACCAGTACATAAACTAGTACGTTGGTAAATTCAGTGATCACCTACGACTATCTAAGCATGCTGAGCAAAAGTAACAACTATAGTGAGAGCAACCACCTCAATAAAAACAACCACCTCAGCCTCGACAAGAACAACCACAATATCCACAACTATATGCATATCCACCGTATCCAAACCTACCACATTCACAACCATATTCATACTCACCACAATATTTATACCCATAATAATAATAATAATAATAATAATAATAATAATAATAATAATAATAATAATAATAACAAAATTATTTGAATTCAAGAAATTTTGATGCATATATGGCATAAAGATTCAAGGTATGCATAAATAATAGCTATTTAAATGGATATTGACCCGATAGTGTGTCAATAACATTTGTCACATCTCTCTCAATCGATATATCATCTTCTTTCACATCTTCAGTTGGACTAACAATTTGATAATTACCTTTAAATTTATCGCTTTTAGTATTATAACCCATCCACTTTATGTTGGGTTCTGAAAAATCAGCATATTTAATTTTCTCGAGTTCACATATAATTCGATAAGAGAGGCTTCTGCTCTAATTTGATGGTAGGTCGAAAGCATTCCTTGCATACTGCATGTCCAAAATATTTTACTCTCACTAACACTTGATGATTTACACTTTAAAAAAGTACACTCTAAATTCTTCGTATCAAAAGAGGAACAACAATAAGACATGATTCTCACATAAAAAATTCATGTCCTCATATGTATCATATAAAATTTAACTATTATAATATATTTTTAAACTAATATAACCCTCCATTTAATACACTCGATACATTTAGCCACAAATTTTTTCACTCAACATATATAGAATAAACTACTAAATAATTTTCAAAATCTAAAACGAAGAATAATTGTGTTATTCACTTCTACTCTCTCTACATGTATTTTCAGCATAACACTAGAATTCTTTTATAGTTAATTTTATATTTTTTTATTCGTGTCAGTACAAAATGTCAATATTGTTTTAACCAATTTTAACTTTTAAATTCGTATAACAGGCAAAACATCACTATCATTTTCTATTTTTTATTAAAAAAAAAGACATTCACAAAACGGTGTTACCATTTTCAAATTGTAAAATTTTAAAATAATTATTTAATTATAAAACAGTGCTCCCATTTTGATTTTAAATGATTAAAAAATTTTAGACGCTACAACACGGCGGTGCCATTTTGTGTGTTCCAACATATTAAAGCTTTTTTTCATAGTATTGTATAACTCACGCATAGAAAAATAATGAAAAAAAATCACTCATCCCCCTGCAATATTAAAAAAAACTCAACCGTATGTTGAATTCTTTTATATTTTTTAATTTTCTTTTTGTATGAATATTTATTTCACTTTAGGGTAAATTACCAAAAGTGATTTTTAATTATCAACACACTAATAGAAGTATCTTCTAAATTTATTAATGATAAAAATACTTTTGAAATATTTTAAAATACAACAATAATACTAAAATATTTAAATGACAAATAATTTTATATTTAGTAAGTCATTTGTGCATTTGATACAAAATTTTGTAAAAATATTTAAATATATATTTAAAAATTGCATAAAAAAATAGCCAAAATTTGATCTTTTGATTTTTTTAAATATTTTTAGTCATTTACATAAAAATGCAAAACATATCTATTTAGTGTAAAACTATCAAACTTTAAGAATAAAAATATCTTTTTTATTTTATTTTATTTTATTTTGTAAAATTGTATCAAAATTTAATATTACAATTTTTTGAAATATATATTTAACGGCTAAATACTTTTGTCGCATTTAAAAAAAAATTGTAGGTATTTTTATCATAATAATTTTGGAGATATTTTTCAACAAATTAAAAATTTCAGCCGATTGGAATATAAAGTAATTTGCAGGGCTTAAGCCCATACACAACACAAAAGATTCTCCCCAACTTGATGAATAGGCTAGTTTTGACACTATGTTCTTCTTCCTCGTCCATCTAGCGTGAAACTTCGTCGAAAACCAATTATATGTCATGGCAACCAACATATACACTTGACCAGTATTGGTGGCTATGATTCTTGATCGAACTTTTGAACAATTCAATCAATAATTTTCGTAATTCTAAATTCTTTATTAGAATAAGTGATTTTTCGATTGCCAATACTTCCACCATAATTCTTTTTTTTTGCTATCTTTTGACTAGTGTTGAAAGTGAGTCAAGCCAACTCGAACTCTATTCGTTAATAGTTCGATAAACTAAGCTCGTGAGCTGGTGAGCCAAGTTTGAACATGAAATTGAGCTCATAAATTAAATGAGCTGAGTTTGAGTTTTTATTAGCTCGTGAGCTGGCTTGATTATATATATATATATATATATATATATATATATATATTAATGATCTTAATTATTTAAAATTTTATATTTATTTATTATATATAATTTTGACGTAGGACATAAATAAAAAAAATTATATTTATTGATAGATAAACAATATATAAAATTGTTCTTTTTAAATATTTTTTAAAATATATAAGTAATAATTTATTGATATAAAATTATAGATTTTGTATTTATGTTTCTATTATTTGAGCCAGCTCGTGAGCTTGAGGCAGCTCGTGAGCTTTCGGTTAGCCGAGTTTGAGCTTAAAAAATAGGCTCGATTATTAATGAGTCGAACCGTGAGGCAAGCTCAATTTTGGTGAGTCGAGCTTGAGCTTAGTCTAACTCGACTCAACTCGACTCACTTTTAACCATATCTCCGACCACCAAATTTGTAATTCCTTCTTATTTAAATTTTTAATTTTTGTTTAATTATTTTGTGAGTTAACTATTAAATTAGTACCCGAATTAGACGCTAACAAAAATGTCTCTGAACATGTTTTTAACAAAACGGTTTTTGAATTATTTGAAAATGTGACAAAAATAAGCAATAAATATTATATCTTTTGTAAGTGATAAAAAATTTCGTATTTAGCAAGTGATTTATTAATTTGATCCGAATTTTTGTGAAAATATTTTAATAAATATTTAGAAAGTCTAAAAAATTATTTGGAGCAAAATTTAATTTCTAAATTTTTTATTATTTTTCAAAAAAATTTAATCATTCACGATAATTTTTTTTTAAATTCACTTTACATAAAATTGTCAAAATTTAAAGATAATTTTTTTTAATGCTATTTATAAAAAATTACATTAAAATATTATCTATAAAATCTTTTTTTAAAATATATATTTAATATCTATTTTTTGTCGCATTTTTAAATATCTCAAAAACTTATTTATCGTAATATCTTTTAAAATTATTTTTGTCATTATTATGAACTTTTAGATACTATTCTAATAGTTTACTCTTATTTTGTTGAAATTAGTTTTAAGAAAGTTTGTTTTGATGATAGTTAACTGTGGATTTGGTTCTTTACTTGAAATATTAGTTGTTTAGTTTTTACTTTTTAACTATCTAAATCTCCCATATAAGATAACCCACCTTGTTTACTATCTCTTGAGCTCATTCTTTTCTGATTGATTTTTTTTTTTTTTTTTTTGGCAGTGGTCTTTTAACAACCAATTCACAAATGAAGTTAATTCCCGGTGGGAATATACTCCACGTGTTCTAAACCTTTTCTCAAACTATCTCAATCTGCATGCCACAATTTAACTCTTCCTTTCTCATTTTAGATAAATGAACATCACTCTCTCCTTTTCAATGTGATCTCGGCGTCTCTCTTTTTCACCTACTCCATCTCTAAATTTTTGTTCTTATTGATTGGTTATGTAAAGTGGTTTTAAGGTAAATTCTATACTTATTATACATAGAAAAAAAAAAGTCATAAAAAGATAATAGAGTAAACTATTATTTATATTTACAAAAATATAAAAATAATGTTGTATCTATAAAAGATAAGTTTTAATAGATAAAATTATCTAAAATTAAAAAATTATCTAAAATTCTCAAACTATTCATTCTAACTTGACCTAGCTCTAAACTCGCTCCCAACTACAATTCTAATCTTATCTCACCTCACCTCAATTTCTAACCATTTAGAATGTGTTTAGTTTAGTCTTTGGACCATGAAAAATATGTTCAAATGTATGCTTTAATTTTTGGTTTGGTTATTTTTAATTTTTTTTTCCTTTGGACGCACATGATTTCAAATTTTGAACTCACGTTTATGTAAAGTTAAAAATTTTAACTTATACGTTTACACTTCTCTAGTTGAAATAAGTAATAAAAAATTATAATTCAAAATTTTTGCTTTTTTATTTTATCAATCTTATCCTTTATTCTCTTCTTTACAAAGAGGCACAAATAATAATTTACTTTAAAAATTATTAATCTACTATAAAGAATAAATTTAATAAAAAAATAATCATAAAATAATAATAGAATTATAAATAATAAAAAATTATAATCTAAAATAGTATTAAAATAAATATATTAAAAAATTAAATTTTTTTATATTTTTAATAAAAAAATTTTAATTTATAAAATAAACATATGTCTTTTTTGAACATAAAATAAATAAATTTTTTATAAGAGGTATAGTTTAACGCAATTACAAAACAACTTCCTATACATATAAGTTGCAATTACCATGTTTTGGAATTATACGCTGAAAATTCGTAATTCAAATACTTTTAGAAACAATCAACCTATTAACTAGATTAGGCAACTCAATAATTCTTGCACCACGCATATATCACTTAGGAATATTGTTTGCTTTTATTTTTTTACAAATTTAAAATTTTTTTATATCATTTCAAGTAAATGTCTTATTAATATTTGGAGCACATATTTATTCTCGTTACATGTATATAAACTATAGAATACTTAATATTTTAACAAAAACAAACAATACAAATAATACTCTGTAGAGTACATAAAAAATATTTAAATTAAGATCAATTTTAAATAATTTAAATATATAAAAGTTCAAATCATTTGACAAAGCATTTTACGTAAATATCTTGCGGTACATATCAATTCTCTTTCCACATATGTTAATAATAGAATACTTTAACTATTTGTTTCATAATAAATAATAATCATAAAATTAATTAAAATAATAAATACTTAGGATTTAAACAAAAAGCTAACAATACGAATAATACTCTAAAATACACAACAAAATATTTTAACTAATATCAATTTCAAATAATTTCAATATGTGAAGAAAACTTCTAATATGTTCACAAAGTATTTTGGATAAATGGCTTACGATTATTTTAGATATAATACTCTATCACATAAGGCATTATGACACCTAAAAAAAATACATATAAATATAAAAAAATAATGTTATAATTAGGAGTATGTAAAAAGAGGTAACAAAACAATAATTGCTCACACTCGAAACGTTACAGATGAACAACGTAGGATATAAAAATAAATACAGAGAATTCAGAGTAGATACATAAGTAGTACTAGTCTCGACTTGCGAATACAAGACCGGCTAAACAATATTATAATATCAGAGTATACAAAATACATTCTGTTTCTCCAAAGTACAACTTCTAAGAGGGATATACAATATTCAAAAGCGGAAAAAAGTACTACACAAAGCAAAATAAACGCAAATGTAAAGTCTTCGCTATCCAAGAGAATCCGACACACTCACCGAGGTACGTCACATCTTTGAAAAATCAACAATTTTCGCAACGGGTGAGAACCCAAAGATTCCTAGTAAGGTAACAGTTTCAAATATAAACTATGTAAAACTATATAAACTTACTAGCCAATTCTAGTGACGGGAGGACTTCTGCCGGTAAAGAATTTCACAAAAATAATCACGTTGTAAGTATAGTTTCTAAACCAACAGAGAATCCTTTCATACAAAAACTTGTTTGTCACTAAAGCAAACCCAATAAAATTTATAACCAAAGTATTCAAACATCGGGTCATCTCTCAAGAAATTGCAGGGAGGTGTATTTATTATTGGTTATGGAAACATGTATATTTTTTGGTTTTTGAAATAGGGAACAGGAAAATAAACTGCCAATAAAGTAAACTAATTATCATGAAAATCATTGCAAGGTATAAGAACTGGAAATCCCATCCTAGTTATCCTTATCAGGTGTGATGAAAATTGTTTATGCTCCCACTTACTTAACCCTTACTAAATAAAGAAAAGTCAAGTGGACTAATCAATTTGATTCCTCAAGTCCTAGTCAACTCCTATGGAAAGACTAGCTTTAGAGGGATCTAAATCAATCAGCAAATTCCAATTTTCAATCAACAGCTGAGTTTGATAACTCAAGTGTCACCAATTACTCAACCAAAGCAAAGGGAGAAAAAATCCAAATTATTTATATCATAAATAGAAGAAAGAAATCATAAATCTGAAATACCTCAACTTGAATTAAATAAAGAAAATCAAATCTAACATGGAGTTCATAAATCAAATTGGGAAAATAAACAAACTAAAGTCATAGAATAGATAAAAGTAAAAGAGAAACTAAATTAAAGGAACATTGAACCTGGAATTGAAAAGAAGTAAACCTAACTTAAGAGAAATCCTAAATCCTAAAACCTAAGAGAGAGGAGAGAGCCTCTCTCTCTAGAAAAACTACATCTAAAACCTAAAATTGTGTGAATGTCAGTTGTATGATGAATGGATGCATTTTCCCACTTTATAGCCTCTAATCTGTATTTTCTGGGCCGAAAAATGGGTTAAAAACAGCCCAGAAATTGCCCCCAGCGATTTCTGATACGTCCAGCACGCGGCAAAGTCACGCGTGAGCGTCGTCTATGCGTGAGCGTGGATTGGATTTTTGCCAGGTCACACGTGTGCGTGATCCACGCGTGCGCGTCTTCTATTTTCGAGGCAGCTTTGACAAATTATATATCGTTGCGAAGCCCGGATGTTAGCTTTCCAACGCAACTGGAACCGCCTCATTTGGACCTCTGTAGCTCAAGTTATGATCGATTTAGTGCGAGAGGGTCAGGCTGGACAGCTCAGCAATTCCTTCAATTTCTTGTATTCCTTCCACTTTTGCATGCTTTCTTTCCATCCTCTAAGCCATTCTTACCCTGTAATCCCTCTAATCACTTAACGCATATATCAAGGCATCGAATGGTAATAAGAGATGATTAAAATACACAAATTAAAGACTCTAGGAAGCAAGTTTTTAATTATAGAACAAATTCTGAGAAGGAATTGTAAAATCATGCAAATAGTATGAATAAGTGTGCAAAGGCTTGATAAAAACCACTCAAATAGCACAAGATAAACCATAAAATAGTGATTTATCACCTAGTCTCCAAACTCACAAGATCAAGCCTAAGGTTCTCTCTAATCCCAACAGGGTCCATATGCTAAATTCTCAGTTATATCAATAATCTCTGTTCTTCTCAATATATCCTAGCATCTTTATATTCAACATCACAGTTTCTCAGTATCAGTATTTAGCTCGGTAATATCAATCATAATTAATAATCAATACGGGTTAATTTGCTAAGTTTACCATACTTTGAACTACCACAGAATTCATTTATTCCCATAGTCTCAAGTCTAAATGGTGAAAATCATACACAAACAATAAGCATCACAAAGCAAACATGTAAGAACCGGGATTTTTCACGAAAAGCCATTTTAATAAAATAATTTTTAGTGTCCGGAGTAGATTCAAAATTTAGAAGTTTTAATTTGAAAATATAAATGTGAAATTTGATTTCAGTGAATTTTTCTGAGTTAAAAAATGTATATTTTTTCGAAAAGTTCCTGTGAAAATGCATACTGACGCTTAAGCTGGCAGTACTGGCTCTAGTTTGTCCAGTACTGCATATTTTGGAAAATAAGATTTTAAAAATTGATTTATTATTTTGAAAGGATAAAAATAATTTAGAATCGAAAACCGGACACTAATCTTAAAGGTTGTTAAAAACGCTAACGGTTAGACTGGACCCAAACCGGACCCAAGGTCCAATATATATAAGCTCATTAAATGAGCTTTTCATCTCATTTGCTCCCCAAAATAAGAGAGATGTGCTGATAAGAAGAGAGAAGAGAGGAGTGGGGGTTTCATTATTTACCTCCACCTTTCGGGAGTCATAACTTGAGCTACAGACCTCCGATTGACGAGCCGTTTATGGCCACGCGAAGCTCTCAACGAGCTCTTCGTTTCTATCTAAGAAAATCTGGTAAGATCTCTCAATTCAAGCTCCATTTTCCAGCCCTAGAAGTTATGCATGTTTGGGTTTAGTTTTTGAGTAGATTTTATGATTTTGCTTGTTTAGGTAATCTCTAATAGTGGGTAATTATTGGATTTTACCCCTAATCTCGTTGGGTAAGGTAAGGTTTCACTAAACTCTTGCGTTTAGTTGTTTTGTGTATCTTAGATTTTGATTTTGATATATATATGATGTTAGTTGAGCTTTGGTGGCTTGTTGGTGAGTCTTGGAAGCTTATTTGGATTTAAAGTGGTGGTTTGTGCATATTGAAAATTGGCCAAGATATAGTTTCGGTTTCCTTTATGTAATATGTAATGTTTCTGGACACTTAGGCTAGTTGATCCTAAGATAGGATTGAATGTTGTTGGCGTATGAATAATTATATGTGAATGGACGTTATTTTTTGGTTGTATTGGTTATTGTGGTTGATGATGATTGTTGAGAATTATTGGTGTTGATGAGTATTTATGGTGGTTAGTTATATTAATGAATAATGAGGATATGAGAATTTCAGGTAATAATTAAGTTAATGTAAAATGTTTGTGGTGGTTTGGAATAAATGATATTATGATTGATAATGATTATGGGTATTGATGATGATGAACTGATGATAATGTGTCTATTTGGAGGGAAGTTTGGGAATATGTAATGTTGATGATTGATGGAAATGGTGAGTGGTATTATTGATGTTAATGAGGTTCATGGAAATTGAGAAATATGAATTAGGATGGATTTACACTCGTTGAATGGTTTAGAAGGTCGTGTGATTGAGAAAATGGTTGAAGCAATGTTTGGTAGGAATTTTGGGTTGCTTTGGTATGGTTGAAAAGTGATTGAGTTGGTTTTTGGTTTGAGAGTTGGCAAAATTGAGTTTTTCGTATTTTTGGTAAAAATGGATTTTTAGTGAACTTTGACGGAGTATAACTTGAGCCTCAGTTTTCAAAATTTATTGAAATTTATTTAGAATTAAAGTTCATTGAAAAATCTTCAAATTGATATAAAGTTTGTGAAATTTGGATTTTTGTAGAGGAAGTTAGATCATTCAAGGTTTGGTGTTAAAAATATGAAATTATGCAAAGTTGCAGAATTTTGGGATTTCTGGTATGTGCGCACGCACACCCCTGCGAATTTTTAAACTTGTGGGCACGCACAGCTTTCTGCGTACGCACACGCAGGGGAAGGCTTCCTGTTTGTAGCGCTAGCACAGCTTGTGCGCGTACATACCCAATGAGGATTTACAACCTGCGCATGTACAGCCCTGTGTGCATGCACAGCCCTGTGCGCACGCACACGTTGGGAAGGGCTGTCTTTTGAGGGCGCTAGCTGTAACACCCTAATTAGCCCAAGCCTTACATCGCATCGTAAAGTAAAGGTTAATCAGAGATTACGACAGTTCTAAGCTCGTACATAATATATATATATATATATATATATATATATATATATATATATATATAATCTAGAAGTCCGATGAAAGACATAGCTCAAAAATAGGATTTCAAAGCGCAAAATGTACTAACGAAGCTACTAGTTTAAGACACAAGAAACAGATAAGATATAACAAAAGATAAGTATATAATATCATAGGAAACTAGTCACGACTCGCGGAGTTTAAGCCGGCTAGCCATATACAGGTATACAGAACCATACAGTGAAAATAACTTATACAAGTTTTGTTCTCTCATATACATACCTCTAGGCAAAATAAAATACAAAAGGAGAGATGTATAAACAAAATAAACCAAAAAGACTCCAAAAGAATCCAAGATCCCCCGCTTCTGTCACCATCCAAAGCAACTCACCGAGGTGGGTTGCAACCTGCATCTGAAAAACAAAACAAAAATATGATATGAGAACCAGAGGTTCTCAGTATGGTAACAGTGCCCAGTGATGTAAGATATAAGACCCCGGGACGCCAAAGGCAATCCTAAGCTCCATATCCATCACAAGATTTCATTACTTAAGCATTCTAAAACAGATAAACATAAATGTACCAACATTAACTTGAATAAACTGGGTTATCTATCTTAGGGGATTTCTATTCTAGCCAAACACTGTTGTCCCACAGCCTTCACCAACCGATCCTCCATGCGATCTCATCGCCACCGCCTTCCAAACCTCCTCAATCCTAGTAGAAAACACAGGTAATATACAATGCAAATAAAGCACAGGTAGAAGCATACAAGGCAAATAATTCAGATAGCAAGTAAGCATGTTATTCAATTAGGCAAGCCATTACAAGTAAACAAAGCATACAAACAGATAGAGAATGCAAATGATGAATGCCTGCTCTACTGGCTGTAATATCACATTGTCGGTTCAACTGCCAACCCGACACATCTCCATGGAGACGCCGCCCTTCGGAATTCTCATATGGGAACCCTCGAGATATAGTACTCGGATCATTGTCTAGGTACCGGCACCTGCACGCTCTATAATTCCGAAGGGATGTGAGCGGGATACTCTTGCCACAGACCTCACATCTCAATGCAAGCAGGATTAACCGCCATCTTTACGCTGCCACCGCTACCTCGACAGGCGAGATTAACCACTGTCCCTGCCGAGCGCATAGCGTCTCATAATCTCAGCAAAAACATTATTTCAGTGGTTTTCAAAAAGCATTTTCAGTATACAGAGATCCATCATCTCAATTTGAGTCCTCGACTCATCTCAACCACTGTCCTTTCACAATTCAGTTTCCGAACATCAACAAATCATAATTTCTCATCTCATATATCCATCACCCTTCATATGACATCAAACCATCCTCAGTCCACCAGAAACCTAGGCCTCCATTTTCTAATACTCAAAACCAAGCCCAAAAGTCTTAAAGTGGTGTTATAGAAGCTTACAACCTTGTTGGGAAGGTAGAATAGTTGAAAACAAGTAAATTTGAGAAAAAGGACGTGTGCGGCCGCACAGGGATCTGTGCGTGCGCACGCCCAGGAAATTTTAAAATGTGTGCGTACGCACAGGGGTGTGTGTACGCACAGGTGGCAAAACTTACAGAATCTGTTCACTCGCACAACCTGTGCCAGTGTCCCTAACAGAATGGCCTTCCCAACGTGTGCGTCCGCACAGGTTGAAATTCTTCCTTAGATATGTGCGCGCACAAGCTGTGCTAGCGCGGCAAACAGAATGCACTTCCCTGCCTGTTAATGTGCACAGGTGTGTGCATCCGCACAGATCAAAATTTTCGCAGGTTGTGCATTCGCACAAGACTGTGCGTACACACATATCAGAAATCACAAAATTCTGTAACTTTACAGAATTTTGGATTTTTAATACCAACTTTGAATGATCATAACTTCCTCTACAAAATTCTAAATTTCACAAGCTTTATATAGATTTAAAGGGTTTTCAAAGTTCTTTAATTCTAGATAAGTTCCATCAATTTTTGAAAACCGAGGCAAAAGTTATGATCGAACAAAGTTCACCAAAAACTCAATTTTACCAAACTTCACAATTTACACAATTTCTTACCATACACATTCCAAATCATACCAAACCATTCAAAACTCCATCTTTCATCAAAATTAACCTGTCGTGCCCTAATACACCAACATTACCACATTTCCCTTCACATTTCATCATCTTCAACATCAACACCAATATATCACACTTTTATAACCATAATGCCAAATCATCAAATTCAACATCACTTACGTCATCATTATTGCTTTTCAAGTTATACAATCAATCACCATTATCATATTACCATCATTCATCATACTCAAACCCAACAATCATTAAATCATTATAAATCACCACATAGCATCATTTAACAACTCAACAACCATTTAAATTCAAACATATCCTATGGGTCACTAGCCTAAGTATCCATGAATATTATATACTACATAGAGGAAACCAAAATCATACCTTGGCCGACTCCTTATATGTACCAAATCTCCAAATTAGCACAAACAAGCTTCCAACCACAGTCCAAGCTTTCAATTCCACTCCAATAATCACAATTAAGTCCCAAAAGCTCCCAAAGCCACAATAATCAACCTAGGGTTCTAATTAAACATAAATTCACAAGGGTTTACTGGCTCTTACCTTTTCTAATAGATTTGGATATTAAAACTCAAGGCTAAGCAAGGATTAGAGCAAACCTAAACATCCAAAATCACAAAAACTCACTTATTCAAAAGCCCTAAATATCCAAAATTTTCAAGAGAGGAACTGGGAATATTTCAAATTTTTCTTACTATTTTCTTACATGGGTTTTGTAGGGCTAATCACAAGGAACGCATAGCTGCTGACGGCACACAAATCGGAGCACCGTAGCTCGATATATCGCAAGTTGAAGTGGGGAGTGAATAGTGTTTTCTCTTCTCCTCTCCCTCTTTTCTTATTTCTAATGTGTGTGTGTGTTATGAGTGTTGTGTGTTGAGTTGGTTCACTTAATGAACCCTTTTATATGTTGGGCTTGGGCCCAACTTGGGCCCAGTTCAACCTGTTAGCGTTTTTAACCCGTTTGGCTCAACTTCGGGCAAAACCCTTAAAATTAACATCTGGTTTTTCATTTCTAGTATTTTTCTAAGGTTTTTGACTGTTTCAACATTTTCTTGCATAGTACCGGGCTGACTTGAACCGGTTCAACCGGTTCAACTGCCGATTTGCGATTTTTCATAGTTTTCGCAGAAAACACATTTTTTGACTCAGAAAGACCCATTGAGTCCAAAAATGATATTTAAAACCTCATATTCTCGCTCTAACTTTTTGGAATCAAATTTGGGCAATATAATCACTTAATTAATCGGTTGATTAGTTACGGTTCTTACACTAGCACAGCTTGTGCGGGCGGACAGACTTGTGAACTTTTATACCTGTGCGTACGCACACCCCTATGCATACGCACACTTTCTAAAATCTCCTGGGCGTGTGCACGCATAACCCTGTGCGTACGCACACGTCCTGTTTCTCAAACTTAAACTTTGTTTTCAACTATTTCACCTTTCCAAAAAGCTTGTAAGCTTCTGTAACCCCATTTTAAGACTCTTGTACTTATTTTCGGGCATTGGAACATGGGAACAGTTTTAGGAGAATTTATTTGTTTTTTCTTGGAAAAGTTAGCAAATGGATGTTTAGGTTTCTGGTGTACTGAGGATGGGTTTGGTAGAGTGAAAAAGAAGAATGGTACTGAAAATTGAGAAAATGATGAACCAATGAGTCTGGAATGGAATTATGAATTGATGATGGTTGTGATGAGTCAAGGACTCAAAGAGGAATGATGATCTTGATGAATGTTGAGAGTGTGCGGGGCCTATATCCCCGGCATAGTAGATTTTTCTACTGCATGACCTGTTGTTGTTGAGAGTGTGCGGAGCCTATATCCCCGGCATAACAGATTTTTTTGCTGCATGACTAAGTGTTATTGAGAGTGTGCAGAGCCTATATCTTCGGTGTGGCAGATTTCTCTGCTACATGATTTGTTGTGGTTATTTCCTTCTCTGCTGTAGGAAGTGTGCGGGGCCTATATCCCTAGCGTAGTAGACTCCCTACTACATGAGTGTGCAGGGCACTATATCTCTGACATAGTAGATTCGCTTGTGCATAAGTGTGCATGGAACTATATCTCTGGCGTGGCAGAAAAGGCTACATCCAGGAGGATGTGTCGGGTTGGCATTTATGGACCGACAAGTGATATCACGAGCCAATAGGACAGGCATTCATCATATGCATCTTTTAAGTGCTTGTTTGCTTTGATTACTTGAGTTTGCATAATTGTATAATATTCCTACTTGCTTCATGAATTAATTTTGATATATGATTATTATCTGTGTATTACTTGTTTGCATTAATTGTGATTGTATGGTGATGAGGAGGTTAGGTAGGTGGTGGCGATGGGATCGCACGGAGGTTAGGTTGGCGAAGGTTGTGGGATACAGCAGTGTGATTAGTATTAGTTAGAATTCCCCTAAGTTTAGATAACCCGGTTTATAGTTTAAGTTCTTTATTTATTTATTTCATTTAAGCTTGAATATCCGTATGCGATGTGAAGTTCTAGGATTGCTTTCGGCGTCCCGGGGCCTTACATCTTACATATTGGGTACTGTTACCATACTGAGAACCTCCGGTTCTCATTCCATACTTTGTTGTTATTTTTCATATGCAGGTCATAATTCACCTCGGTGAAATTACGGACATAGTGGCAGAGCGGAGTATGGTTTCCTCCTGGTTTATTTCTGTTTTATCTTGTTGTAGGTCTTTTTCTCACCCTTTCTGTTTTAGACTTTATGGCCTTAGAGGCTTACATGAGAGATATGTTGTATAAACTGTTTTATTCTCAAAGACTTTGTATTTTTTCTGTTTGGGGTAGTCGGCCTAAACTCCGCAGGCAGTGGCTAGATATATATATACTTTGTTGATCTATTAATTAATACCTTGTATTTAATGAGCTTTATTGCAAGGTTGTGTATATTATGTTTTGTATCCTTTCGTGCCAAATGCGTTTAGTTACCGTGTGCGAACGCTTCACATATGTAATTCCGCATTATGCGATTTTGAGCTTTAATCCTTCATCAGTCTTCTAGAATATATTATTTCCTTCTATATAATATGTATAAGCCTTAGAATTGTTGTAACCTCTGATTAACCTTTGCCTTTCCACCTTGTAACCAGAGCGATATAGGGTTATCAATACGAAGGAGAGTGATTTCCACCTTCCCTTAATTTAGGGGGATTAATATGAAGAAGTGTGCATTTCCACCTTCCCCACATCTATATCACAACAAGAGAGGGAATCTTTCATCCTTGACTTGTATATCCGTGAGTTGGATAAAACTGCCGTCCTCACAATATCAATTATAATCACAACATAAGAGAGGAAATCCTTCATTCTCAACTTGTCTATCACAGCAAAGAAGGAATTCTTCATCCTCAACTTACCTAATTGTGAGTGGGACAACACCATCGTCCCCATCGTGGATAGAACAAAACCACCATCACCACAACAACATAGCAACCACAAACAAGTGGAATGGAACCTCCGTCCTTGCTGCGTGCAAGTGCCAAACCAAATACGCAAGCAAGACGAAACCCTTTACCTTTCCACGCAATCCGGACACACCCAAACTTTGCCACTTCAGTCATTCATACCACAATTTGTCATAATTATCAACATAAATTAGTTTCATAAGTTATTATATTCTTTAACCCAACTCTTTATTAAGTAATCAATTTCATTTTCTTGTGAGTGAGATAACACCACCATCCTCACCGTGGACGGGACAAAACTACCATCCCTGCATAGTAGTTTATGCTATGAGCAAGCAAGATGACATCATCGTCCTTTCTCAAAACAATTATCAAATCAACACGCAAGGAAGATAACACCCATACCTTGCCTTGCAAGCGAGACAAACCTCCGACCTTGCCAATCCAGCCATTCAGGCCATAATCATTCATACTTATTGACTTAAATTAGTTTTTATAAGTTATTAAATTCATTAACCTAATTTTACTTTCAATTCATTAATTCCATTATCTCGTGAGCGGGATAATATCACTGTCCTCACCGCGGGTGAGACGAAACCACCATCCTCGCATAGTAGTTCACGCATTGAACAAACGGGATAACACCACCATCTTTGTCAAGCAATAAATCAATATCACATCTTAAACAATTTACAATTCCATCCAGTCTTGAAAAATTCAACCTAACATAACCTCATTCATTTATTAGCTACTTCAATCTCATTATTTCGTGAGCGGGATGAGACCACCATCTTCACCGCGGGTGAAGCAAACCTCCATCCTCACAATAGAGCAGAGACACTAAAAATTATCCATTGTGTATTGTGTTTAGATACAATGTACGAGATGCTAATGTAATATCTTGTATTATGTTTGGATAGACATGGATAAGACTAAAATATTATTCAAAATAACTAAAATAGCCATGTGATTCCAAATTTTTTGCATTAAGTATAAACTAATATAATAGAGAATGGGAGTACGTGGGAGTATAAGAGATTACAAGAAGAATTGGTCTATGAACCAACAAGGTAAAAATAGTATTAAAGTAAAGAAATTAAGAATAAACAAAGTAATCATAAGTAGAAGAGTGAATTAAGCTTCCATTGAGTAAACCTACAGTATGCCATAGAGAAGAGAATGAATAATAAGAAGGAAGAAATTATCAAGCCAAGTAAGAAATTCTGCAAGAAGAAGAGAGTACCTAAAAAAAGAGAGAAAGAAGAAGAACGCAGAGATAGAGAATTGAAAGGGCAGGGAGAAGAAAGTATTTTTTTGAGAACGATGATGCATAGAAGAAGCTCAAATTAGGGAAAATAAAAAGGGGGTAACAGTAGAATAATAACAAATATCTATAGATAAAAAGAAAAAAATTATAAAAAAATTTGTGTCCACCTTTCCAAATGTGGACACAAAAATGAAAAACTATGCTGGAGACATTGTGTCCAATGTCCATGTCTCTCTGTTCAAACACCTTTAGATATTTACTGTTCATGTCTCTGTATCCTGTCTACAAAAACAAACGCTGTCCAAGTATTTATCCAGAAATTAATCAATTTATTTTATTATATCCCTCCCCAATGTATTCAAGGCTTATCAATTAGATATTTGACTCCTTACAGAGGTTAAAAGGGGTTATAAACATGTTGGAAAGATTAAATAGTTCAAAAATAGCATTTTGGCAAAAACTGGGTAGTTGTGTGTACGCGTGGAACATGAGTCTGGTTTCACAAAAATTCACAATTGTGTACGAATGCCTTGTGCATACCCACGAATCCAGGGTCATGCGTATGCACCATGCGTGCGTACGTGTGGAACCTCCCTCTGCTTCAAATTCTGCAAAATCTACAATGTTTAGTTTCAAATCCTAATTTTTAAGCATTTATAACTTTTGCTACAAAATTAATTTTTCATCCATTCTTAAAAGGTTTTAAAGCTATCATTACCAATTTTAATTCAAGAAAGATTTTACCCAAATCCAAGCTCTAAGTACCAAGTTATGGCCCGTCGATGTTGGTCTACAAAATTTCTGCATAATATCAATTTTTACAAATTCTCAACTCATTTCATTTCAATGCCACCCCAAACCATTTCTAAGTATCCTCAATACTCATACATAAATTATCAATCACTTCATAACTATTCAAACCCAAACCACCATTTCTAATTCAATTAACCCTGTCATTATTCAACAACAACATCAACTAATACTCAAACATAACAATTCACACAATTTAGTCAATTAAGGCCTCCGACCACAAAATTCACTCAATAATATTCAATCGACTTACTAGGATGCTTCCCATCATGGCCTTCGGCCCAACTCTCCACTCAATAATCATTAAGAGGTAATTCAATTAACAATATCCATTCCATCACAATCATTTAGCTATACCATTTACAATTCAAAAATCAGTGTAACACCTTAACTATCCTAAACCTTACCTCATACTGTAAAGCGAAGGTTAATCAAAGGTTATGGCAATTCTAAGATTTACACACACACACACACACACACACACACACACACACACACACACATATAAGGAATAATAATTCTAGAAGCCCGATAAAGAAATAAGCTTAATACGAGATACAAAAGCGCAAAAATGTTACACAAATCCAGGCACAAGATATCGATACGTGATATCAAGACATATATAGATATATAAGTAGAATAGTCATAAAGTACTAGCCGCAGCCCACAGAGTTTAAGCCGACTAGTTACATATAGACAACACAGAGTTTTGAAAAGTAAAACAACATATACAATATTTCTTTCAATGTGAGCCCCTAAGGCAAATATAAATACAAAAGAGAGAGAACTAATCAAAATAACCAAAATAGTTCCAAAACGAGATAAAGATCCTCCACTCTATCACTCACACAACTCACCGAGGTGGGTTGCGACCTGCATCTGAAAAATAACAACAACAAAGTATGGAATTGGAACCAGAGGTTCTCAGTATAGTAACAGTGCTCAGTTATGTAAGATATAAGACCCTCGGATGCCAGAGGCAATCCTAGAGCTTCATACCAAACAGATATCCAAGATTAGCAAAATAAATAACGTAAACCATAAATAATAAACAGGGTCATCTAAAGTTAGTGGATTTTTAACTAATACTAATCACACTGCTGTATCCCACAGCCTTCGCCAACCTAACCTCTGTGCGATCCCATCGCCATCGCCTACTGAGCCTCCTCAATCCCAGCAGAAAACACAAGTAAGGCAAACAAGTAAAGCACAAGTAAAGTACATGTACAACAAATAGAACAATTAGCAAGTAAACATGTGATTCATTTAGGCATAATAGAAATTAAGCAAAGCATACAAATAGGTAGAAGATGCATATGATGAATGACTTTCCTATTGGCTCGTTATATCACTTGTGGATCCATAAATGCTAACCCGACACATCCTCCTGGATGTAGCCTTCCTGCCATGCCCAGAGATATAGGCTCTGCACATTCATGCAGCAGAAAAATCTGCCTCGCCAGACATATAGACTCCGCACACTTATGCAGCAGGGAGTCTGCTACGTCAGAGATATAGGTTCTGCACACTCATGCGGCAAGGAAGGAAACAATGACAACTGTCTCATCATAAATCATTCCAAAGATATAGTGTTGGGCACAGTCTTGCAGTAGAAAAATTGCCATGCCGGAGATATAGGCTCCGCACACTCCTATATAATCCAATAATTTTATCATTCCTTTCCAAGTTCTCAACTCATCATAACCATCACCGGTTTTCAATTTCTCAAATTCATCATAAGCATCCCATTTCTCAGAAATTTCTTCAACCATATACTTCAGAATTCAGCCTTCACCAATTCAAGCTATGATTTACACGGACCTTCCAGACCTATGTCACCGGCTCTAAACTCATAACTAAAATACCCTTTTTATTCTTTTATTATTTTCTCCCTTGATTCAAGACCCTAAAACTGGCAAAAAGATTTTAAACAAGTGTTACGCAAGTTTGCAAGCTTGCTGGGAAGGTAAAACGGTTAAAAACAAGGTTTTCATTGAAAAAAGGACAGTGTGCATACGCATAGGGTTGTGCGTACATACGTCCAAAAGAGTTTTCCCAGCTTGTGCGTACGCATGATGTTGTGCGTACGAACAACATGCAAATTTCAAGAATGTGTGTGCGCACCAGTGTCACTACAAGAAAATGGAATATTTGTAACAAAAAATTTGTATCAAATTTAAAATTGTTACAAATTATAGTTTTTTCGTAACAATAATTAATTATTGTTACAAAATAAGAATATTTTGTAACAACATGATTGCTTTTGTTACAAATTATGTTGGCTTTCGTATCAAATCGTTGTTTTGTTGCAAAATGTTATAATATTTTGTAACAAAAGATTATATTGTTGCCAAAATTCATAACATTTTGTAACAAAATATCTATTTGTTTCAAAAGCTCGAAATATTTTGTAAAAAAAAATTAATTTGCCACAAAATACTATATTTTTTTAACAAGTTATTTATTTGTCACAAAATTCAAAGATTTTTTGTAACTGATAAAAAAATTTGTTTCAACATATTAAATACAAGACTTCAAATTTTTAAAAATTAATATAATAATTTATTATATTTATTTAAGATTTTATATTCAAAAATTTATTTTACTAAAAATATTTAAGTCAAATTAATGATACTTTAAATTTAAAATTATTTTAAAAATTAAATAATAAGTCATTTATGATTTATTATATTTATTCAAAATAAATTTTTAGAGATTTATATATTAAATAGAATATTTTCTTATTTATAATTTAAAATTTTAGTAATTAAAAAATATAAAAATTTTATATAATTTAATTTAAATATTTAAGATTTTTGCTTTTAATAATTTAAATTTTATGAATAAAAAAATTAATTTTTTTTTGGTGACGAATAAAAAAAAATTAATTTGAGTATCTGCAATTTTATCTTAATTAGTAATTATTTAAAAATAATTATAAAATAATAATAAAATAATATTTTAAGAATAATTAATTTAATTACTCTAATTCTTAAAATTAAAATATTTATTTAAAAATAATTTAAAAATTTATAATTAAATAATATCTGTATATAATTATTAAATTAAAATTAATTTTCAGTTACTATACTACCTTTATTTTTATTGAAAATAATTAAATTACCCAATCCCTAATTGTAATACAACTCACATACCCCACTCCCTAACATTCCGAGTTTTTGGATAATTAAATTTATTATATTGTTGATAATTTTTTTAAAAAAAATTATTTTATTGAAAGTAATTAAATAAAAACTTTATGATACTTTGAATTTAAAAATAATTAGGAGAAATTATCTTTTTTGTGATTGAAAAATAAAAAAGAATTGTACCATTCACTTTAAGTAATTTCTATTTAAGTAATTTCTATTATAAATAAGTTATGTTTTATTTTATTCATTTACACTCTTAGAGATTAATTTATTAGAAATGATTAGATTAATTTTTATAAATATTTTAAGTTTAAGTCAATTAATATTTATGTATAATTTTTATTATAATTAGTTATTTTATAAATCGAAATTAAAGTTTCAGTTATAGAAAAATAATAAAAAGTTATATCATTTAATTGGAATAAATAATATTTTGAGTTTACATTATATTTTATAAAATATGATAATATGTTTATTTTATAATTTAAATTAAAAATAATTAATTGAACTTAACAATATGTTGATAAATAATGTTCTTAAATATTTTTAATAGAGTACATTTAATTTTAAAATTATTCTATCCTCTAATTTTATCAAAATATTTATTTATATCTATCCTTTATTCTTTTATAAAATTATATTTTATTTTAAAAATTATTCTACTCTTTAATTTTATCAAAATATCTATTCATATCTATCCTTTATTCTTTTATAAAATTTCTAATTTCTAATCCTAATTCCCAAATTAAAAATTAGAAACCTAATTCTCAAATTAAGAAACCTAACCCTAAAATCCCCCTTTCAGCTTCGCATAACAGCATTCAACACACATATCCCTTACAGCGGAGAAGAGAGAAAGAGAAAGTGAGGATCCGAGAGAACAGAAGAGAAGGTGGAGGGCTGCTGCCTCACCGCCGCTGTTGTTGCACGCATCGCCACTCCGTGGAGCCGCACCTTGCTGCCGGTCTGCCATCGAACTGCCGCAGGCGTTGTCACCGCGGAGAGAGGGAGTAACGCATTGAAGAGAGGAGGAGGAAGGAGACCCGTGCACCGTCGGAGCCAATGTCACCCAGTCGCTGCTGTTCTCCGTTCAAGCCTCTGCCAAGTCACCGTCGATGAAGCTTCTGCCGCCGCCGAGAATCGCGAGCAGACGCGTAGAGAGAGGAAGATGTAGGGAGAAGAAGGAGGCGCTGTTTGAGTTGCTGTGCCCAGTTGCCTTCCGCGGAGCCACCGCCGTTGATTGTCACTGGGAAACTACCACCGTGCCTCTTGTCACTGGAATCACGGACTAGAGAGAAGGGGCTGCCTCTCTTATTGCTGCTGCTTCGCTCTTTTATCATAAGCGATCTCTATTTTCAGTTCCATTGAATTCATTTCTATTTTCGATTCCATTGAGTTTGAATTCTCCATTTTGCTGTTATTAATAATTGTAATGTTATTAAGTTTGGATTATTACTGTGAGTGTGACTGATTTTGTTGTTATGAGAGATTAATTGGTAGATTTAAGCTTGGATTGAGGTTGTGAAAATGTGATTGGTGTGGTGTTGAGACTATTTTGATTTGAGGCTGTGATTTGTGAATAATGATTTTAATTTTTTGAAAGTGACTAATTACTCGAATTCCTGGTTACACTGATTTCTTGATTTAGTTGTGAAATTGAGATTTATTTGATGATGGTAGATATTGTTGCAAGATTGTTTGAGAAATTATTGGTTACTGGATATGTTAATTTGAGAAATTATTGGTTTCTGATAGATCTCTGATAAGAACAGGTTTGGATTGGTCTATAGGAAGAGAGGTAAGGAGTAAATAAACTGAATTTTCACTGCTTTCACTACTTAGTTCATAATTGTTGTTGGTTGGCTGCTGGTTAGCTCCTTTAAGCTAGTTTAGCAGGTTAGGAGCAAGAATTCTAGGCTTAACTGCTGCATATAAATACTGGGGTTTAGTTGGTTTTAGTTAGATAATTTTTGTTCAGTTTGGTAGTTCAGGAGAAGGAAACTTTCTCCAGAGTTGGTTAGATCCAACAGTGTACTTCAATAAGGGATTGTGAAAATCTTCTATTTTCTGCTGGACACTATCAATCTCAAATGCTAATATGTCCTAAACCTGTGATGTGCAGTGTATCGATCCTTGGCTCCATAGGAAAACATCATGCCCGGTGTGCAAGTCATCTATCACCTAATTTACCGCTGGTTTCAGATGGATAATTTCTTATTCTACTACAGAATGTTGGCTGTCCCATTTTGGTCTGAGGTATAGCAATGGATGATAATATATTCCCATTAGTTGATAAGTAATAGAAATGCTTCCTTTTTTAAGTATGCTGTTACTATCTGGCCTGTTAGATATATAAAAAGTGAATACAAAGGGTCTAGAACTTACAAGTTGGTGTTTTGTTTCTAAACTGCTCTGAGATATGATTCATTTTGCGGTATGCATATATAGGTAACTATTCTGATTCATGGTCTTGTAAGATGTAATTGATCACTTGTAGGTCCTAATGAAGTCTGCCAAACCAGTGGTAAGTCTGAAGGCCGCAGTTTTTCCCCATGACAGATGAGTTACAAATATATCTGGTTGATGGAGCTACACAGGTATATACTGGGATTTAGACTTAGTAAATTTGTATCACACTATTAAGGGCTTGCTTGCTTTTCTACTTTTTGGAGGCATGCTACTGTTCACATATAATATCTTATGATTCCTAGTGCAGTTTCATGAAACTAGTCATCATATCACATTTATGATTTATCTCACGTTTCTTGATGAACAAACCCTTTAATTTATGCTACTTACTTGTGATTGATATTTACTTGATTATGTGCTCTACACATACATGTGTATCACTTGTTTTGGCATTTTGAATTGTTGAGAAGTGAATACAAACTTGCTTGTTTTGAAAATTTAGAAACTTTCTGAACTTAAGGAACTTTTGACTATGCACCTAACTTTTTGTTTTGTTTTTTTTTTATTTACAGGAGTGCTAAAATGGTGACCACATGCTACTTTGAGAGCTCAAGAATATTTTGATTCATAGTGACACTAATCTATGTTAGAACTTTTAACTTTTGGTTGAACTTTTATGTTAGAACTTTTATGTTTTGGTTGAACTAATCAATGTACTCACTAGTTAATGTTATTTTGTTTCAAGACAATTTTAGCTAAAAGGATCTTGTTTGACTTATGTATGTTTTTGCATATTATATACATGTAAACTTGCTTATTAAAATCGTTAATATATTAGTTAATTTAAAAAATAATTTAGTAAATTATGCATGTAATTTGTAATTAAAAAAAAGTTGTTACAAAATAATTAATTTGCTTTCGTAACTAAAGAAAAAAATGTTACAAAATCATGTTACATTTTGTAACAAAATCTTTTGATAGGAAAAAAATTGACTGTCACGAAAAATACCTTCAAGATCAAAATTTGTTACCACTTTTGTAACGGCTTCTGGTTTTTTGTATCAGAAAAAATTGTTACAAAATATGGTATTGAATTGTAACAGTTCCATTTTTCGTTACAAAAACTTTTTGTAACGGGACTTACTGCAATGGACCCTTTTTTTGTTACAAAAAACTTTTGTTTAAAAATTTTGACGTTTTGTAACAATATTTTTTGTTACAAATGCGCCTTTTTCTTGTAGTGTGTGCGAGCTCTCTCAACAGTAGGCATATCCCTGGGTGTGCGTGCGCACCAGAATATGCATACGCACATTTTTGAAAATCACAGGGTGTACGTGTGCACAAGGGTGTGCGTACGCACAAATGAAAATGTGACCCCTGTTTAGAGCACACGCACAGCAGTGTGCGTGCACACACAAACCAAAACCTACAATTTCTGAAACGTCACATAAATCAGAATTTTAACACCAACTTCCAAAGATATAGTGTTGGGGACACTCATGTAGCAGAAAAATTGCCACGGCAGAGATATAGGCTCCGCACACTCCCAAATAATCCAATAATTTTATCATTCCTTTCCAAGTTCTTAAATCATCATAACCATCACCGGTTTTCAATTTCTCAAATTCATCATAAGCATTCCCATTTCTCAAAGATCTCTTCAACCATATACTTCACAACTCAACCTTCACCAATTCAAGCTAGGATTTACACAGACCTTCTAGACCTATGTCACTGGCTCTAAACTCAAAACTAAAATACCCTTTTTATTCTTTTATTATTTTCTCCCTTGATTCAAGACCCTAAAACTGGCAAAACGGTTTTAAACAAGTGTTACGGAAGTTTGCAAGCTTGCTGGGATGGTAAAACGGTTAAAAACAAGGTTTTCATTAAAAAAAAGGGCAGTGTGCATACGCGTAGGGTTGTGCATATGCACGCCCAAAAGAGTTTTCCCAACTTGTGCGTACGCATGATGTTGTGCGTATGCACAACGTGCAAATTTCACAGAATGTGTGTGCGCACTGATGCTAGGGCATCTTGGCTAGTTTCACTGACCTTTTCTTTACTGTTTTAGGGTAGTTTCATGTAATTTCTTAGTAAATAAGCAAGTTTTGGATGAAAATACACTTACACCTTGATTCAAGCAAACATTGTGAACTTTACATGATTTCATGAGAATTAGACAAGAATTGAATGATATGATTGATGATGCATAATCTCATGACTTGGAACAGAGCTTTGATGCACTTTAATTGCTTGATTTCAGTACAAAGGAAGCAAGAAGAAGCCACGTTAGTTGTCATGTTAAGCTAATTAACGTGACCACTAACATGGAATGGGGACAAGCTTGTAACGTTAATGGAAAAAGTGATCGCCAATAATGCCTTCGATGCCATCATAGCCCACGTTAGTTGCCACGTTAAATACATTAACGTGGTAGCTAACGTAGAGGAAAAGAGAAGCTCCAACGTTAGTGGTAAAAGTGAATGCCACTAACGTTCCACAAAGGCACATTTAGCCACGTTAATCTAATTAACGTGAACTCTAACGTGGGGGGAGGAAGCAATCGCCAACGTTAGTGACACTCACCTTTGTCACTAACGTTGGACTAAGCCAAGAGTGCTCACGTTAGTGGTCACGTTAAGACCACTAACGTGAAGAGTAACGTGGAGTTAAGCATGATGGGCCAACGTTAGTGAGACTCACCTTTGTCACTAACGTTGGAAATGATAATCACCACCACGTTAGGGGTCACATTAATCTAATAAACGTGAACTCTAACGTGGGAAGGAGGGGCATTTGGAGCGTTAGTGACAAAGATAAGTGTCACTAACGCTCTCGAAGCTTAGGCATGCCCACGTTAAGGGGCACGTTAGTTACACTAACGTGAACTCTAACGTGGGGAGAAGACCCAAGAGCCAACGTTATTGAAAAAGGTGAACGCCAATAACGTTTGCGAAGGACCAAGATGGCAACGTTGAAGTTAATGTGGATCACTAGTGGGTTGGAACATTAGTGGAAAAGGTGATCGTCACTAACGTTCTCGAACCCACATTCTCACTTAACGTTAACACCACTAACGTCCTAATTAACGTCCATGCCTAACTCACACTTTTCTGCAAGCAAAGCTGAGCCCACTGAAGGTTGTAACTGCTTCAACTCAAGATCAGAGGCCCATATCCAAGACTTGAAGAACTAACTAGAAGATCAAGAGGAGTAGTATATATAGGAGTAGTTTTGAACTAGAAAGGAGCTTGGCAATTTGGAGAACTACACCTTGTATATTTACTTTTCTGCACTTTTCTAGTTACTGGAGAGAATGTACTATTTTCTACCATTTTCCATTTTCAGAGCTATGAACAACTAAACCCCCTTTCATTGGGTTAGGGAGCTCTGTTGTAATTTGATGGATCAATTATAGTTTACATTATTCTTCCTCTTTCTTTTTTCTTGATTTACTAGAATGCTTTCGATCTTAATTCAATTGGTTAGTTGTCTTGGAAGAGAAACTCTCCATAATTGGATCTCCTCTGAGCATTGGAAAAGGGATGAGAAGATCATGCTAGAAATGCTTTCTCATGTTGGACCAAATTGGGATTTGGACGGATATAGTGACATGTAATCCTTCCAACACTTTGATTTGGAAATACATGTGGTATAATCAGTGACTATACTTCATCTCTTCCCATGAGCAATTCAATCAAGGAATTGGGCAATTGTTCAAGCTTAGAGAGATTGGGTTGCCAAAGAATTGGGATCCAATCACCTAAGATTGCCAAGGAGATCAATGAATGCATTGATTGAGGAAGAGATGAGAATGAATTTGATCTGGAGAATGCAACATCTCCTAAGCCCAATGAATCCCCCATCTTTGATTTTACCCATTCTCTTTAATTTCTGCCATTTATCTTCATGCTCATTTTCCCAAATCCCCATTTAAGATTCTGCAATTTACTTTCTGCACTTTACTTTCCGCTATTTAAATTTTCTGCAATTATCAACTCAATTTCTGTTAGCTCAACTAGCACATCTTTCCAACTAAAGTTGCTTGACCAATCAATCCCTGTGGGATTCGACCTCACTCTATTGTGAGTTTTTACTTGACGAAAATTCGATATACTTACCGAAGGAAAATTTGTTGGGAGACAAGTTTTCGTGCATCACGCACCAAAGTGTGAGCGCTCTCAACAGTAGGCATATCCCTGTGTATGCGTGCGCACCAGAATGTGCGTACGCATGTTTTCTGAAAATCACAAGGTGCGCATGTGCACAAGGGTGTGCTTAAGCACAAATGAAAATGTGGCCCATGTTTAGAGCACACGCACAGCAGTGTGCATGCGCACACATACCATAACCTACAATTTCTGCAACATCACAGAAATCAGATTTTTAACACCAATTTCCAATTATCATATATTTTTCTACAAAATTCCGATTTCTATAAAATCTATACCATTTTAAAGTTCTTTGATTGATCTTTAATTTGATATAAAATTCAATCGATTTCAAAAACTGTAGCTCAAGATATGATCCGCCAAAGTTGGCCTAAAATCCATTTTTACCAAAAACCTTAAAGACTCAATTTCACCAAATCTCTCAATTCAAAACCAATTATTCACAACCCAATAATACCAAAATCACTCAAGAATCCATACCAAACATTTATCAACCATATCAATCATTCAATCATCTAAACCATTTAATACTCACTTCATCCAACTCTAAATTCAACCTAAGCCTACATCAAATTTCCTCCACCACCATTCAAGTTCAACACCAACCACAAGATTCAAAACCCAAAAAGGAACCAAACTTCAAATCTTCCAAATTCACAAGTCTCATTCATTTCAGCCATACCTAAACTCAATCTTACTCATTCCTACACATTACCAATGGCACTTTTATCATTATTCAACTACACCATACTTAAAACATTTAGTTTCAAATCCTCTATTTTTCCCACAATTCCTACTCACAAACCTCCATTCTCATTAACCATCCATTCAACATCAATAAATCACATACCCATCATTCCAAACCATCACAAACATTGTACATTTACCTATTAACATAAATGTTCATAATCCTCATGATTCCTCATTATAACCAATCACCATCAATACTCACCGACACCAACAATAATCAATAACAACCAACAATTAACATCAATTCAATCCTATCCTAAGGTCTACTAGTCTAAGTGTCCAGAAATATTACATATTACATAGAGAAAACTGAAACCATACCTTAGCCGATCCTCAATATACACAACACACCAAAGCTTGTATTCCACAAGCTTCCAAAAAGCTAAGGCAACTCCAACAAGAACCAAAGCTCAAACTAACATCATATATATATATATATATATATATATATATATATATATATATATATATATATATATATATATATATATATATATATCAAAAATCAAAACCTAATATTCATAATATACCAAACTATAATGTTTTATGAGAAATCTCACCTTTTTCACAGAAATTGGGAATGAGACCCAACAATTTCTCATTAATAGTTAGTATCTAAACAACCAAAACACAAAAAATCCACTCAAAACTCAAGCCTTGAATTTTGAATTTCTTAGGGTAGAGGAAAAGAGAGAAAATTTCAAGATCTCACCTACACAATCTAGATAGAACTAACGGGCTCGGCGAGAGCTTCACATAGCCACTGACTGCACGTGAATCGGAGCACTGTAACTCGAGTTATGGCCACCGAAAGTTGTATCACTATTCTCCTTCTCCTCTCAATGCAGTTGGGTGTGTGTTGTGTTATGTTGTGAATGAGCTGAATGGGGCTCATTTGAGTGTATTTATATGTTGGGATTGGGTCAAATTGGGCCCAGTCCAACCCGTTAGCATTTTTGGTCCGTTAGGCCTAAAATTGGGCCAAATCTTTAAATTTAGTGCTCGGTTTTCAATTCTAATTTATTTTTGTCCTTTCAAAACATTAAGTTCAATTTTAAAAATATTATTTTTCTCAATACACGGTACCGGCCAGACTAGAACTGGTAGTGCCGGCTTAAGTGGTAGTACATATTTTTACAAAGATTTTCTGTAAAGGATACATTTTTCCACTCAGAAAAATTCATTGAATTCAAATTCACTACAAGAAAAAAGGCCTATGGCCACGCTTTTAAAGCGTGGCAAAAAGCTGAAAAAAGCGTGGCCTATCAAAGGGTGGCGGTTGCTCTATCGCCACACTTTTTGTAGCCTATTGCCACGCTTTATGTTTGCCACGATTTTTTACAAACTGCCACTTGGAAAAGCGTGGCTGTAGGTGGGAAATACGGCCACGCTTTAAAAGCGTGGCGATAGGTAGAGATATGGCCACGCTGTAAAAGCGTGGCGATAGGGCAGATCTGGCCACGCTTTTCATGCGTGGCAGTAGACCAGATATGGCCACGCTTTTAAAGCGTGGAAATAAGAGCAAATATGGTCATGCTTGTAAAGCGTGGCAAAAACAGGAGATAAGGCCACGCTTTTAAAGCGTGGCAAAAGGGGAGGTACGGCCACGCGTGTAAAGCATGGCGAAAGCATGGTAGTAGAGGACAAGTGTGGCGAAAAAGCTTAGATACAGCCACGCTTTCTAAGCATGGCAATAGACGGAGATATGGCCATATGGCCACATTTTTAAAGCGTGGCAAAAAAGATGGTCAGTAACCTAGTTCCCTTTTTAATCTTCATAAATAAAACCTTACATGAATTCATAGATAATTTTTAATTTAGTCAATGACCAATAATCAAGTAATCCAACTTTCATAAAATTGTCACCAAAATAAGTGTGTGATCACATAACAACATACACTAACAAAATACCAAAAGTGAAAATCATAACTACTCATGAATTCCTAATACATGAATTAGAATTCTTAATCAAAGTCTTCTTTAAAATACCAAAAGTGAGAGTCATAACTTCTCATGAAATTCCTAATACATGAATTAATATTCCTAATTAATCAAAGTCTTCTTGTACTTCATGCCAAGATATAAAAACTTCATGTATCATTGCAAGGTAAATTATTTTGACCTGTGCCCTGCAAAATAAAAAACACAAATGAACAACTACAAATGAAAAATCAGCCCACTAATTTTTCTAACAATCAGATTTGACATCAAACTTAATTTTTGTAACATAAAAAGCGTTCTAACGATCAGATTTAATTTTGCTACATATATCCACTAATCTGCACAAGGATTCTCAAAATCTCCTTTATATTTGATATCAAACAAACAACTTATTGTTCAATAAATAAATCTGATTTATAGCATCAATGAAAACGTGATACAACATTCATGTTCTTTCAGCCAATGTTTGATATTCTATTGTTGAGCCAAGCCTAAACCTAACAAACTAAAACTGAAACATATATTACTTATTTTTAACAAAATAAAGATGTGAATATGGCATAAGGTCTCTGGCAGCAATTTAATTTTGATCATGCGCCTACACAATATGATGATATCAGCCAGTACCATTAATATCTCTCTAACATTTCACAACACACTGAAATTTGAATCGTGCATTCAGAATTTTCAGATAGAAGGAACCAACAAGTGAAAAAGAAGATGCAAAACAAACAACAATGGCAACTAGTTCGAACCTTCCAAGCTCTAACAAACTTAACTCTTTCCACCAGTCATAGTTATTCAAAATCATATTAGAACCTTCCAAGTTCAAATTCAGCAACAACAAACAAAATTGAAGTACTTGGTTATATTCCAACATTTTTATTAATAAAAATATTATAATTTTACCTACATCATCTTTGTGTGGAATGTGAGTTGATTCGGAGGAGCGAGGAGTATTTTTTGCTCTGCTACTTGAGGTATCCAAAGGAGAATCTTGGGCAGCTTGAACTAAGGCTGCTACCTCTTCATTGGTCATTCCAGGGTTGAGTTGGTGCACCAATACCTTTAATAAACCACATACACCATCCATCTTCTTCTCTAATGATGATACCTTAGTGTTATATTCAACTTTTATGTGGCGAATCTCCTCATTCTTTTAAGAGAGCTTCTTGTAATCGAAGCCCTCTAACAACGAACTCGACCTGGTTGTTCCTTTCCTAACACTCCTACAAATACGGTTCTGAAGTTCAGTCTATCAAAAAGCAACAACCAATAAGGTTCAAAGTCGCATTAACTCAATTTAGATAGAAATCACATCAGAATTCATAATGTACATATCCAAAATACAAATACAAACAACTCACAATTGTGGCTTGTGTTTTAGCATCAATTTCTTTTCCTTTTTTACTTGTGCGAGTTGCTATGAAGACTTCAGCCCTTGATGGTTCTTCACTGGTCTCTTTAGAGTCGCGCTAGAGTATATAGAGAAAAGTTTACATAAAGCATACTAACTAGGCAACTACACCATGAATACATATAAAAGAGAAATCACAAAGAATAAGTTATATTACCAGCTGCTTACGCACTATTCTAAAATTTGTGGATCCCATTCGGTGAGGACATGTTTGTTTCAACCTATTTTTAGTATTCTTAGCAGAGATAGCCTAAATATAAAGAATCAACCTAAGTTTAGGAACATGAAGAATCAATGATAGTATGCTTGATGGTATAGGAAGAAATAAAAGGCAATATTACCTTGATGGCCGGAAGACTCCAATACCGAATTAGTGATTTCACCTTTTTAGTTTCAAAAGATAATTTCTATATTTTCGAACCTATTCTGGGCGGTTCAAAATTATTATTTTATTAAAGCGGTTTTACATAAAAACGCCAGTTCTTACAATCACAACTTCATCCATCATAATCATTACCTCCATTGAGGCTTATCACTTATCAAAAGGGTGCGTCTCACTCCAAACACGGCCTCCCGCCCAAGTTTTCATACCAATAGCCATTATATACCCTCAATCATAATTCATACATATAACTTATCAAAACTCATTTTAAAATTTATACCACATCACATAATCAATTATTCACACTAATCCATCCATATTATTCATAATAACCATTATTTCCATTCAACCCTATCCTAAGGGCAATTAACCTACGTTTTCACATAACCTTACATAATGTCTACCTGAAACAAAAACCCGTACTATATTGATGGCAGTTTTCTAACACTTGAATTCTCTTCTCGATCACACCCAAGCCTTAATCAATGGTACCAAGCCTCCACTAAGTGACCCAAAAATAGCCCAAGCACTAATCCAAGCCTCAACACAAGCACTACAATAACACTTTAATACCCAAAATTAACTAAGCAACTCTAAATTCACCAAATTTCATACAATTTCAAACTAGGACTTATATAAAATAGAGGTTTGGAGAGGGAAAAGATCACCTTACTTGATCCTATTTGAAAATTGGGTAGAACCCAACTACAATCCCTGCTAGAGCTCCCTTATTGTATCAAAGTCACAAAATCTCAACACCAATATACCCAAAACACGAATTTGAAGAAGAATTTGAAAATAGTTCAAGGTTCTTGGGTGTGCTTATCGCAAAAGTGGTATAAAATCGAAGATAACAGTGAGAGCCACGCTTGGCTGCAAATGAATCTTCGATCGGAGCTTCGATTTGAAAGTTATGTGCATTTTAGTGATAAGATGAATAGTAAACTTGAGGCACCCTCTCTTCCCTTTCTCTTCCTCTTCATTGCTTGGGCCCAACATGGATCCGTTTTGTGATTTTTGGTCCGTTGGCTCACCTTGGGCCAAATTTATTAAAATAAGTGCTCAGGTTTTCGTTCCAAATATTTTTCTTTTCATCTTTACAGTGTAATTTTTTCACATGCAGCACCAGACAGATTTAAGCTGGTACAATTGATTTTAGCACCGGTACACATTCTTCCGCAATCAATTATATGTTTGCGTTTAATTTTATTTTCTAAGTTAAATTCTCACCGGGATTTTTCCAAATTAAAAATTTTCATTTTTAACCGTTTTTTGCTGTTATTTAATTTATCAGTTATTCGTTTATTTGTTAATATTTTTCCTAGGTCTTACATTAGATACATATTTGTTCTCTTTTCATGTATTTATAGTGGAACACTTTGACTTTTATATTTGTTTTATAATAAATAATAATTATAAAATTAACTAAAATAATAAATGCTTAAGATTTTATAAAATCTAACAACACAAATAGTACTTTTCGAGAGTACACAAAAAATAGTTTAATTGTTTATAATTATATTATTTTTTTACATAACCTATTACATAATAATTCATGAGTGTAGGTGTATGGAGGCATCATTTTGGATGAAACTCAAAAAAGCTTGTTTGACTTACGAGTAAAACTGCTTAAAACACTTGTTAGAAATGGGAGAGGTTTCGCCAAAGACTTGTTGACAGAGTACCTGCTCCTTAGGAATTAGTATCTTCAATACTATGTTGCAATGCTTGATCCACTTCTTGATTGTATTCAATTTCAACTCGGATTCACAGTTCATGGTATACATCATCACCCACCAATTGTCCATTTCAACATAATCCCTGGATGTCATCTAATTCACTATGAAGTTTTGGTCTTGCATCATTCTGGAATTTAGTCACTCCAATAGTTGCTGTACTCAATCAAATTATTCTATAATTTTGAAAAGGTTCCAGATTCTTGTCGTTAAGATTTAGTAGTGAACGGTGAAGAAATCTTGAGTTGGACATACAATAGGAGTACAATATTGTTGTTAATTGATGGATCTTGATGCAAATCCCCTCAAGAACAAGGAAAAAACTGAAGAGAACTTTCAAGAAACCAGAAAAAATTGAAGAAAACTCTGAAGAAACCTAACCACCATCTTATCTTAGTAAGCTCTACCACAAGTTCTTCTAGAAAGAATTTCATATGTTCTTCAACAAATTCGTGGTTAGTTTGTATTGATAGAGTAAAAGCCATTACAGTAAATCCAGCAAGGGATACAAACAGTTTCTAGTTATTTGATGTATTTGTCCTTCTCGTTTTTGTTAT
The DNA here is from genome assembly GCF_003086295.3 of Arachis hypogaea. Taxonomy (NCBI): domain Eukaryota; kingdom Viridiplantae; phylum Streptophyta; class Magnoliopsida; order Fabales; family Fabaceae; genus Arachis; species Arachis hypogaea. Next base: position 34,897,901 of record NC_092039.1, on the reverse strand, counting down.
GTTTTTATTCTTCTCCTCTTCTAGAAAAAGGTGTATTATGTTTATGATTGTGATTCTTGTGTATTATGTGCTTGTTTGGGTGTTATTAAGTTGATAAAAAATATCTTTTTTTAATAGAAAATCTATTTTTTTATTTTTTAGCGTGTTTTATAGATTTTTAATAGTAAAAGTAAAAGCACTAGAAAAATTTAAAAAAAAAAATCTTTTTTGAGAAGCTACAATTTACCTCTTTTAAAAATATATTTTTTCTTAAAAAAAGATATTTTTCACATAATAAATAAACAAAAAAGTACTTTTATATTATTATACCTAAACATAATTGATAGATAAAAAAAATCTTTTTGCATGAGATATCTAAATATAAAATTTCTTTTACTTTTCTATAAGATCTTTTAAAAAAAGACATTACAACAAATAAGGGTTTTCTTAGTCCCTTGCTTCCATTTGGTTTTGGTGAGCATCCAAGACATAAAGTTGGGACTGGGACATTTATTCCAGATCGAGAGAGTTACAAGGTTAGTTATTAGTAAGAAGAGGCTTGAATTACCTAAACAGAGGTTGAGCCACAATGAGCTAAAGTGGCAGAGGACCGCAAGACAGGGCGCAATTCAGATGCAGTAATGATGACAGGGGCAGACTATACACTGCGAGGAGCGGAGAAGCAACGACGGCCAGGACAGAACCAACAATGACCACATAAGCTAGGAAGAAGGGAGAGGCAGAGATGACCCACGTACGCGGCGATGAGAGAGGTAAAGATAGTCAACGTACGCAGTGAAAAGAGAGGCATACACGACCTACGTACGCAATGAGGAGAGAGGTAGAGACGACCCACGTATACGCGGCGAGGAGAGAGTCAGAGACACAACGACGGTGCACCACGAACTACTTCCTTGGACAGTGGGTTGGGGCTCGATGGTACGGTAAGGGCTGTGTGAAGTTCTGCGATGATGGCTAACGTACGATGATGAATGATGGGTTATGGTGGTGGGTTAGGGTTTGCTGGTAGATGGAGGGATGATGATGAATGGTGGGAGGAACGAGTGTGAAGTCTGTGTTAGGGCTTTGATTATTTTTTTGTATTTTTCATTTAAGTGTAAAAAAATATTATATATTAAATTTTAGAGGGAATTGAATGAAACAAAAACTAATATTTGTTTTAAATTTATTTTCTCTATAAATAATATTTGTTAAATTATTTAAACATTAGAAAATTATTTTTTAATAAAAAATGGATGTAATGGTTATAAAACCGTTTTTTAAAATAGTCAAAGAGAACGGTTTTATTTTGTTGCTATAACGTAGTAAAAAATTGAACTTCAACAACAATATTGTAAAAACCGTTCTCTAAGACTATTTAATAGAATGGTTTTAAAGTTTTACAATTTTGGCAACGGTTTTTATACGTATCCTTTGTACAAATATTTAAACAATAATAAAAAAACTGTTACCTAAAAACAAATCGTTGTAACGGTCATAAAACCGTTTTTTAAAATAGTCAAACAGAACGGTTTTATTTTGTTGCTGTAAAGCAGTGAAAAATTAAACTTCAACTACAATACTTTAAAAAACCGTTCTCTAAAACCATTTAAGAGAACGGGTTTAAGGCATTACAAATTTTGGTGTTGCTAAATCCCATATTTGTGGTAGTGAGATAACTCGAAAAAAGATATTTTTTTAGAAGCTCACCAAAATAAGTCTTATGTTTATTATTGTTATCTTTTTATAATATGAATTATTGATTCATTACATAAAGCAAATTAAACAAAAAATTAATTACAAATGACAATAGTGAAAATTTATAACGTACTAAAAAAGAGTACTAATAGTATTAAAAAAATACTATATAAAAAACATATTAAAAAAATTTAAACATGTTTAAAAAGATAACGTTTAATTTAATGTCATGTTCTTTTTAACAAGAGAAAGTATAGGGAACCAACTACCCTACCAGCCAACTTGAACAACTTTTTAAAAATTAGGTTTTTGAATTTGTTAAAAATATGATTATGACGTAACCTTATTTTTACTACGTAACACACGTACAAGTTCATGAACGTAACTATCATCGTTGACATTGCTCTGATCATGTCACTGTCTGTGGAGATTGACCACCTACCGCACAAAGTTGCGCCCTCTGCCACACCTCATTTGTGTGCTGCGCCGGGCCAACCTGCGTCGGATTCTCATTATCGCGGAGTGCGCTGGTTGGGGCGGCCATCCTCCATCTGTTTGTGATGGAGCTCCTCTTGCTGTGACACCGTTCTTCGTGTTGGCACCGTCATTGACACTAGAGGCCGTCGGAGGGAGCGACGTCGTCAACTCTGCAACCATTCTGAATAAGGTTGTGTTTTTTTTATTCAATCTAATTTTTGGAATAATTTTTCCATGTTACTGGAATACACTACAAGAAAAAGCGTATTTATTGATGTAAAAAATCGACGGCTATCTCTCCCGTTGATATTTTTCGACGGTTTGCTGTCGATATTTTAATTAAAAGATAATTAAAAATAAAATAATAAAACCGACAGCCTAATCATCGATTTTTTTATGATGCATTAAATCTCTTTTAACTATCATCATATTGTTGATGAACTGGGGTTGAAAATACTTTTATTTTAAAATCGACGGACATGCCATCTATTTTTATATTTAAAATATCAACAACCTTACCGTCGATAAAATTGAACCGTCCAGATTGCTTTCTTAAATCAGATAAATGATGTAGATTTAATGTATGAAATAGACACTAAAGGCATTGCTTTGTTTCAAATTAAAATTGACAAACATACCGTCGATTTTTATTGCTAAAAACACCAACCCCGCGCCCACTTCTCGCTCCAAGTTCAGAAATACAATTTTATCCTTTTCTTTTCTGCATTCGAGCGTATCAGAAACAATATTGTTAATTTGCTCACCAACCCTCATTCTCCGCTGCCGGCGTCACGGTTGCGCTGCCGTCACTCCATTTGCTCGCGCCGTCTGTCGCTCCGCTACTGCCGTGCCTTCTCTCTGCTGCCACCGTCGCTCGTCCTACTTTGGTCCTTCTCCGCTCTCTCTCAATGGAGCTCACAAGAACCAGGTATCGTTTTTTGACTATTACTGAACTCTTTTCAAAGCCAACTTCAGTTTCATTTGGAAATTCCTAAATTCTCCTTGATCCTCTCCACACCGATGACCCCTTTGCTCTTCAGGTATCCCCCAAACCCTAAATTCCCCTTTCCCCCCTCGATTTTATCTTGTTTTCAGTTTCTGCTTCATGTTAATTCGCTTCTCTTGTTGTGTTAAATCTATTTAGGATAGTTCATTACTCTTTAGATTTATTAGCTGTTAGGTTTAGCTGTTTTCTTCTAAAGTCTTACGTTGTTGTGATATTGGATTATGCGAAATTGGTAGCTTCTTTATTTTTCTCAATCACGTGTGGATTCTTCTAGGCATATTGGCTTGAAAGCAAAGTGCTTTATGATTATTGATTTTAAGAACTAGTGTGATTTACGGATTTATAATTGAAGTTCTTTGTTTCGAAAATCTATAAGACACCAAATCCCTTATATTTATTCTACTATGTGTTCAACCTTTTTTTGTTATTATTAGTTGAATTGACATTGTTTTCCTTCTTAATTTACCATAATGTTGTAAAGTGAATTACTTATGAATTGCATTCAATAAATTAAGAGTAGTAGCTAACCTTCAACTCACATGTTTCTCTGTTATTATTCAAATTTAATGTATTGACTTTGCTATTGAATTGAAGTTTTTAGATTTTAGATTCATCTTTATATATTTAAGTGCTCTTGAATCTTGATTGATATTCTATGCCTGTAATAATGTGAGAAAATTCCTAAATCTACAAATTGTATTCATTTATTGATGGTATTTTCTCATTTACTATTGTTGGCAGCTAAGAAGTTTGGGGTTAAAAATTTGTGAACCCAAAAGATCATAACAAACCTATACAAGAGGTTCATTCTAAGTTTTTCTGCATAATTATTTATATTTTCAGGGAAAGAAAGACTAAGATGTTAATACTGCTCAACAGATAATTGCTGAAATGACCAACGGAGAAGTGGATTGTTCCATTAAATGTACTGGCAACATCTAGGCTATGATCTCAGCATTTCTAGTTCTGTTCTAATCCCGCCACTTTCATTCCCTGGATTCCATTTGCGAAGTTGGCGCCATTCCTTCCCTTTCTTTATTTTTCTTTTGTTTCATCTGTAAAAAGCATACAAAATAAATGTTCAATCTCTTGTGTTAGCTTACTTTCAAAAATATTCTGCAATGATACACATTTGTTAGCTTTTATTTTTAGGAATGGTGATGCAATTGGATTGCAATTGCCCTTTATAAAAGGCTTTCTGACACTCTCTTCACAACTTCACTTAACCATTATATCATCAATGGTGATTGTTTTTAGCATGCTTCTGATATATATGTTTTATCCTTTTTTAGAGAATACTAGATCAGCATTACCCCCGCATGATATTGAGAGGTTTCTAATTTGTGATTTCAGCTTTCAAATTTTAAACTTTAGCACTCGTTATTCTGTAATGCACCAAACTTTTCTGACATTGCTTCTGGCTCTAAATGCATTTTTTGCCATTTGCATGTTTTATTCTATTAGATTAATCTTTGTGCTCCAAGGTGGTGTCACACTCACTACTGTAACCGGCAACAGCCATATTTTAAAGGTATTAATTTTATGATTGTTTTATGATGATATAGCTGATCTTTCAAAAAGCATGAATTGGTTGATTGCTTAAAATAATGCTTTCTCGTTTCTTATATTCTATGCTTTGGTTTGCTCAAAATGTTAGATTTGACATTGTAGTTTAACTCCTTTGGCAAGTCCTCTTGCTTTCATATTATAATGAGGATAGAAATATATATCCTTTCAGTTTAAAACTTATAACCTAAGTCTATTTGTAGCATGGACTGCAAAGTGTCTTTCATGTTTATTTGGCTTCTGGTAGAAACATTATTAGTTATATTCACTTTGTTTTAAAATAATCTAAAAAAAGAAAAATTTTATTTGAAAATTGTAGCCATTATCTTTGGATGTTTGGCTAACCTATTCTTGTTTTCTGATTGAAGTTGAATATTAATGTTAGATAATGACATATAATCATATATGCATGAATCTTTACCAATGAGTAAATTAATTTAAAATCTAACTTTGTGATTACAGTCACCAAAAATGAACCAGCTGTTTCATTTTATTCATGCTACCGCTTCACTAACATATAATACATCAGACACAGATCATACCAAATCAAAGCCAAAATTATTAAAATAAAAAAAACAATAATATCATATTTTGAAAAGGAACAAATTGTGAACTATTATCACCTGGCGGTGGTGGTTTCATTCTTTGTATGTCTTAAGCCACATGGCCCCACCACAATGATCATGCTGCAAGCCACAGACACATGATTTCAATATTTTAAACAGTTTGCTTTTTTTTTCTTTTTTCTTTTTCTGAAAAAAAAATCTGAGGCTTAGGTCTCCTAGTGCCATGTAAGCATCTACTGTGGAAGGAGTAATAAAAAATAAAAAAATAAAAAAATTCCATGGGACTAAAAAGAGAAAGGGTGGTAAGTGAGGTGTGAGGTAAAGGAAAGTAATGCATGATAATATCCTATTGCTACAACTTTTTAGCTTAAAGTGTAACCAACCTGGCATTTCTTTAGCTTTTTTAGTTTCCCTTTAGAACATTCATTTCTGTTCTCTGTGCCTCTTTGCATCCTCTATCTTCTAGTAACTATCTTGTTAGGATCGGTTTGGCTTTGTTCAGTTCGGCTCGGTTATACAAGCTATTGCTCTGATTTTTATGAAAAGACTTGGATGTATAACAAATTGTGAACTATTATCACCTGGGCGGTGGTGGTTTCATTCTTTGTATGTCTTAAGCCACATGGCCCCACCATAGTGATCATGCTGCAAGCCACAGACACATGATTTCAATATTTTAAACAGTTTGCTTTTATTTTTCTTTTTTCTTTTTCTGAAAAAAAATCTGAGGCTTAGGTCTCCTGGTGCCATGTAAGCATCTACTATGGAAGGAGCAATAAAAAAATAAAAAAATAAAAAAATTCCATGGGACTAAGAAGAGAAAGGGTGGTAAGTGAGGTGTGAGGTAAAGGAAAGTAATGCATGCTGATATCCTATTACTACAATTTTTTAGCTTAAAGTGTAACCAACCTGGCATTTCTTCAGCTTTTTTAGTTTCCCTTTAGAACATTCATTTCTATTCTCTGTGCCTCTCTGCATCCTCTATCTTCTAGTAACTATCTTGTTAGGATCGGTTTGGCTTTGTTCAGTTCGGCTCGGTTATACAAGCTATTGATCTGATTTTCATGAAAAGACTTGGTTGTATAACAAAGAGAATCTTTCAACGAGTTTAGTTAAATGTAACAAGTTTAGTTAAGGTATGTATCTGAATATATTATGAATTGTTAAAGAATGTCATTTTAGTAAATTTTCTTTAATTTTCTATTTTACCTTTTAATAAAATGTGTACAGGATATGGTTGATAGAGAGGGAGATCGTGGCTATGGCCGAGGCCGAGGCCGAAAAGGGAGGCCTAGGCTTTCTACCGCTCGCCCCTTTGACTTGCATGCAGATCCATACACTCTTGTTGGGTCATTATGAGGCACGACTGCTCTGACTAATGAGAGACCGCCACCTATTGCTACTACTACCCCCTCCTGTCAGGAGCCTCAGATACACATGATGCCTACTCTGGGTTGCTAAGATCATGCACTCAACAAGCCAATGAACCTTCCAACACTGACTCACATGGTGTGCGGTGCACACGAATCCCCACACCTTTGTACAGCAGTACCAGCAAGTGCACTGGATCATCCAAGTAATACCTGAGCAAGTCAGGGTCGATCCCACGAGGATTGTGGCTTGAAGCAAGCTATGGTTCTCTTGCAGGTCTTAGTCAGGCAGATCAGAAGGTTGTTGGAAGAGTTGTCAAATTTGCATTAAAAGGAATAAATAGAGAGGGTAATTAGAATTCATAAGTTGTGTAAACTATGAAAAGAGAATAGTTGAGGACTGGAGTTGCTTTGTCTTTCTGAATTAAATCTGGTAGCACTATTTTCTTTACTTGTGAGTGATTTCTTTAATGGCAGGTTCTATGTGATTGACACTGGTTTAAGCAGCTGCCAATACTCCTTTAGATCTGAACCCCAGGTTTAGTGCAGATCCACTCTAATTGAGGGCGAAGCTTATACAATCCATTCTCCTTAACGATCATACTCAAAACGCAACAGACAAGGTCAGATCTTTCAGATTAGAGAATGTTGCACCTTGGGTTCTAGCCTCTACCACAAAGACCCTAATCTCCTCGTAAATCAGCTGAACTGATTTCTCGAGAAGTCCCCAATGAAGTCGTGAATTAACCGTCTGAGAGATGTATATTCAAGCTGATGGTTCATCATTGTTCGATGAAAGACGCACTCTGAACCCATGTAGAATGTGATAACCTTATGCCAGTTCAACACATTCATATTGATGAAGAACGAATATACATATTAGAATTAATCAAACACGGATCGAAGAGAAACAGTAGTACTTTTATTAATTCATAGGACTCAGCAGGGCTCCTCCCTTCAACCTAGGAGGTTTAGAAACTCATACTGAAGGTAAAATACAATGTGTAATATGAATGGTGTGTAAAAAAGAGTAATAATTATGTAAAATAACTCTTAAATACTAAACTAATGACTAATAAGAGTAAAACAGTCTTTTTAGGTCTAAAATCCACTTCTAGGGCCCACTTGGTGAGTGTTTGGGCTGAGCTTTGATGAGATCCACGTGCTATGAGGTCTTTTGGACATGAAACAATGGCTAGGGGGTCCCCTCTGAGCGTTTGGATGCTGGGCTTGTTTCCTTGGGCGCTGGACGCCAGAAAGGGGGCAAGAGGCTAGCGTTGGACGCCAGTTTTTGGCCTTCTAATCTGAAGCAAATTTAGGTATAAACTATTATACATTGCTGGAAAGCTCTGGATGTCAGCTTTCTATAGCCGTTGAGAAAGCTCTATTTGGACTTCTGTAGCTCCAGAAAAATTCTTCCGAGTGCAAGGAGGTTAGATTTGGACAGCATCTATAGTGCTTTCTCAGTCTTTGGATTAGACTTATGCTCATGCTCCTCAAATTTAGCCAGAAAATACATGAAATGGTACAAAAATACACAAACTTAAAGTAGAATAAAAAAAAGTGAATTTAACATTAAAACCTGTAAAAACTTAAACAAAACTACATAAAACATATTAAAAACTCTACAAAAACTAAGTCAAAAAGCGTATAAAATATCTGCTCATCACAACACCAAACTTAAACTGTTGCTTGTCCCCAAGCAAATAAAAATAAAATAGGATTAAAAGAAGATTAAGACACAGTAAATTTCAGAATTTACAATAAAGCTCAGTTTTTTAATTAGATGAGCAGGACTTAGTAGCTTTTTGCTTCTGAACAGTTTTGGAATCTCACTATCCACTGAAACTCAGAATGGCTGGTCCCTTTTGGAACTTAGACTCCAGATAATGTTATTGACTCTCCTAGTATAGTTCTTTTTTATTCTTGAACACAGCTTTCAGAGTCTTGGCCGTGACCTTAAGCACTCTGTTTTCCAGTATTACCACCGGATATATGCATGCCACAAACACTTTAACTGGGTGAACCTTTTCAAATTGTGACTCAGCTTTGCTAGAGTCCCCAAATGGAGGTGTCCAGAGTTCTTAAGCACACTCCTTTTGTTTTGGACCGTGACTTTAACCGCTCAGTCTCAAGCTTTTCACTTGACACCTTCACGCCACAAGAACATGGTTAGGGACAGCTTTGTTTGAGCCGCTTAGACAAGGATTTTATTCCTTTGGGCCCTCCTAACCACTGATTCTCAAAGGCTTAGGCCCTTTTACCCTTGCCTTTTAGTTTAAAGGGTTACTGACTTTTTGCTCTTGCTTTTTAGTTTAAAGAGCTATTGGCTTTTTCTACTTCTTTTTCTTTTTTTTTGCTACTTTTTCTTGCTTCAAGAATCAATTTTATGGATTTTTCAGATTATCAATAACACTTTTCCTTTTTCATCATTCTTCCAAGAGCCAGCATCCTAAAATTCAACTTCAAATATGCGTTATTTATTCATACATTCAGAAAACTAAAGCAATGCCACCACATCAAAATAATCAACTATTCTTCACTGTAAAAATCGAAAATTCATGCATCTTTAATTCTTCTAAAAAAATTCACTATTTTATTCATGTTTCATGATGATAAGAGGAATAATTATAGCTGATTGGAAAAATAAAATTCATTACTTCTAATACTAAGGTAATCCTAAAAATTAAAAGACATAAAAATAAAGACTTAAATACTACTAGTGATCATGAAACTCTAAATTAGGAAGGAAATACATAATAGGAATAGGAACAATCACAGGGTTGAAACTAAACAACCTTCAACTTGAAGGACTCTGGACTCTTCAGGGGAGAGCTTCTGGCGCTTTAGCTCCTCCAGCTCACGCCCCTTGCTTCTCCTGCTCCTTGATCAGTTTGCAAATCATGCTGGTCTGATCTTTCTGCTCCTCTCTGAGCTGATCTAAAGTGCTCTATAAGTGTTTTTTAGACGCCTTCAGCTGGTCCCAATACTCCATTGAAGGGATCTCTTGGGAAGGCTCAGGTGCATTCCTTTTGAGGTCATCATCTTCTATCTTGGAGCTCTCCATCACCCGCTTGGTGATTGGATATTCCACTGGAATATAGTTGTCCACTTGGATCAGAACCTTAGCCTCTTGGCATAGGTGAAAGATGAGATTTGGATAAGCCAGCATGGCATTAGTAGACACCTTGTTTGCCAACTTGTAAATCTCACGGGGAATTATTTGGTGGACTTCCACCTGATTCTCCATTATAATACAGTGAATCATCACAGCTCTTAGGATATTAACTTCAAAGCAGTTACTTGTGGGGAGTATAGAACGCCCAATGAAGTCTAGACATCCCCTAGCAACAGGCTTGAGGTTTGTCCTTTTTAGCTGGCATGGTTCCCCTTTGGAATTCTGAATCCATTGAGTTCCAGGCAAGCATATGTCCTCTAGGACTTGATCCTGCTTTCGGTTGGCTATAACCCTTCTGTTGTAGGATTCAGGGTCATCCCTCTACAGCGGTAATTTGAATATCTCCCTCACCCTGTCAAGGTGAAAATACATGATCTTCCCCCTGACCATGGGGTTAAAAGTATGGAAGGCTGATCCATCTTTCTTTTGCTTATTTGTCATCCACAGATTTGCATAGAATTTACGGATCATGTTGAATCCAACATTTAACTAAGGATCAACCAGAATCTCCTAACCTCTCCTTCGAATTTGCTCTTGGATCTCTGGGTATTCTTCTTCTCCTAAGTCGAATCCTACCTCAGGGATTATTGGCCTTTTACTCATTATCTTGTGATAATGCTTTTCATGTTGCTTGGTAAGGAATCGAATAGGTATGAAAGCAACTGTTGAGTTGTCTTCTTTCTTGTTCTTTCAGGCGGTCTTGCCACTTCTTGGAGCCATAGGGTTGAGTTCTTGATGAGAGAATAGGGCTCCTTCCACACCAAACTTAGAAGATTTGCTCGTCCTCGAGCAAAAGTTAAGAAAGGAAGAAGTAGAAGAGAGAAATAGATGAAAAAAGAGAGAGTAGAATTCGAATGAGAGGTGGTGAGTGAGGGAGAGGGGCACGAGCATGCATATATAGAGGGATGGGAGAGGGATTTTCGAAAATAATCATAATAGAAAGATAAAGATATTTAAAAAAGATAGAAAAAGAAAACATAATAAAAAACTTATTAAAAAGAAAACTAATTAAACTAGAAGTAATTAGAAAATTAATAACATATAAGGAATCATTGGGTTGCCTCCCAACAAGCGCTTCTTTAATGTCTTTAGCTGGACTTTACTGTACTTAGCTTAGTAACAGTGTTGAGCCTCCTAGCTCTATATCTCCTTCAAGATAATGCTTAATTCTCTGTCTATTGATAGTGAACCCGTTCTGAGGATCTTTACCTTGAAGTTCTATGTGTTCGTAAGGTGATACTCTTGTAATCACATACGGTCCCTTCCAGCGGGATTTGAGTTTTCCAGGGAATAATCTGAGCCTTGAGTTGAAGAGCAGGACTTTCTGTCCTGGTTCAAAGACTTTGGAAGTTATCTTCCTGTTATGCCACCTCTTTGCCTTTTTCTTATAGATCTTTGCATTCTCAAATGCATCTAAGCGGAATTCGTCCAAATCTTTTAGCTGGAGCAGCCGTTTCTCTCCAGCTGCTTTAGCATCAAGTTTGAGGAACCTGTTAGCCCAATAGGCTTTATGTTCTAGTTCCACTGGAAAATAATAGGATTTCCCATACACCAGCTGATATGGTGATGTTCCAATAGGGGTTTTGAAAGCTGTTCTGTATGCCCATAGAGCATCATCAAGCTTTCTAGTCCAATCTTTTCTAAAGGCGCTTGCTGTCCTCTCTAGGATTCACTTTAGTTCTCTATTTGAGACTTTAGCTTGCCCATTTGTTTGGAGATGATACAGTGTTGCTACTATATGGCAAACTCCGTAATGGCTCAAGACAGAATCCAACTGTTTGTTGTAGAAATGAGTACCTCCATCATTGATTAGTGTCCTAAGGACACCAAATCTGCTAAAGATATTCTTTTAGAGGAACTTCATTACTAATCTGGTGTCATTAGTGGGTGTTGCTATTGCTTCAACCCATTTAGACACATAATCTACTACCACAAGGATGTAGGTGTTTGAGTATGAAGGCGGGAAGGGTCTTATAAAACCTATTCCCCGTACGTCAAATAACTCAATCTCTAGGATTCCTTGCTGAGGCATGCCGTGACCATGAGGGAGATTGCCAGCTCTTTGGCAACTATCACAGTTACAGACGAACTCTCTAGAGTCCTTGTACAGATTAGACCAGTAAAAGTCACTTTGGAGTACCTTGGTGGCTGTCCGCTCACCTCCAAAGTGTCCTCCACAGTCTGAGCTATGACAGTACTGTAAAATTCTCTGTGCCTCTTCTGTAGACACATAGCGTCAGATTATTCCATCCGAGCATCTTTTAAAGAGATACGGCTCATCCCAAAGGTAATACTTTGCATCATGCATGAGTTTTTGGGCTTGCTACCTGGTGAATTCCTTGGGAATGAACCTTATAGCCTTGTAATTGCAATGTCTACAAACCAAGGTAGTGTTCGGATGGCATAGAGTTGCTCATCTGAAAAGGATTCATATATGTTAGTGGAAGGAAAAGAAATCCCTGCTACTGGCTCAATCCGGGACAAGTGATCAGCCACCTGATTTTCTGTCCCTTTTTTGTCTCTAATTTCTATACCAAACTCTTGCAGGAGTAATACCCATCTTACAAGTCTGGGTTTAGAATCCTACTTAGTGAGTAGATACTTTAGAGCAGCATTGTCAGTATAAATAATGACCTTAGATCCAACTAGGTAGGATATGAACTTGTCAATGGCATAAACCACTGCAAGTAGCTCTTTTTATGTGGTAGTGTAGTTTTTCTGTGCATTATTTACTACATAGATAGCATAATAAATGACATGCAGAAGCTTGTCATGTCTCTGCCCTAGGACTGCGCCAATTGCATGATCACTTGCATCACACATTAGCTCAAATGGTAAGTTCCAGTTGGGTGCAGAGATGATAGGATCAGTGACAAGCTTGGCTTTCAGAGTTTTGAATGCATGCAGGCATTCTTGGATAAAGATGAATGAAACATCAGTGGCCGGGAGATTACACAGAGGTTTTGCGATTTTTGAAAAATCTTTTATGAACCGCCTGTAAAATCCTGCATGTCCTAAGAAGCTTTTGATTGCCTTGACATTGGTAGGTGGAGGCAAGCGTTCAATCACTTCCACCTTAGCTTAATCCACTTCTATACCCTTATTTGAGATCCTATGTCCGAGAACAATGCCTTCAGTTACCATGAAGTAGCATTTCTCCCAGTTCAGAATTAGGTTTGTTTCTTGGCATCTTTTCAAGACTCGGGTCAGATGATCAATACTGGAGTCAAATGAGTCTTTGAAAACAGAGAAGTTATCCATGAATACTTCAAGGAACTTCTTTACCATATCAAAGAAGATTGATAACATACATATCTAAAAGCTGGCAGGTGCATTACGTAGGCCAAATGGCATTCGCCTGTAGGCAAACATGTTAGATGGGCAAGTGAATGCTATTTTCTCTTGATCCTGTGGATCTACTGCTATTTGATTGTACCCGGAATATCCATCTAGGAAGCAGTAAAAAGCATGACCTGCTAGTCTTTCTAGCATTTGGTCAATGAAGGGTAGAGAAAAGTGATCTTTCCTGGTGGCATCATTGAGTCTTCTGTAGTTAATGCACATACGCTACCCTGGAACTATCCTTTTAGGGATCAATTCATTTTTTTCATTATGAACCACTGTCATGCCACCTTTCTTAAGAACAACTTGGACAGGGCTCACCCATAGGCTATCAGAAATGGGATAAATAATCCCAGCCTCATAGAGTTTAGGGACTTCCTTCTGTACTACTTCTTTCATAGCTGGATTCAATCACCTTTGTGGTTGCAGCACTGGTTTGGCATTATCCTCCAGCAAGATTTTATGCATGCATCGGGCAGAGCTACTTCCCTTAAGGTCACTTATAGTCCACCCAAGGGCGGTCCTATGTGTTTTAAGCACTTTGATTAGTGCTTCTTCTTCATGTTGCTCTAAGGCAGAGCTTATGATCACGGGATAGTTGTCTCCATCTCCCAAAAATGCATATTTTAGGGAGGATGGTACTGGCTTAAGCTCAAGCTTTGGAGGCTTCTCCTTTTCCTCAGAGGTTTCCAGAGGTTCCTCTGGATCAGGTTGAGTATCATCAAGTATCTCATTTAGCCCTTCCTTGAAGCATTCGACCATATTGACCTCTTCCACCAGAGAATCAATGAGGTTGATACTAATGCATTCCTCAGGAATGTCTGGATACTGCATAGCCTTGACAACATTCAGTACGAACTTTTCCTTATTGACTCTTAGGGTTACTTCCCCTTTTTCAACAACAATAAGGGTCCTTCCTGTAACTAGGAAGGGTCTCCCTAGGATAAGGGATGTACTCTTGTGCCCTTACATGTCCAACACCACAAAGTCAGTGGAAAAATTGAAGGGCTCTGATAATCATGTCTTTTATTACTCCTAATGGTATCTTAATAGAACCATCAGCAAGTTGAAGGCATATGCGGGTTGGTTTGACTTCCTTAGTCAAACATAGCTTCTTTATTAAAGTTGCAAGTATTACGTTGATGCTTGCCCCAAGGTCACATAAAGTTTTCCTTGTACAAGCATCACCTAGAGTGCATGGTATCATAAAGCTTCCAGGATCCTTAAGTTTCTCTAGTAAGCCGTTCTGAAAGATTGCACTGCACTCTTTAGTGAAGAGGACTATTTCTGTCTCTCTCTAATCCTTCTTATGACTTAAGACATCCTTCATGAACTTAGCATAAGTAGGTATCTGTTCAGTAGCTTCTGCAAAAGGGATCTTGATCTCTAGTGTTTTGAGATACTCTGCAAAGTGGGCAAACTGCTTTTCCCTTTTTTCTTAACAGATTTTCTAAGGAAATGGCATCTTAGCCTTATAATCATCAGCCTTGGTTGATGGAGGCCAAATGCCATGTGTGCTGGAATGGGGGTTACTAGCTTGCTTTGGAGGGTTGTTATTAGCGAGTGGCTGACCTCCCTTGCTTGGGCGTTTAACGCCCATGCTGCTGCCGCCTTGGGCATTTGAATGCCCAATCTCTGCCCTTTCCCAGCATTCAACGCCAAGAGGGATACCTTCCTTGGCATTTGAACGTATAGAGTCATCTTGTGCAGAGACATGGTTATCCTCTAAGGGATTTTCATTCTTATTATGCTGAAGTTGGGTGTTCAAAGTTTTCCCACTCCTCAGTTGTATAGCCTGGCATTCATTTGTTATCTGCTTAGATAACTGCTGTCTTTTTTGACTCAACTGGACTTCTACATTTCTGTTAGATGCCTGAGCTTTTTGCAGGGCCTCTTGTAGTTCCAATAGTTGCTGGGCAAGGCCTTGCAGTTGTTGAGTCAATGGATCATCCTGTTCTGGAGGGTTAGGTCCAGTGGATATTGCCTTAACCTCTCCTTTTATGGAGGTCTCTGGCTGAATACAAATGCTGATTAGTGGCAACTGTCTCAATAAGCTCTTGAGCCTCTCCAATGGTCTTTCTCATGTGTATGAAACCACTGGTAGAGTGGTCCAAAGATATTTTAGCCATGTCTGAAAGTCCATAATAGAAGATGTCTAACTGTATCCATGCTGAAAACATTTCAGTGGGAAATTTCTTTAGCATCCTCTTATAACTTCCTCAGGCATCATAAAGAGATTTGCTATCTCCTTGTTTGAAGTCTTGGATGTCCAGTCTCAACTGGGTCATCTTCCTTGGGGGAAAGTAATTATTTAAAAACTTGTCTACTAACTGTGTCCAAGTTTTCAAACTAGATCTGGGCTGGTTATCCAACCACCTCTTTGCTTGATCCTTTACAGCAAAAGGAAAGAGTAATAATCTGTAGACATCTTGGTCTACTCCCTCATGGTGTACAATGTCAGCAATTTTTAAGAAATTTGCTAAGAATTCTGTAGGTTCTTCCTATGAAAGTCCAAAAAACTGGCAGATTTGCTGCACTATGGTAATAAGTTGAGGGTTTAATTCAAAGCTACTTGCTCTAATTTGGGGTATGCTAATACTTCTTCCAAAGAAGTCAGCATTGGGATTTGTATAAGATCC